>NC_140480.1:24561268-25146268 GCF_051167445.1 Perissodus microlepis
AATCTAGCAAAGACCTGGCGCAGGAGATGCATCTGGTGCTTTGGTTGGTCAGTCTATTGTTCACTGAAACCTTATCAGAAATGACCTCAGTGAAAGGGAATTGGGGAGAAAAGGCTGAGGTATGCCAAATTACACAAGAACTGCACTGAAAATCAATGGCAATGGGTCTTAAGGTTCAAATATGTCAATATGTATGGAGGAGTTAAGGAGACAGACTCGATGGTGAGTGTCTACAGTCGTCTGCAAAATACAGTGGAGGCTGTGTCATGGTTTGGGGCTGTCTTTTAGTCAGTGCTGTTAGCGATGATTTTAAAATTGATAGGTGGATGATTGCAGAAAAGTACCCTCAGATTTTGATCCACCATAAACTACCATCTGGAAAGAGTCTTATAAGCAATGCTTTCATTTGGCACCATGATCCCAAACTCAGTGCAAATGCACTAAAGGCGTACCTGGATAGCAATTGTAGTGGAGCACTATCAGTCATGTTTTGGCCTTCCCACAGGCTGGACATCATTGAAGCACTGCAAGATCATCTTTACAGAAAACTGAAAAGGCAAGAAAGAAGCCTGGAAAACTATTCCTGAAGACTACTTA
This sequence comes from Perissodus microlepis, assembly GCF_051167445.1. NCBI lineage: Eukaryota > Metazoa > Chordata > Actinopteri > Cichliformes > Cichlidae > Perissodus > Perissodus microlepis. The sequence goes on from NC_140480.1 coordinate 24,561,866, forward strand.
AATAAATTACAAGAAAGTTTGTTTATATACCAGGTGCTGACTGTCAAAAAACTCAGCTTTTGCTTTTTATATACTGATTTTCCATGCATGTTTGCACATTTCAGTAAATCGCTAACACCTATTTTCCTAGCAAAATATAAAGAAATAAGGGCTGACTCGAGACTTTTGCAAAGTACTGTGTATTCCAGTTGCGTGCCTAGGACACACCTGTACAACCTCAGTTATAGCTACATCGATACGCCTCTGTTCTCCTGACGCATTTTAGGATTTGAGATATTTTTGAGCATGGAGTACTGAGATCGATTTCCAGATCGCAGGCAGGAGGATTGAGGAGACGGAGAAATGAGAGAAGCCTACGCTCTACATGTGCACAAGATGTCAAGTAGCAAATGCTTTTCCACATCCATAGTGCATACCAGAAATAGATGGAGTGTTCACAGTGGGGGAAAAAACTGTTACATATACTCTTTCCTTTCGTGGCACATTAAGTTTTTACATTTGTTACTGTAAACTGCCAAAAAAAAATAAATGTTAATACACTGAAGGATGTCACGTTTGTTTACACAGCGGTGTTTGTTTAAAAATGTTTTTAAGAACGAGGCAATTTATGAAATTATAGCATATGCATGTTCTTTTAAAGTATTGGATGAAGGCACTAGAATATATTATATTTGGGTCATAAACTGTTCACAGGGACATCTGGCGTCAGCACCACTGAATTAAAGTGTCGTGTCATTAGAAGTTAATTGGTCTTCTGTTGTTTCTCTCTTGAACTGTCTGCTGTTGCAAGGCTGTTTCCACTGCGAGAACCAGGGGTTAATTACATGGCTTCAGAACTTACCAAGAAGGAAATTGAGGTAAGTGTAAAATGGAAAGCGCTCTTACCAAAATGTAGCAGAGTTGGTCAACAGTGACTTTCTATCACAACACAAAGCAACTGAAAAAGAATTAAGGTTAATGCCATAAAGTTGTCAGAGTCCAAAGTCAGAATGAAATGAAGTCTATTGAATCTGGACTGGAACTGCCAGGTTAAATCAAGCAAAAGACTGCTATAGTTTTCCTAAAATTACTGTCTTGGTCAGGTACTCTGACTTCCTCCCACAGTCCAAAGACATGCAGTTAGGTGGGTTACGTTAACTGGCGATTCTAAACTGACCGTCGGTGTAACTGTGAGCATAAATAGTTGTGTCTCTCTGTTAGCCCTGCGACAGACTGGCGACCTGTCCAGAGTGTACCCCGCCTCTTGTTCCAGCCCCCCAACCCACTTTGTTTGACCATTAACTGTGAAACAAAGTCAGTTTGTTGGACAGGTTAAATTTCTTATGTTTTCCATAATACGTTCATCACATATAGTAATGTTGGCTCTTTGTTTGGTAACTATTCCTAAAAAAATGTAGCATGGAAAAATGTCAGTGTCTACAATATGGCTGCATGTTGATGCATTGGTTTGATCACTTGGCTACAGGTCTGTTGGTGTCTCCACAGCCAAATTTATTTAACTCTTTAACATTGTAGGGAACCAAAAGAGCAAATGCAGTGGCTATATGCATGTCACTAGGCAAGTTCTACGAGTCATTCAACAGCATGTTGAAAAAGGAAACAAAATATATGTGATGTAACCTCTTTGCAGCATTGTGGCTTTCCTGCATCTAGGAGCGCCCAATAAAAGGTTACCGTAGAGGTCAAAAGGTCAAATAAGATGCATCACTGAAAATTTGACAATTTCATTTCATATTTGAAACAGTTCTAACCAGTAAATCTATTTTCCTTTTTTCTTTTTTTTTTTTTTTAAATGCGCTGTAAATTCTCACCAGGCCTTCAAGAAGAACGAAGATGCCAAAAGGCGACTAGTCGAGTCCTATGAACTCATGTTGGGTTTTTATGGAATCCGTTTGGTTAACAAAGAGACGGGTGAAGTGAAACGTGCAGAAAATTGGAAGGAGCGCTTTGGAAACCTGGAGCGGTAAGTATTATTATTCTCATGTCAGTAATTTCCCACATATGTAGTAGTTGTTTTTGTGATTACAGCTTCAACTGCCTTGTCCTTTGCAGGAATATGCACAACAACCTGCGGATAACTCGCATATTGAAAAGCCTCGGGGAGTTGGGCTTTGAGCACTATCAGGCTCCTCTGGTGCGCTTCTTCCTGGAGGAGACTCTGGTCAAAAAGACTCTGAGCAGTGTTAAACGGAGCGTGCTCGACTACTTTCTGTTTGCTGTGCTGGACAAGTATAAACGTCAGGAGCTTGTGCGCTTTGCTTACCTTCACTTTGAGCCAAAGGATAAGTTTGTGTGGTGTCCCAGAAAGGTTCAGAAGCTATTCAGAAAGGCAGAGAAGAGACCTGACGCTATAGGGAATGGTGATGGAAAGGAGGAAGTCTTTTCACGCGTTAAAGGCAAAGATGGAGAAGCAGCCCTGCAACAGAAGGAAGATGGACTGGATAGTGTTGCAAAGGCTCAGAAAGGAACTGTTAAAACTGCAGTTAAGGACAAAAGCAAACCATCCGAGGCATCCCCTGAGCCTAAACCAGAGTCTGAGGTAATCGAAAATGGAAGTGTGGAGACTGAGTGTAATAATGAAATTTTGGGTAATGGAAATGACTCTTCAGATGACGTTAATGAAATGGAACATTCGCCCAGTAACGACACTGTGACAGGGAAAAGCGAGTCCTGCACAGACAGTGAGCTGAAATCTACAAGTAACTCAAATGACCAGGATGGAGACATCAATATGCAAACAGAAGAGGATGTAGAACCTGAAAAACCACCGAAGAAGAAAAGAGAAGATAACAAGGTGCTGCCAAGCAATGGCCTGGCTGGGGGCTTAGCCGGTGGGCAGATAGAGGAAAAAGCTGTTCCTAGTAAAGCCACTGGTCAAACGAGCCCGTCAGTGCAAACTCCTCATAAGACTTCAAAACACTCGCCCTCTCTGTCTTCAGAAAGGGAGGAAAAAATCCCAAGGACTGATTTTAATCAAGTGCCACATAAAAAAGAAGCAGACGAAACGTTGCAGGACAGTATGTCTGCAACAAACGGGTCACTGATGAAAACCGACAACGGTGTGGATGAACAGACAAATGGGAAGGAACCCGAGGATATTGACATGGAATCGAACCCCACAAGCTCAGACCAGAATGTGGGGAACTCATTAATGAACTGATGGACAAAGTTCATATTAAATTAAATGGAAAAAATGTAATATAGGGACAAAGTATGGCTTAAAATCTTTCTAGGCCTTATTTCTACTATATTTAATGTTAAGATGTTAACTTTGAAGGACTATACAGCTATCAGCCACAACATTAAAACCACTTTGAGGTTGAAGTAAATAGCACTGATCTTACAGTTTCTGCGGCGAAACATTACGTCCTGGCTTTTATATATTTTGATACATATCACCTATCTAAACATTGTTATAGAACACGTACATGCCTAGTTGATGTACTTCCTCACCCTGCAGGATACGTGACCCAACACACCACAAAAACTGCTCAGGAAAAATGACAAATCACCCATAGTGTTGACCCAATCAACACCTATGTCCCCAGAACCCAATCCAACATGCCAGACGGAGCCCAGACCATGAAGGACCCAACTCTCAATGATCAGGACCCAAACTTCTTTATGTCAGACACCACCAGACTGTGTCCATGCCTTGGATGAGGTTGGTCAGAGCTGTTTGGTGGAATGAGGAGGACCTGCACAGTGTTATGTAGTTAGTTGTAATGTTGTGGCTGATGGGTATATGAATTGATTAATTTGTTAAATGTGGGACCGGATTCGACTCTTATTTCTACATGGCCATCAGACAATATTAAAGGATAAACACGCCGTATTGTATATTTTTGACTTTTAAACCAATCCCAAAAAAAGGACCAAAGCGTCACCAAAGTGTGTGATTAGTTACGCCTCAGTCACACAGGCCTAGAGACCAATTGGCAACTGCCTGGCAACCAGTGGTTTCTATAGGAAAATTAGTATTGCTTGACCAGTTGCAAGCAGTTGCTGTGAAATTGTTAATGAAAGGCCCACTTTCATGAACAAGGGGGACCAAGAGACCCCCTCTGGTAACCAACGGTCACCAAAGGGTAAATGTGCAACAAGTTGATGAGTGGTTGCAGGAGGTTGCTTGCTGTTGCTCAAGGAAGCTGGTGGCAGAGAGATGTACAGTGCTGCACCAAAGGTTTGTGTGCGGGTGCTTTGGTCACTAGCAGGTTGCTGCAGTCGCTAGTAGTTTGCATGGATGACGCTGGCTTGCAACGCAAAATATAGAACATTCGCCTTTAAAGTAACAGTTGTGCCTTTTGATGCTCAAACCAACAAGATGCAACTTTTACTTTGATACAAACCTTCTCAGTTTCTGGTGTGCTAGCACCCAAAGCAATCACAAGGAGTTCTTTGATGCCACCACGCTCTTTACAACCAATTTCACACAGCAACAGTCAGCAACTGTTCACCAACCAGTCAGGTAATATATATTTTTCCCTAGAGATCAGGCTGGTCGCCAGCTGGTCTCTAGGCCTGTGTGACTGAGGTCTTAGACTCTGAGTAATTTAACCATGTCATCTGTAGCAGTGAGTTTAAAGCAAATTCCAATCTAGAGAAGATGGTACACTTCAAAACAGGTCAGGGACCTGCTTGATTTTTTTTTTTTTTTTTTTTTTTTTTTTTTTTTTTTAAAGCTGAGTTTTACAGTCGAGAAGTAAGGTTCAAATAGTGGTATACTGTATGTTATGTACAGTAGCAGGAGTGTGTCTGGGGGATTGAAACTGTGGGTCACTGATGCATTTTCAGTAGTTTTAGAATGACAGTGGAGCTCTCTGGCACCTAGAGCCTGACTGCAATATGCAAGTTGGATAAATCTACTGCTATTTTCAGTCTTCTGCTTTTTGTCAACAGTAAAAATATAGAATATGGCCTGTCTTATCCTTTAAAGTCGTTATGACTAAGACTGTCAGCAACAGATACTTAATAATTTTGCAGAATTCATAAAGTACTATTATTACTGAATATCAATGAAATGAAGTTTTCAGCGTTTTTAACACCTTAATACTTTGAATTTTGAAAATTTTTTTTGCACTGAGAAATAATTTGAAGAGCTTTTTTCCCTCTTTGAGGTGTGTGTGTGTGTGTGCGTGCGTGTGTGTGTGCGTGCGCGCGCGCGCGCGCGCGAGTGTGTGAGAGAGAAAGAGATTCTTGTGTTTCTGCTGGATCCTGCTGTTAAAATGGAATTAATACTCGGTATCATTTAAGTTATATTTCAGTAGTGTTGCACAGTCTGTATGTCTCCATGCGGATTTGGGAGGTAGACTTTTGAACAACTGAAATCCTTGCCAAAAATGTGATAAGACTGGTTGATTGTACAATGTGTAATTCTTTGTGGCAGAATTGATAAAGCTTTGGATATAATTTAAAGTCTGCTGTATGTTAATTTGAAATGGGTACAGTCTGTGAACTTACAAGCCAGGGTGATTATATCGATGCATCTTTTTATATTTGCACTTAATTTCCACTGTTATTGTTCAAGTTACTGTATTTGCGAAATGAAATGGTTATGACTTTATATATTCCTTTTTTTCCCTCCTGACTAAATACTTGGCCGTTAATGAAGCAGAATAAAGCTGTACTATTTTCTGATTATTTTTCGAAATGCATTTCTGACGTCGGAGTCCAGATTTTGTGTTAAAATTGCATTTCTTAAGAATACACCGAGATGGCAGACAGCATTTGCACCAATTCCCAAGACCCTTGCTTTTTCTGTGAAACTGTTATGTAGTCTGAAATATGAGTTGTTTTTAGTATACAAATTTGACTGTGTGAAAAGATGTGACTCAAAGCAGTGACAAGAAGAAAAAGGATGGATATTGATGCACAACAACTTGTTCAGGACTCAGGAGCAGTGTGGAGTCGAGGGTGTAAGGGAGAGCTAGAGGTACACACTGCTGGAGTTTCAGCATTGTTTTTATGTCCACCCTCAGTCGTTACATATACTCTTCCCCTCTTTGGAATATTAGAAGTAGCTCTAGACATACCTCAATGCAATATTTTACATTTAAATTACACAAAACTTGCAATGTGTCACTAATTTTGTGCTTCTTTAGCTCATCCAGCTGATGGTGTCAGTCCATAATTTACAACAGTCGCTACTTCTCTTATGCTACAGGTCAGATCTTAGAGAAGGTCACACACAGCAATCACCAAACAGTTATTCAACCAAATTGTTCTCAAGGTCACATTTTATGATAACCTGTGAAATCTTGGCAGGTTGTGAGTCTGTTAGCTACTATGTCACTGATGAGATATGATGATGTGCTTTATCTGAAGTGGGGCTGAAACGCCTAATGACTTAAATAGTTAAATACCAAATATTTACTTGTTCAAGCAGCTGAATTCTGAGGATTTAATGCTCTTTCTAAACTGTTGGTCATTTGAGTGTCTTTGGGTCTTTTAACAACATTTACACAACCTTCATTTTAAATAGGTTGTTCATTCTTATTTTTCTGTGCATTTCCTGATATTTTATATAGCAAAATGTCCATAGCTTGCGAGAATGTAGTTTATATCCATCGAACTGTTCTCTGCTTCAACAAGTGGTTAACGTGAATAGCTCAACCATGGATGTGTTTTGTTGTGCCCCTGTAAACTGTAATGGCTCAGTCACACTAGAGTAAAAGTAGGACAACGGCCTTCTTGCAAATAATTAAACTGGTTGTCCAGTGACTTCACCGATTTTGCATTTGGCAACTGATTTCAAGTAGTTGTGACAGCCTGCTGGCTAGCTTGCCTGCTGGGATCCATCCATCCATCCATTGACTCATTTGGTTGTCAACTGGTTGTATTTGACTATACTTCTATAGAAGAGCAAGGTTGCCTAGTGCTTACATCATTTTGCCTTAAATCGCCATCCTGCAGCCACTATGTCATTGTGAGGTTATGGCTGAACTCTGAAAGTAGCTGATGTTAGTTTCCGTGAATGTAGACCACAATATTGCCATTTCTCCAGCTCATCACAGTTAATTGCTGTATTATCACAGATAATAATACATTTTTTTTTCTTCATTTGTCTAAAGAAAAACTCCAGGGAAGCTTTGTTAAGACAAGTAACTCAAGTTGACTTCATTCAGTCGCAGACTGATAGACTGATTCCAACTTAGTGCCATTTTATCACCATGTTGCTGCATTGTTCATGCCACGGTCTTCAAACACTGTTGTCCTTCCAGCTACAGTCACACTGGACAAAACAGTGGTTGGAGACCACTGCCTGACCAAAACTATTGCACCTATGTGCAATCAGCTTGCAGTCTCCTGCCTCTGAAATGACCCTGATCACATGATCTCAGAAACCTGTGGAGGATGGATGGATGAATGCAAAAATACACTGGTGTTTGTCAATGCAGGGATCTAAAGCTCATAAGGAGAATCTTAAGGTGGACTCTGAATTAATAGAGAGGCAGTAAAAATGAATTAGCAATGATGTGACATGTGAGTACTTAGAAGATTTGGTTAGAAGCCTCGCAGGGGCATTCTGAAAAACCTGCAAACGTTTTGTTCACTTCACAACCTCCAAAGAAGTTTTCTTAATTGCACAATGACTTAAAAATAAAATCCAGAGATGAAATAAAGGCAAGTAATAAAAGTAAGAGCAAACCAGAGATTAGAATGAGAACATCCAGAGGGAAAGCTGAGTCAAAACTTAACCCCAATGTTCTTGATAGAAGATTTAACAAAAGTGGCAAGGGCATCTAGAGTTTCTATTACCATCAGCGCAAACGAGGATTTCTGTTTTCATTAAGATGGAGAAAATTGTTAGCCATCCAACTTTTGGTAGCACTTCATAATCATGTTAAACTATTAAGCATCATTAAGGTATTAGTAAGTATTTGTATAGCAATACTCCTCCATAGTATGCCACTTCTACATACAGATACTATTATTATTATTATGATGATTATGATTATTACTAGCAGTGATAGCTGTACATGGAGTAACAGATGAATAAATGTCTGTATTTATGAATAACATACTGAGCAGGAGTAATGGTATATAAATGATGAATTAAGTACTTGCTAACACCTTACTGATGCTTAGTGTGACATTAAGTGATACCCAAGTTTCAATAGAGTCTAAGCCCCTGTGCAAGATCTGTAGTTCAGAAAAATCTTGGGGCTTAATAGCAATATATATAACTGTCATTTGTGTGGTATTGATAAGAAATGTCCTTAAAATGTTCAAAATGTGCTACAGAGAGAGAAGATATAACAGAAATGTTAAAGGCCCCAAAACAAAACCATGTGGCAATTTTTGTCTGATCATTCAGACAAATATGATGAGAATCACTCCAAAGCAGACCCCAATACACCCACCCAGTATCTCAACCTATCAACCATAGCTTGGTCACTCTCACTGGTGACACATTTCAGTGGAATAAGCTCTAAAAGCCAGACTGAAATTTATCAAGAATCCTGGATTTGTATCAAACAGCGGTTCTCTCAGATGCTGAGGGTGAACACTCAACCAGCTGTTAACTATTTTATTCAACTCCTAAAAAGACAAGAATCTGTATGAAAACTAAACTTGAAAATAGCAACTGAAACCAAAAACTCATGGAAAACGTTTGGATACATCAGGAGAGCAGCGGAGCTTTCCCCGTTTACTTTGTATAATCAGGCTCCTTTTAACAACCAGAGGTGTCGCCCCTGCTGGCCAATGATTTTTTATTTCCTGTGTTTCTTCCACATACATTTCACTGTGTGAAGTTTTTTTTGGGGTTTTCTGGGGGGGTAATTAAATTTTTTTTTGTAATACATTTTTAGCTCGGCCCACATTTTCAGAGTCCGAAATCTTGTCTCCCCCCCTGCATACTACCACCTTCTCCACCTCCCACCCCCCCTTTCGCCTGTGTTCAGCCAGCTAGATTGAGTTCAGCCCCTTCGGCTGGAGGCTCGGGTTTATCTGGAACTAAAGAGAAAGCTATTCAGGAGCTGTGCGCCGCCAGGTGAAGGAAGGCTCCGTTTTGGACGCTGGGGGGGAGCGAGAGAGGACCGAGGGCCGGGGATTTGACTTTTTCTGTATAAACTCGGGTTTGTGAGGGCGAGTGGGGAGCTATGGCGGTGCTCTCTGCGCTTTGGGTGCTTTTATTGTCCCAACTATTGATATCATCCTCAGCCCAGGTAAGAGTTACTAAGTTATTACCCTTCTTTTTCTTTGCATGTCATTGGTGATGGGTTTGTTTTTTTACCTGCAGATCTCATGTAGTAAGCCAGTAATTTAAAAAGTGTGTCTTTTGTTTTGGTGACAGTGATGATGATGATGATAGAAGTGACTCTCTTCCGGCAGGTTTCAGGCAGACATTTGCACACTACCTGAGAACCTGATGCTTTCTGTGAACCTTTTTCCTTAGTTGTACATATATTGTATTAATCCTGACAAATTAAAGAGGAACTAAAATGAACAGGGGTCTCTCTGGTTCTGCAGGTTTGTTGCTCTGCAGTGTAATTGTGTGCAGGTGGCTCTATCTTTTGCGCTAGTTAGTGAAGTCAGGCCGATGTTTTGCTTGAACCTGTGGAATGCGCGGATTGGAGATCAGTGCGCACAATGAAACCTCTGTTCACTCCCTGACTGAGCCGAGCTTTGGAGCAAGTCTTTAGAGCAAAACTGTTGTATTGGGTGATCACAGCAGTACAGGTTTAATTGAAGAGGATTCTCATAGTGTTCTTACAGCACTGATTTGAATAATGTTTTTCATCGTGATGTATATGTTTGCCGTTACATCGTTAATATTAGTTGTATTATTTTCTATCTCTCTCCCTCTCTCTTATTCATTCTCACAGTCACTGTGTCAAAATATGCCAAACATTTATCACCACTTTCTGTTGCCTCCAAATTTTTACTGCATTCCATCAAAAGAGGGTTGATTCTCATTAATTTCATGTTCCAGAGGCCAGGCCTCAGAGGAGCTCCTGGCCTACAAGGACCCCCAGGGCCACCAGGAAGGGATGGCACTGACGTGAGTAGACCAAGGGTGTCTGCATATAAAAACACCTCTCTGTCACTTAGACTATTAAACATGCACCAAAGTTCAAGACGATGGGAGTTAAGAGTAGATGGTAAGCACTTATATTTTTGTGGGTAATAAACCCACATTTATTTATTTATTTTAGATTTATTTTCATATTTTAAGCAAAATTGGGAGTAAAAGTACAGAACAAGAATACAGACAGATTTTTTTTTAAACTGAAAATTTAGTTTATATAGAAATTCACACTCAGTTACCTATGGTATACTATGGTTTGCTTGTGCTTAGGTGTGGATAGGTGATATTATTTATTAGTATTATTTGAGTGACTCCTCCCACAACCCCTCCTACAAGTATTAAATAATAATGATGGCTATTAGGTAGGCAGGCTTTAAGTTTATCTTCTGAACAGAGTTGTTCTAAATTAGAAAAACTTGTGTTTTCTTGAAAAAAAACATTTTATTTTGTCTACAGTGCTCCTTAAGATGATTACAGGACTCATGCAGTGTTAAGGCCATCATAGCATGTAGTTAGACAAATCAGAGAATACAGACAATGTTTTACATTCCCCTGATGCCTTGCCTTCAAGGTTTTTATTGCAGGTAAGCATATGATGTTATAGTAAAAAATAAATAGAGAGTAAAACAAGGCTTTATTTGCACAGGGATGAAGAGGAAATTGGATTACAGGCAAGCTAAGTAAAAAGAACAACTTTGCTAACGTTGCAGAGTACTCCCTTATCCTTTCTGATTTTTGTCAAACTAAACTAAAAAAAGAAAAACACTGAAAGCAAATGTTGTCCATGCCTGTCAGAAAACTTTTAGTTGTGACTCCAGTGAAGCTTAGGCTAACAGAGGGCCCATTCATACATTCCCCAACCCCGTGAGACCATCTGAAGTTACACCTCATACCTCCTGCCTGCACCTTCAGCACCCCTCCCCTATGCAAACCAAACTGTCATGTGACCGGTCAGCATCAGGTCGCTGACTGGTTTGGTAGTGTTTGCTCTTCCCCAGTCACAGCAGAAGCTAAACATTGTATAGAGTGAAGCAACCCACAGTCTCACTGCTTCAGTTACCTAAAACACTAAGTTACTGATGAGCAAAGAGGGGCTAATGCTAGCTCTGCAATAAAAAGCTAAAGTTTTTGGGTCTGTGTAGCAGTGGCTTTGAAATTTGTCTCTTTCAAGATTAGCTTGAAAACAAATTTACTTACTTATTTTTTTTTATCTGATTAACAGGGTAAACCAGGACCTCCCGGTCTGCCAGGGAAACCAGTAAGTATTCCAACAATTTTAGCAAAGTGCGTTTTATTCAGCCACAACTATAAGCATGCGCCTAACTGTAAGTGTTTTTCTTGCACCTTTGAGTTCCTCAAAATAGGTCAAATTATTGTAAAATGGTGTTAAATAGCTGCAACTTGTTTAAAGACCATGATCCAGAGACAGAACTATTTCTTCTCCACTTGAAGTAAAATGCATATCCATGAGCTATGGAGCAAAGAAAGACTGCCATTTAAATTTGAATATGCAACTCACTAACAATTAACTAGATGTGCAAAACAAATAAATTAAGCGTAATATTATTAGGAGTCTTTCCTACTGGTTCAAAAGTAATCAGACTACCCTGCCTTCAGTCGAAAGAAAACAGCACCTTGGTGCCTTAAATAACCTGAAATCAGAAATGTGTTACTTTACAGTCTGTCTTTTAGGTTTTCCCTTTAACGTGTTTACCTTTATTTTATTTTGATGATGATTCTGTGATACAAGAAGAACAAATTAATTGTTTATCTGGGATGTAAATTACTCACTCTGCTTTTGTAGGGTCCCAAAGGGAAAGCAGGAAAACCAGGGGGACCAGGACAACAAGGACTGCCGGGACTTCCAGGTGTAGATGTAAGTGTCTGATAAGCAAACACAGCCAGTCCTTAAACTAAAATCAAGACACCAGCTCTGTTTTTATCTGTACACAAACATAGAGATGCTATAAAATGACCAGTTACTGTTTAAAACATCATTGCACTTCCTCTCCAGGGTTTGACAGGTCCCGATGGTCCTCTTGGCAGGGATGGACCCCCAGGAGAACCAGTAAGTTTTTCTCAGTTTTGTGAGCTTTCTGGGACACTGCTAATACATTTAAAGATGCACTAGCTGGGTTTAAAGACCTCCTATCTACTTCACACTGGCCTTCATAATTTAGCTGAAGTCAGCCACTTGCAAGACACATGTAGGAACATATACGTATGCATGCAAACTCTGCATGTTGATTCTGTTGCATGAAGATGTTTAAGAGGCCTAACAGGCACAAGGTCTGTGCTTTCTCTGTCGGCCTGGATTTGTCAAGCTGGCTCAGCCTCCTAGTGGGAATATTTTTAATGAGGGATCAGAATCGGATTTATTTCTACTGCTTCCATAATCCGGCTAGGAATGCACACCGTTTCCCACCAATCTGTGAAACCATGGGAGATAATGAACTCTTGCTCCAATGCCGAGGGTAAACAGGTATTATCCTATCAGAAGCACAAGAGAAGACAGAATTACAGCACCTATGACATCAACTGCTGCTGCGTCTTAAAATGAAACAGGAAGGCTTTTCTTTACCATTGTGAATATATGAATATAACATATGATATGATAAAGACCGTGTGGCCACTATAAAATGGCTTCAAAGTGACCAACTAGACAGATAATGCTCTCACTCTCCAAGCCCCTTAGCAATTCCACTAATTAGCCAACTTAATGAGGAAGCTTGTGTCAACCCATGTCACTGATTACTCAGACGACTACACTGTTACTGCTGGCTCATAGTACTGAAGAGTCATGCAAAGACAGGATTAAAGTGTTAAAGTCTTTGACAGAGTCAAAGTACAACTAACTGAATCAGACATAAAGTCTGTGTGAGTGTATACACAGCAACATCACAACCATTTGTTTATGATGTGTGTGACAGTATGTCCTATTACACGCTGAGGAATGGAGCGAATTAGTGCAACATTGCTGTGTTACATCTGTTTGTTTGGAGTCATTTTGCCAATCGTCCTCTGAGGCACCACAAATACAGCTGGGAGGAAGTAAACAAAGGAGAACTAAAAGAAAAGAAGACGGGGCACCTCAGCAGACCACAGTTTGATCATTTAGTCCAATAACTTGAAAAATAATTATTGAAAAAGCATCTTATTACTGTCCTCCACAGCTAGCCTAAATCTTGGCTAGAAAACCAAACTTAGGCCCACCCAATGAGATTATCTGTTTTTATCTTTCTTTTGCTCTTTCTTTCTTTTGTTTGTTTGTTTGTTTGTTTAGTTGGGAGGGCATCATTGTATAAATATTACACATGAGTTCAAATAATATTTTATTTTTAATGTGCAATACTAAATATTGCACGTGTGAAAAAGTGTCATAACGACACACGAGATGCTCACAAAAAAGCAGTCTTTACAGCTCAGCCCAAAAAAGCCCTTTAGCTCACATATTTCACACGATTCACACGGTTTTTTTTGCCGACATCTTCCAGTACTGATGATGGGAGAGTCCATCTGCTAAAGTCTTCTGCAGTGCATCCCACAGATTGTCTCTGGGGTTGAGATCTGGAATCTGTGGTGGACAATCCACGAGTGAAAATGATGTCTAATGCCTCGTGAACCACACTTTCACAGTTTGAGCCAGAAGAATCCTGGCACTGGCATCTTGGAACATGCCTCTGCCATCAGGGAACAAAAAATCCATTGATGGAAAAACCAGGTCGTTCCACATATTCAGGTAGTTAGCTGATCTCATTTTTTCAGGTACATAACGTTGCTCAGTGTACACCTCCAATTCAGTGCAAGATTCTCATATTTTTTCTATGTTCATGTTCATGGACATTAATTCTAATTTTGTCATGTGAGCACAAATTTTTGAGTGACATATTTAGATATAATAAGATAAGAACCTTTATTAGTCCCACACGTGGGAAATTTGTTTTGTCACAGCAGGAAGTGGACAGTGCAAAAGTTATGAAGCAAAAATTAGAATACAATAAGAATAAATACAGTCCACAACTGTACAGAATAGAATAAAATACTATATACAGTAGAATAAAATAGAATAAAATATACAATAGGATAAAATTAGAATATAAATGCCGTATACAACTGAGTAAAAATACAACGATGCCAGAAAAGAGTATTACATTGTTGTAATTGTTTGTATTGTATTGTTGTGTCAGAGGCACATATTTTGTCCAGAGAAAGCAGGAAGGAACCATCATTGCAAACAAGAAATCAAACCTTTAAAAGAGATCACAGCCATTGAATTTGAACCCAGACAATGACCTTTTTCTAAATCCAAGGTAGTAATTCCTAATGCCTAACTTAAACCAAGTTGAATTTAGGCCCCTTGCATGAGCAGTGAAATGATTTGCTCCATCCCCAACCCATCCAACCTTTATTTTTCATTTATATGCCATAAATAGTAGCAGATCACAGATCTGATACAGCATTACAGCAGGTGTTTGGGTGGGCACGGGTTGCAAAGTGGCTTGCAAATGCACAAAAACGGCAGACAGACCAAGACAAATTCAGCACTGCATGATATTAACCAACTGGATGCATAAAGTGGCATCAGATGAGTGTTCAGCTGATGTAGGTCTGTTGTTAAGATCAGGTGATCTACCAGAACTGTGGGCTGGCTCTTCTTGACCTAACACTAGGCTGAAATGTATTGCCAAAACTATGGAAGCTTGCTTCGAGATAGACGTTGTACTGTTTAAAACTATTTTTTTTTCCTTTAGAATAAGTTGATGTTTATCACCAGTACTGTTCATCCTGCTGGAATAGCAGGCTTTATTAACACATAAAACACAAACTCTTGCAGACAGGCTACTTTAAACCTAAAGTATATATATATAAAAAGGAAAAAAATCTGAATTTCTGTTATGTCTATATGTGAGCATTTATTGTAGCATCTTTACTTTGCAATAGTGCCTTGGGGTGAGTGTTTTTGTGAGTTGGCGCTATATAAATAAACTGAACTGAATTGAATAGAATGAGATATGGGCCTTAAAAGTTTCTGCTAGGTGTGATTATGCCTGAGAGGCTGATTGTGATTTGTGCCTTGCTATCTACAGGGTGAAGCAGGTCCTCCTGGGCCACCTGGACCTCCTGTAAGTAACCCCACATGTGTAAAACCTAACAAGCCTTTATTTTCCTCTTCTCTTATAAGTAAGCACATGACTGAAGCTACTGTTACACAGAATATTTCCCTAAAATACTTTTACCCACAGTAATTATTAAACCTACAGCAGTTGCTTTTTTCCGACTTTATTATTTCATGCTGAGAGAATACCTTTCTGTACTTGTGCTCCTGTTAAGTCAGGTTTATGATCAGCTCTTGTGTGACTCAAGCAGCAGTGTCACATTTTGTCTTAGGATTACTCAGATGTCATATACATAAGCGCACACTGGCCTCAAAGCAACAATCCATGAGAAATATTCTCATGGTGGATATTGTTTCAGTGTGTGAATCTAATCATTTCCCAGGTGTTTGTGACTTAATTTGCCTTCCTGTGTCTTCCGTAGGGCAGAGGGAGACCAGGAGCTTCAGTGAGTACACAGCACTGTCTTTTTATGTTGTTCTGGGGGAGTACACCTGTGGTGTCATTTTTTATTTATTTATTTTTGCTTATTTACATTCTGCGATTAGATGCTCGTTATTCTTTGATGTAGTTCAGACAGTGTGCGGCATATGTACTCTGGTGGCATGCGAACACCCAGTCTCTTTTGTTTCTAGGGACTTCCCGGCACCAACGGGTTGCCAGGCGGACCCGGACCCCAGGGCCCAGTGGTGAGTGTCTCTAATTAAGATCTCCTGTCATCATTAAGGGATTTCTTCATTCAAATAAGAATGAGGTAGTCTGTTTCATTTCTGTAACTACAGAAAACTCTTATGTTCTGCTTGATTTTTATTGTGAAAAGATAATCGCAGAAAATGTATACACGAGCCTCTGCAGCAGAAACAATAAGCTACAGTAAAGCTAACAGATCCTGTGATCTCAGCTTCAAATCAACCACGACAACATTGCCCTAAATTTCTGTATACTGTAGCAGGAGGATAAGAATAACCACTGACCGAGAAGGACACATCGTCAGTGTTTCTACTGGGTCACACTTTATTTAGGCTGAACTCAGCTCATTTGTAAAAGCTCAGTAGGTTTCCAAAGACCCCGCAGGCCTGTTAGAACTCAGTGTAATGTTCAGGCTACTCTCAGAATTATTATAGCAACGGGTCATCGGTTGTTCACTGAATAATCATAAATAGTGTTTGATATGGGTTTTCCACAAAAAAGTCTAGCAAGGCGTTTCCTTTTTAAAAGAAATTGTTCTGATTGCTCTAGAGGTTTCAAGTTTACTTCACTCTGTACAGTTAAGCTCAAACAACAGTGTGAAATGAAAACAAGAAAATCACATTTTTGTTTGAGTACAGTACAAAGACAATTCCTGATTTTAATCTAGTTCCATCACAACCTTCCAACTCGGAAAATAATCACGTCTTTTATCCTGAGATGCTGAAGGTGCTTCTGCTCCTCTGTGTGTTTCTCAGGGTCCTGAGGGTCTTCCAGGACTACCGGGACCTACTGGCCCAGATGGACTCCCAGTAAGTGCAGTTATCATTGTATATCTGGTGTTGGTACAGTAGCCACATTGTCATATTTTCCCAGTCACCCAGTGGATATCAGGAAAAGCACTAAAAAAACAAAGAATGCAGCAAAGTCACGTTTAAAGTAAATGTTGCCGTATTTCTCACTTGTGTTGTCATTATTCAATCTTTCAGGGTCTTCCCGGTACACTTCATGATCTCAATGGAGACCTTCTGGTAAGTGTTTCTTGTGAAAACGGTGTGATTTGCAGAAAAATGAAGATGTGCTCTCTACATACACTGGCTGTAGAGGTCTCAGTTTTTTGTCTCTGTACTCTGCAGTGTCCTGCAATCTGTCCCCCTGGCCCGCCTGGTCCTCCGGGAATGCCGGGATTCAAGGTAAACAGAGTTTTGGGGTTTTTTTGTTTTGTGTTGTTTTTTAAGCACGATGCTAGACCAAAGGTGGCCGACAGGAAAGAGTCATACTATAAAAAGCAATTTAAGTAGCACTAACAAAAGTGTTTCAGAAATGTAAGATGAGCTTCTTAGAATGCATCTGCTGCTACAGCCTATACCTACTAACCTACCAATAGCAATGTAGCATGGCATTGCTCATGAAAAAAACAATGTATGGAGTTAAAATGCACAAAACTAAATGTTTGGCATTCCATTAAAATTAAATTAAAAATGAGCTGAATTGTGGGAGCATTGCTTAAATGATCCGTAGTCCATCACGACTGCACAGAGGAAGCTGTGTGGTGAAAAGAAGAAGCAGAGGTGTTATCGTCATGCAGTCTGCGTACATCAAACATCCTACCAAAGTTTATTAGATCTACATCACAGTAAACCCAAAATGTTGCTGAAATCTCCCAGTGTGTAAATATAAGCACTCGGCTCATGACGCCATTCACTTCTGTGTGTGTTTGTGTTCATTTAGGGTCACACCGGGCATAAAGGAGACAAGGGAGAACCTGGAAAAGATGGAGAGAAAGTGAGTTAGCTATATGGCTTGAAGATTTTTTCTGTTTCTGTTATTATTATTTTATATTACGGCTGAAAAGAGAATCAACATCTTTCTGTGATTTTAATGTTTACATTTTGCCCTGTTTTGTCTCTAGGGTGATGCTGGACCACCGGGTCCACCAGGTCTTCCTGGCACTGTGGGTCTGCAGGTGAGATTTGCCCACATAAGTTTTGCTGATTTAATGCACTACGACAAGGATTTTCTGAAGAATTATTTGATGATAATAGGTTGTTGTTGTCTTTTAAAGTGCTTTCAAAATGTTCAAATGCTGTGTTTCAGGGTCCACGTGGTCTAAGAGGTTTACAAGGCCCAATGGGACCTGTAGGCGACAGAGTAAGCAGCTTTTACCTGTTTTCACTCAGTAGATGTAGATTTGTGTCAGGGTGTTTCTTTTGACCTCGTTCTCTGTTTGTCCCCAGGGCTTCCCTGGTTTCAGAGGCAAGCCTGGCATCCCTGGCATTATTGGAAAGACAGTGAGTCTCCCAATGTTTATATCACAAAAATAGAAAGAGTTTATTAGTGCTGGTTAGTAGTTCACAGCTTAAATAAATGGCAGATCCCATCAATGAATAGCTGTGTGTGTGTTTAATCTGATGTTTCCAGGGTGATGGTGGAGAAAAAGGACCACAGGGATTCAAAGGACCCAAAGGAGAAATAGTATGTTAAATAATTTTGATCTGTGATTTGAGCGTATACATAAGATGTAAATATCAAGTCTCAATGTGTCTTTTAACAGGGTAAAATTGGTCCCAAAGGAGCTTCTGGTGGACCAGGGCCCAAAGGAGAGCCTGTAAGTGCAAATATACAGAATTTAAGATTCTATATTTATATCACCTGTCAGAACAATGAGAGTCATATCTGATGGATCCAACAGGGTATTCCTGGCAGAGATGGCAAAGACGGAACCCCAGGGTTGGATGGTGAGAAGGTAAGATGCTTTTTTTTTAAAAAAATCTTTTGCTTTAACTGCTTGATTAAAGAGATTTTACACCAACTATGACGTCTGTCTGCTGACAGGGCGATCCTGGACGCCACGGAGTAGTTGGAGAGAAAGGACCAAATGGCCTTCCTGTAAGTGTTATTAATAATCACCACTTTCATCACTGCCATGAGAATCACCTTCACTTTCTGTGCTTTTTTTATGTCCATTCATGTAATTTTGGGGGGGTTCTAGGGTCTGCCAGGAAAGGCTGGTACAACAGGATCTAAAGGAGAAGCTGTGAGTATCACCACAAAATATATTCTAACTTTAAAACTATGATTAGAAACATGGAGGAAAACTGTTATGTTCTCGTTCCTTTACACCAGGGTGATCCAGGAAAGCCCGGGGAGATGGGACCCTCTGGAGAGCCAGGTATTCCTGTATGTATCTGATGGTGCTTTTAGGGAGTTACAGTCTAATAAATGTGTCACTTGACCCAGCAGGTGAGCTCTCTAAACTTTTCTGACTTGTCTGCAATTTCTTTCACTTCTCTTCAGGGTGAGATTGGCATCCCAGGAGAGAGGGGGATAGCAGGTCCAAGAGGAGTGGCGGTAAGTTAATGATCACGCTGTATATTAAGTGAAATCGTGCACGACCTGTTGGTGCATTGCTGAAATTCTAGCATTGCTATTTAAAAAAAATCAGAAAAAGCCTCAATATAAGCTCTGCCACATTATTAAAATTCCTGCTGCACATCTTTTGATTACAACCCATTTATAGAATTTAGGCTTAGGTTTCCAATACTTTAAAGTTTGCTTCTTTAATGACCAGTGGGCGGTTTTTAAACCACAATGGCTGAAAAAGAAATGGAATTAACAGAGCCCAAAGTAAAAGTCTAAAATGAGGAGCAGTCTACAACATGGTACTAAATTGGAATAAAATGAACCACTGGCCTTCCATGTGAATGATAATCTCCAAGAGTGCTAGGAGTATTTTTTTCTCTGATTCAGTGACTTACTAAGGTGGAGTTATGGAGCGATACCTACAGGGAGAGCAGGTATTCATGAGGGAAGAATTTATAAACAGAGAGATCTTTGTTTTTCACATCAGAGCCTGCGGCAAGGAAAGAAAGATAAAACTCGCCACGGAATTAACACCCCTACTATCACACACCGCACTGCATAACAAATCCTGCCTCACATAACGACCTCCTGCATTTGTTTAGTTTCTCTTACCCGAATCAAAAGAAGGAAGCATCATTAATTTCCAGTGCTTTTTTTTTTTTTTTTTTTTTTTTTTTTTTTTAGTGCTTCATGTTTTCTAGACAAATGACATGACTATGTCTCTTTCTGACAGGGAGGTATTGGACCAGTGGGCAACCCTGGGCCTCAGGGAGTGAAAGGCTTCCAGGTAGTTGCTTTAAATGATTTATCATCATCACTTTTTCTTATTACTATTTCTTAATTTAATGATTTTGTGTCATGTGCTGCAGGGAGTCAAAGGAGACTTGGGAGATCCGGGTCTTCCAGGACCAACAGGAATTCGTGGAGAATTTGGTGACAGGGTGGGTTTTTAATTATTCAGGAGAATGATGCCCCTGTAACATCTTAAAATGTCTATTTTGTCACCCCAGGAGTCCAAAATGCAAATGTGACCAGTTTACAGCTGAAGTAGAATATGAAAGCAAGAAATGTAAAGTGATGGAGTGACTTATTTGTTGCTAAAAAAAAAACAAAAACAACCCCAGTATAAAACAAACATGGACATGTGTAGGTGTGTCCCCGCGTATCTCCACACAATCACAGTGGAGACGTGTGACTGTCCAGCTGTGTTCACGTTAGGACACTGTATCCCACTGTATTACCATCCTGTCTCAGTCTTAGTGGTATAAACTCAAACTGCAGCCCAGCACAGACACAAAGTGGCCTCCTGTTCAGAACATGAGGACAGAACAAAGCCAGCCTTTATACCAGTCCCGGTTCCCCTCAACCAGCCCACCGTGCTTCCTTTCATCCCCAACCCCCATCCTTTTCCCAGCCAGCCGGCCTTCAATAAATATCTCTGCATGCCTCTTATTTATTCTCTCATTCTCTTTTTTTCAATCCTATAGGGCCCAGTCGGGGCTTCTGGACCTAAAGGAGACATGGTAAGTCACCAACATCTCCACTGATGTCCTGTGATAGTTTTCATCCAGCTTTTTGAAAAGTAAACTAAAGAAATTATTATTTTATATGTATAGTCCTGCAAATACATAGATTTTTCATAAGCTTATAAGATGAAAGACTTTCTTCAGTTATGAGTTATGTCACATGCAGTTCAGATCTCACGTTGTCATTTCAGGGTGTTGCAGGAAGTGATGGGTTACCAGGAGAGAACGGAGATCCTGTAAGTGTTTTCGTCATTGTCTGAATACTAACACTGTGCGGTGTTCGTAACCTACAGAGCAGTTACTGTGTTTGCAGTAGTTAGTTGTACTCTTGGTACAGAGGCTAAGGCCATTCCACCTACTCAAGTACATGCACGTGTCTTTAACGCACTTCATTGTTTTGTACAAGTGTATTTGGCTCCACGGGTCCTTTAACGAGTTTTATGGTGCTGGACAAAAAGTTTTAGGGAGGTATCTTTTCGTTTTTGCTGCCAATGGATCAGAAAACACTGAAAATATGGATATTTTTACACAATTATAAACAATTATTTAAATCTACTTATTCTGATAGTGTATTTCTCTGTATTTTAGCATGACTTTGACTTATCTATTGTCTTTATCCCCTCTTTTTTTATTCAAAGCTGCATGAAAGATGCTGTACCAAACAATGTTTGACTGTTTGAATGCTGCATACAGTTCTGTAATATAACGTTTTCAGAATTATCTAAAACAATGTCCTTATTTCCAGGGTCCCTTTGGGCCAGTTGGACAAAAAGGGCAGGTGAGCTATATTTCCTGTTACATTTTGCAATGTTTTGTGCTTTTACATCTTAGAAATCAGCTTTTTATCACCAAACTATTAACATCTATTAACACCAAACATAGATCAGATGTTATGTGTGGGTGTAATTAGCAGCAAGTTTGTTCCAAACTCCCTCACTAAACATTAAAAACTGGCACCTAGCTCTGAGCTTTTGCCTACTTGTCAGAGTCACTGCACATCATTCAGCCTCACATTCCATGTTTAATAGGATTAATTAGAGATAGGTATTGCTGCTTTAGCTTTATTGGCCTGTTTGCTGCTATGGCCACGAGGGAAAGGCGAGTAACATCAAGCTGCAGCACAATTTATGTAATTAGAGACAGCACTGATGAGCCACCCTCTCTTAGTCTCATTTACTGTTTGCTGTGCTAGTTGGAGTAATTATCAAGCAACAAGATGCCACCCTCGCGTTGTTTCAACAGACCCAGTTTGCTCCTCGTTTGGTGTTTAGTCAGCGATCAAATGTTATGGATGTTTTCAGCTTCAGTTTGGAATAAATCAATTTGTTTTTGCAAACATAATGAGTTATTTAACAGATAATTGTTGTTGATTGTAGCCAGGGAAGCGAGGTGAACTGGGGCCTAAAGGCGTGACAGGTCCACAAGGAGAGGTTGGGGGAAGAGGGCTTCCAGGAAAAGAAGGCCCAATGGGCTTCCAAGGGGAACAGGGTGTGCCTGGACTTCCAGGAAAGAGAGGTGTACCTGTAAGTGTGCTGTTCTTTTTTCTTTTCTTTTTTTTTTGACTGCACAAAACTACCTGTTTAGAACATATAGATGTAAATGGTTTCATATAAACTGCCTCAAATCTGGTGTTTCAGGGTAAACTGGCAAGTGAGCAACACATCAGAGAGCTATGTGGCCCAATGATTGATGGTGAGAGATCCTAATTTAATCTTCACGTGTAACTCATTCTATTGTCAAATATATATATATATATATATATATGTGTATATATTTTTTTAAATGCGGGATTTTTACCTTTTGGTGCTTCTCCAACATGTAGATCAGGTTGCACAACTGGCTGCCAACCTGCGAAGACCCCTGGCACCTGGAATGGTGGGCCGCCCTGGCCCTCCAGGGCCGCCAGGAAAGCCAGGAGTTGCAGGCTCTATTGGGCATCCAGGTGCCCGAGGTCCACCAGGGTACCGAGGCCTGCCAGGAGAACTTGGAGATCCAGGTCCCAGAGGTATGAAAAATGAAACATGTCACAGGAGCACAAAAATAATTTCACTGCTGTTTAGCCTTACGGTTGCATAATCAGATGGTTAACATCAATGATAGAAGACATACTCAGATCCTTCACTCAAATAGCAATAGTACACAAGTACCAGTAAACACGTTGTATTAAAAGACACATTAGCAACATAACTACTTAACTATTCAAAAATAAAAATATTCATTTTAGATGGAAAGAGATTTAATCATTCATTACTTCAGTGTAGAAACAATACATGAGATTTTTGCACACTGAGGGAGTTAAGGCTGCTGATTACCAGCAAAAGATGGTGAGATGATTATTGGTCTAAAAAACTTTCTTGCTACCCAAATATGAATTCTGTTTTCTTACTTTTGTTTGCTTTTCCTTACTAAAATATTGGCTCATTTGATCTAGCTAAGCCTCGAGCAGTTACTTCCATGAAACCATCCTGAGTTTTTGGGGTTAAGAGAGAGCCATATTTGGTGGAAAAGCTAATTAGTCATGACAAAAAGCCCCACTGGGATTTTTATAAGAGGCAGCAAGACACAAAGGTTTGAATTCACTGTAAAGTTTAAACTGGTATAAAAAGGAAACATGTAAACTGTACTTTAGCACCACACCTATGTAAATGCACTTTGTTTCCACCACTGATTGAAATTTTCTGCTTTCACAACAGGTGATGTTGGTGAGGCAGGTGATAAGGGATCCATTGGTAAAGCCATTGATGGGCCTCCCGGAGACCAAGGATACCAAGGTATGTGCTCTCATACGGAGAACTTCCATCTGAACCAATCATTTTTCTTTTTTATACCTACATTTGAACTACTGTTCTAAACATCCACTCATCTCAGACTTTGACTTGTCAAACAGACATAAGTGTATAAGTCTTCTGTCACTCCTGCAACTTCTAACTACAGCACATTCCCACAGGTCTTCCAGGGGTACCTGGAATTGTTAAAGATGGGCGCGATGGCTCTCCAGGAGATCCAGGTGAGCCCGGAGAGCCAGGCAGAGTAGGCAGGACTGGACACCAAGGACCTCCTGGAATCTGTGACACATCAGCTTGTCAGGGAACATCACCTGCTGGGAAATCCTCTAACCCCAAAAACAATTAAGCATAAGTTCCTGCACCCTGACACCATCCACTCCGAGGTGAGAGTTATAAGTGAGGATAAAAGGAATGAAAGAAGAGAGTGGCCACAAAAAAGTCCTCTTTATTTAAATACATGCATCACAAGTTGGGAAGAGTAACATCAGATGGTGTGATATTTTTGACAAAATAGAGGAACATCCAGCAAGTGACATGAACATCAGCGCAACTGAGAGACAAAAAATCAAACAAACAACGTTATGATATGAAATGGAGAGAGGTAAGGAGAAGTGCAAGAGAACAACTGCATTGATCCAAGTACTATCACATGACAAGACTTGACTTACAAACACCTGGAAAGTGAATGATGAGTCCTTTGTGTATAAAAACTTTGTACATGTTGCTTCAACGCCCCAAACACTTTGATTAACATCCTTCTGCAGATAACACTAAAAAAAATGGTGACTGTCTCTGATGTGAATGTGCATTTATCATGGCCCATTATGTAAATCACAGATGTTACCTCAACATGGAAATAAGTGCAAGAAGCATAAAAGCCTCTGTGGAGGAGTTGTGTATGTACTGTAAAAGGAATAAAAAAACAAAAATCCAGGTTCCCAGACATTGTGTAGATTAATGCAAGAAAAAAAAAGGTTTGATAGTCTTTTTTTACAGCTTGTTTTCTGTTATTGTTTTTTTTTTTTTTTATGACATGTGAATTTGATTCTTCAGACTTCAGAATCAAAAGCAAAATAAACTTATGAAAGCATAAATCACACATTGTAAAATACAGTTTAAGAATTTTAGGAACAAAGTATTTTTTTTCCAATCTGCAATGACCACATCCACTATGTACTACCGGTGCTGTAACTATTAAATATACATGACTTTAAATACTATTTATTATTTGTGGGTGACTGTTGTATGTACAGTAAGATGCTACAGCGACATGTTGTAAGAAAGAACAAATAAAGCCACTTTTCAGTAAAACATTACTCTTCTCTACATATCAAATGAACAGTCTGCTTTTCAGAATACTCTGCTGTAAACACTGAAATCAAAAAAGTCCATTAACTAACTAGGAAGTAACACTTACTTTGATACCAAACTGCTTAAATATCCAAATACAGAACAGATGTTGGCAGGCACTCAGTAGAAAACATTCTGAATGAATAAAAATGAACAGAAAACAAGACATTAAAGTGCAATTTTGAATACAGGGTATAAATACTGCACATATTATCAAAATAAAATAGTTGAAGGGACGGCATCTGCCAACTAGAGCGCCGCCTGTGCTTTTCGAAGAGAAACAGCGCCATCTGTGTGTGGAAAGCCCTTCCTTTCCAAAAGGTTGATGTGTCAAACTCGGCCCTCACACTGCCTGAACTAATCCTTCCAGTTTCTAGATCGTTGCAGTGTGATCGAAAGGATATATTTAACCATGTCAACAATACTTCATCTTAACCCCACACCTCACTGGGCAAGCCTGAGCTACTCTGACAGTTGAATTCAATTCAGTTTAGTGGCTGACATATAGAAGAAAACAATGAGGAGAGGTCACTGCTCTGCTGCCAGGGAAATGCTGCTCAGTGTCTCATCCATCCTGTGGTGCACTGGGTCCTGACCTGAGCTGGACTTACCAAAGCGTTCTTTCTCATGAGCGAAGACTTTCTGGAACTCCTGCAAACAGAAGAATTGGAGGTTGAAGTGGTTCATGACACATAGTACCAGAGATGTTTTATCTTCCTGCAAGTCTGTAGCTGTCTAGATTGCCCTTCTGGTGGCGGTAGCGCATGTTGTAAGTATGGCGTGATTTTATTTGCTATGTTGTACATTTTTTTTCAGCATAATCTAACTGCAGCAAATGATTTCTCTCAGTTAAAACAAAGTTTATTTGATTTTAAACTGTAAAAATGTGAAGACTTTAGTTTGAACTCTAAATAACAAAAGTCACAAAGTTTCCTTCACTAATTAGACAGGCAGCAAGGGGAAATGTAATTAACTCTTATCTTCCAGCCACAGCTTTCTAGTCTCAGATAATTCAGTTAGAGGACACTTTTCATCAATCACTTTTCTACACATGCCCACCTCTTTCAAAGTGTCTCCATACGTTTTAGTAATGTATCTCAGGAAAGCTGTGGTCCACTGCAGGGTGGTGACTTTGTCCGTCTCCGAGTCACAGAACGGCACCAACGTGTTCAGTTCATCACAGCACAAACGAATCCTCTTCCTGCACGACAGCGCAGACAATGCAGATGATTTTGAGCGATGCAGTTCTGTATGTTTAATAATCAGTCATCAGTCACTAAGAATTCTTTGGTAACTCTTCAGCAGTTTCAAATCATGAACCATTTAACTTCTGAGTGTATCTGTTTTAAAGTGATTTAGCATTTGCATAGGAATCAGGTTTCTTTTCAGTCCTCAGTGACACTCTTATTTTAAATCAAAATAAATCAAGTTTCCACATAAAGCAGCTAAAACTAATGATCACAACCCAAAAGATGTTCAGTTCTGATGCGTTGCTGTTGCACTACTTATCCGAATATATTCAAACAAGGACTGAGTTCACTTAAATCGTGCCATCACTACACTGTGAGGCTCTGAGAAGAAACTGTGAATGCACTTTTGGTAAATGGACTGGTTCTTATATAGCACTTTTCTACTCTACTCAAGCACTCAAAGCGCTTTATACAACATTCGCCCATTCACGCAAGCACTTTCTATTACTGAAGGATGCATCAGAGTGCAATATGGGGTTCGGTATCTTTGTCGGTGATACTTTGGCATGCAGACTGCACAAGCCATGGATTGAACCACCGACCTTCCAATTAATATATGACCTGCTAAAACAGAGACAGACAACCACACATATTCAACTACAGCCACCGCTAACCAGTGCACCACTGTTCCATCCGAAATAGAGGACAAAATGTTTAAAATTTGTAAATTGAAATAGTTTTCTTTTTGTGCCTAAATGCAACGCCTTTTAAATCTCTGACCTTGGAAGCAAGCACACTTAACACACTTTAAGCATCCCAGGATATTCCTGAAATGCAAATGTTTATCTTGTTGCACGCTATCGATGCAGGGACACTTCCATGTGTAACCTTCGGCTGCTCACCTGCGCTCCCTCTCCTTACTGTTGTGTCTCTCCCGGCGCTGGCTGAGCAACATACTAGATCTAGTGATTTTCCTCCTGCTGCTCTGTGGCTCTCCAGCAGAGTCTGGGGCGGCTTTAGCAGCTTTGGGTATCACCGCAGCAGGTATCACTGCATCCTCTGTGGAAAAAACCCAAGCATGTGAGACCAAGTTAGACACAGCCTTTCAGTCCATAATTGTAGCCAACAACACAGTTATGGCTTATGAAGAAATATTAGAATACTAATTATTACTTTCTACATTAACCAAAGGCTGCTCTTCTGCTGGGTGAAAATTTAAAACGCTCTTGGGGATCATAACCTGAAATTAAATCAGAAAAACCAATTATTAAACA
This sequence comes from Perissodus microlepis, assembly GCF_051167445.1. Classification (NCBI taxonomy): domain Eukaryota; kingdom Metazoa; phylum Chordata; class Actinopteri; order Cichliformes; family Cichlidae; genus Perissodus; species Perissodus microlepis. The sequence goes on from NC_140480.1 coordinate 24,589,189, forward strand.
GTGGGCTCTTCTTTACCATTAAGATACAATAAAAGCACATTGATTTGTTTGTTTTTTCCCAGCATACCTGTCCACACGTGTTGGTGACTGGGCCATAAACACCCTCTATATATGAACTAGACACCCCAAAAGAATCTGCTCTGTCCATTTTCACCCACTTCTGCTTTGGAGGATGCGTGACTGTCTCTTGAACCTCTGCAGACTGATGAAGTATTGTCAAAAAACTGAAACATGACATAGCGCACAAAATGAGTACATGTATGCTATACTTTAATAAAATGATAGTCACATATAGTATATACATATTACTGAAACTTACTTGCTGAGAACTGCAGACTGTATATCTTGTTGTCTTGTGGTTTCAGCACACATGGCGCTAAATCTTTTCTCTAAGCAAACTCTAGCAGCTGGTCTGGTGCGATTCTGTACGGACGTCTTGTCACTGGTAAAAGGTTCAGCTGGGCTTTCTTCAGCTCTAATTCTGGCCAGCACAAAACCTGGCACCTCTCCATAAGACACTGGTGTCTTTTCTCCAGGCATTACTATACAGTGGTCTTCATTTGAAGTTGATAGATCAATAGCCTGAGCACTTCTGAAGGGAGAAATCACTGTGGATGTGGCCTGTTCTTTGACCATCACTGTAGAGAGGTGACATCTGACATCTGGAAACTCTGACTGTGCCTCCACATGGGCTTGGAGAAGATGCTGAAGGTGAGAACAGTCAACCTCTGTCATCTCCATCAGCCCAAGCTCACTGCCCAATACCTGCTCATGTTCATGGGTAAAGCATCCACCTTGACTCACAATCATTCCAGCAGAGTCACTTATCTGTTCTCTTGATGAAGGTAACACATTGATGTTTTTACAGGTTGAAGAAAAGGACATCTTTCCCTACAGATCAGGAAAAATATTAGACATAATACAGATCACTTACTCTAAATACTTTGTTACTTAAAGTTACTCTTAATGTTAGCTAAAGAAATTGTATAATTATAATTTAGGTCGTGAAGGTACGTTGTCGTGAATTTTAGCTTAGCTACAATTAGCAAAGGAGACGTTGGCATAAACTGGCCAAAATCAACAGGCTGTACCGCCATTTTAAAACTTGTAATACTATTAGAAACTCCAGGGCATTTAAAACAATCAGTCTTAAGTTATATAAATGCACAAAAGTTGTTATTACTGAATTAATAAACTCTTTGTACCGCTTTCTGTTCGGGGATTAGCACGTATTAATGCTTGGCCTCAGGCTGTAACGACGACCGTGTCCAGCTACCGGCGCTAACCCTCTCCCCGTCACAGATAAACCTCCGATTATCTCAGTATACAATAATTTCTTTAAGCTCGTAAGCGGAACTTTAAACACAAAAACAAGCAATTGTGGGGAATACTGCCCCACAGTATGTACGGAAAATATACGAGGGGTCCTAAAGAAAACCGACAGCTGTCATCATAAATTAGTTATGTAAAATTAGAAAATATTATTTTTTTATTGATCAGTTAGGGGGGGGAATAGTCCTACTTTTTCCACGCTTTTCTGTCATTCAGTATCTTTTGGTTGATCAAAAATAGTTAAATATGTTACATTTTTATACAAAAAACACAATATGTAAATACATTGATTGCAGCAACTCCATTTATACATGCGCATATATATACACATATATACATATAGATAGATAGATAGATATTTCCAGATTTTCCGTTTTGATTATTTGATTCATAAAAACTGAAAGAGCTTCATTTTTTTAAACGAATAAAAGCATTTGCACCATAAAAAGTTTTCTTAAAGTCTTTAGATATATAAAATAACTATCTAGTTTGAACCTCGTGGGGTCCAAAACAGACTGTGTCTCATGTGTCAAACCTGTTATGGTCTGGTGAACTTTCCAGATTTACCTCCTTCTCCTGCTCTGAGCAACCTGGGATAGGTTTCCCCCACACAAATGACCCTACCTTCCATAAGTCGTTGAGAAAATGAATTAAATATATATTACAAAAAAAAAAGAAGTTTAAGCACCACCCCTAACTGGCCAACATAGTACTTTTCTACATAACAAAAACTGTTCCACAATACTCATTCACATTGCAAAAACTGTAATGACTTCCTTATTTATTTTAAATAAAAGATTATTTCCAGTTGCAGTTCAAACTTTATACAGATTATCTCTTAAGACCTGAGAATTACTCTACTATGGAAAACAGAGAAATTAATCCTAAGTAAAATGACAGAAAACAACAGAACAGCAGTAACAATGCTTGAGTTAAACTAGACTCCTGCAATACAAGTTTTATACATGTGGAGGGTTACAGAAAATATGTAGACCCACTTTCGCTTATTGTGATTTCCACACTACCAAGCAAGAGGCCTCGAAAACCTAAAAACTAATTAAGTATTGCCTTAATTTGCCTGACGTTTGAATCCGTTGTGTGTGTGTGTGTGAGTGAATCAGCACCCATTTTACAAGACAATCAGTAACAATTAATACCTCAGAGTCATGAGTAATCTTTACAGTGATCAGAAGATCGGAAATGTTTCACCAAATAGTTTTAGCAGTTTGTATTTAAATAAAATAATCCAGCTTTCATGTCTCAGAATAATTTATTGCCACAAAGGTAGTAAAACTGTCACTTTTCTTTGATATGAGATTTGCTTGTTAAATTAACTGGTTTTAAGCTATCAATCTAAATGTGACAAAATAAGACTTCATATAAAGTGTGTTACTTTATTGACTTCTTGCATTCTAAAATGAATGGAACGGGTCATTTTTAACCAACAGAACTACATAAAAGAAGATGAGGGCTACCATATTGACAGTCTGGCTATTAAAAAAACAAACACAGAAAAAAAACTGTACATTTTCTGTACAAAACATTTATGACTTTGTCAATCTACAAATACAAATAAAGTTAAATTTACAACTGAAAATTATATTTAGCAGGACTTTTACTAATAATCAAAAAAACAATAATAAAAGCATCTACTTTGAAAACAGAAAAACTACAACACAATAAACGTAATCTCTGAGCACTTTTCTATCAAGTTACAAAGTTGGATTTTTTGCATGGCTTTGCCTGTATGTCATATTAAAATTTAACAAGCACATGGGTAGTCACTCTCAGTGAGAAAAGAAATACATTCATTGGGCATTATGATAAGGTATCTCTGTCAAGTCTAACAATGCTAAGCAATTTTAGATGTCTGATTCTTCAGCTTTAGGTCCTTAAAGGTCTGCATGTTTTTCCCAGTGACTAATCTGGCTCACCATTGCTTTAATTTCCAACACTGATAATAGAGGTTAATTGTTTGTTTTTTTAAATTCTGAAACCCATTATTATTTTCCCCCCCAAATCGACCCTATCCTTTGTTTCTTCTTCCCTTATGATTGGACCTTCAGGTGTGCTATTTTCTTTCTTCTTTCTTACAAGCAGGTTTTACCCATTCTTTACATGTTATCAATTTACCTACATCTACTCCGCTCAGTCTGTTGGAAATGTGTTTTAGTTTCATGCCAAAATCCAAGCAATCATATTTTGGGGAAACGTATGAGACCTTCTTTTGGAGTGGGAAGTAAGGCACCTCTGTGTCTTTGAGGTCTTATGGCTTGCTGATTTTGTGGGTTTTCAAAACCAGGGAATGGTTTTCCGCCGCTATTTGGACCTGGGCCACGGGGCCTATTAAACTGTGCCAAATGTGGATCTCCAGGATGTTGGAATCTTGCAATGGGACGAGGGCCTCTTCGTTCATTAATGGGTGTTTGACCTCTCTGCCTGGGATCTCTCCCCCTTATATTTGGGCCCCTACTAACATAACCTGCCCCCCTTATATCTGACACCTGCATGTCATTATTTGGATCTGGCTCAGACCTAGTGTTGTCATCCCACCTACCAGGTCCATTTCTAAAATCTGAACGCTGAGGTGATGGCCCCCTGCTGTCTGTTTTATTGGGCCCCAAACTTCTCATTTTTGGACCTCTACTTTCCCTTCTGAAATCAAATCCTTGTCTACCTGGTTCAGGATTTTCAGGTTCTACATTATGCCTTTCAGATCTTAGATCACCACTATCTGAAAATCTCCCATCACACCTTGGAGCTTCAATGCTTAGATTTCTGTTTGCAGGTCCTGGGGGTCCTAGATCTCGACCTGCTGGAGGTCTTCTATTAGGGCCTTCCATCTCAAATTGCCTCCTGTTTAGACATGAATTCATCAGGCCTGGACCTCCTCTGAGAGCCCCACGCCCTTCAATGTTTGGCCCTCTCATTTTCCCCCTGACACTTGGCAGCCTCCAGTCATTTCCCATATCTGGATGACTGTGCATATGTGATCCTGGCCCTGCTTTTCTGTCTTGTCCTCTATTGTCTAGATCTCTTTCTCCTGTAAAAAATTCCCCAGCACCCTCTCTATCAAGCTCTGTCCAATCATTTCCATGGCCTCCCCTACTTGGCCCTGGGCATACCATATCTGGATTTTCTTCAACAGGCCCTGCACTTCTGCAGCCAGGAGCATTCCAGTTATGTCTACGACCCCTTACAGGTCCTTGAAATAACATACTGGGTCTATTCTGCATGGGACCTGGTCCACTACTTTCAGGACCTCTCCATTCACTAAACAGGCCTTGATTAATATCTTCTTGGTCCTGTTCATCTTGACCCTCTTGGATAGGTCCAAATCCTCTACTAGCATATGTTTCCCAGTCATCCACTGAGCATTCTCTGTCTTGTCCTAAGAATTCTATATTGGTCCTTCTTTCATCTGACCTTTGTTCCTCTGTGTCTGGCCCTCTCCTCTCAGGAGCAGAACCCCAGAAGCCGGGCCCTGGTCTTCTAATGTTTTTCCTCATAGGCCTTCGACCTCTAAAGTTCTGGCCCAATCTATCAGGTTCTGGGGCATGGTAATCTGGGTTTTCTTGAATAGGTTCACATGCTACCCAGTCATCCCTTCCCCCATGTCTTGGATCTTCAGTATTTGAACTTTCATGTTTGTAGCCTGGAACTCTGAAATCAGGGCCATCTGATTTTCTCCAACCTGGTCTTGAGCCCTCCATATCTGGATATCTTTTTTCACTGTAGTCTGGACCTACTAGAGCTATTCTGTCAGGCCCAGGATCCACACCAGAACCTGGCCTTTCCACCCGCTGTGCACCAAATTCTGGACCCCTCCTATGAGGCCCTGGAATCTCCATATTTTGATACCCAACTTCTTTTCCACGACCCCTGAAATGTGGTCCACCTCGTCCTCTGTTGTGAGGCCCTAGATCTCCCACACCTGGACCAATTCTTTCAGGCCCAGCAACACCAATATGTGAACCTCTCCTGTCAGGACCCTGTCCACTTGTGTTTATTTCTCCGGGTCCTCTCCTTTCAGGTTCTTGGCTATGCATAGGAAAACTTGGTATTTCATGTATTGGCCCACTAAAATCTGGACCTTGTGAAACTCTGCCAGGCCCCATAGCAAGACCTCTACAATCAGACCCTAGCCTGCTGATATCAGGACCTCCAGGTCCTCTTCTCTCGGGCCCAGAACCTTCTATAGGTCCTGGTCCCCTGAACCCAGGACCTCCAGGTCGTCTATTCTCATGTCCAGGACCTTCGATAGACATACTTTCCCTCTCATGCCCTGGTCCTTCTGGACACCCAGCCCCTCTCCTATTAGTCCCAGGATCCTCCATGGAATCTCTCCTTTCAATTCCTGGACCTCTACTATCAGACCCTGGACCAGCCATATCCAGACCCATCCTTTCACCCCAGGTTCCCCTGAAATCTGGACCGCCAGGACCCCTGATGTCATGTACTTTTTGCTCCATATGTGGACCTTTTTTCTCAGGTCCTAATCCTCTAAAATGTAGACCCACAGGACCTCTTCTGTCAGGTCCAGCAACCTCCATGGCTACACTTCTTCTTTTAGGTTCTGGTCCCACAAAATCGGAAGCCCCTGGTATTCCTAAGTCAGGTCCTTGATTGTCTATAATGGGGTCTATCCTTTCAAGTCCTCCTTCCATGAGGTGTGAGTCCTCTGGTCCTCCACTATTAAGCTTTGGATACTGCATGTTTGGACCTCTCATTTCAGCCCCTGGTTGTCCGAATTCTGGGCCTCCACTCCCTCCTGTGTAAGGTCCCTGGCTTTCCATGTTTGAACCTCTTCTATCAGACAAATGGACACTCCATTCATCTTGTACCAATGGCGCTTCCCTGACTGAATCTGACCCTCTCCAATGATCTCTTATGTCTGATCCTTGACCTCTCCAATCTGAATTCAACATGTTTGAATTAACTGCATCTGCATGACTGCCACCAAGCTTGCCAAAATCTGCATTTGTGCCATGTGGCTGAAGAGTACTTTTACGGGGGCACCTTTCTTCAAAAGCCATACTGCCATCATGTCTTGACTGCCTAGGAGGTCTTCCTAAGCCCATAAACAATGGACTTGACTCCCTCATCCCACTACTTACATCAGATCTAAAAATCTGACCTTCATCTTTATCTTTTTGTCCTCTACCACCTCCACTACTATCTGGAGCCATAGCTTCTACCTGTGGACCCCCAAATGACTGCTTTGTTCCCATTGTTTTCACATCTTTGCTGATATCTGTGTTTTCTGGCTCTGATCTATGTTCATTTGTCTTTGGACACTGTAAACCTTCCTGCACACAACTAACATTTTGGTTTCTCTCATTAACTTCAAACAGCCCCCTCATATCTGTATTTAGATGATACACAGCTGATAAAGAATCCCTTGGACCTGGACCAACATTACCAGGTGCAGATCTGTCAGACAAAGGGCCCTTCATGATGTTAACTTGTCTTTTGCGCTGGAGGCTTGCCTCCCCCATATACAAATTTGTAACAGTAGGTACAATATTTTGTCTAACATCAGGACTTGGGCATTTTATTTCTGGATTTACACCAGAAATAAAAGGCACACCAGCATTATTACTATCTTGTGCTTCACTTCTCATTTCTGAATCTCTCAAGGCAGGCCATGAACCAGTTATTACAGTATTTTGATGTTGAATACCTTGTTCTCTCATTCCTAAGATTGTACTTGGATTTGAATATCCTCCCTCTTGACCCTTTGTTTCTGAATGCTTGAAGCAAGGATTGTCTGCTAGTGTCTCATTATGTGTCTCTGTCAGACCTTGTCCCTTGGCACCAAAAGCTTTCAGATTCAATGCTCTAAAATCCATGCTTTTAATATTTGAGATCACATCTCCAACAGACACCATTGCTTGACCACAAATTGGCAAACAATTATTTTCAAAGACTCTAATATCTTCCCTTGAATCGCTGACTTCATCAGTTTTAACAGAGTCATTCTTTTCTATGCTGCTAGGTTTCACAAACTGTGGTTCTGGATCTGGGCTTTGGGGAGAATCTCGAATAGGTGGATCAATTTCTCTAAGAGGAATTGTACTGTCAAGTTTGCTGTGAAACAAATTGTCCTGTTTATAGAGTTTATTTTGCTGTGTCATATCATGGTCACTCAGTGAAATCTTTTGAAGCTCCTGAAATTTTGGTGGTTCGGAAATCTCAAGCTTCACATTACATAGAGGTTCGTGTGAGTGTTTTTCAGAGCTCTCAACATGATTACACTCTGATTTTTGTCCATCTGGATCACTTTTGATTGTAACATGTGATATGTGACTCTCTTCAAATTGTCCAGCAGAGTCTAGAGAACTGCATGGAACACTTGCATGTTTTGATTTCTCAGGGACCTGAGGCAAGGGTCCTCTGTTCAGTTTTGGTGAAACTGACACAGATTCTGTTTTTCTAGAAGAAGATGGGGATCTTCTACGCCCAAGAGAATGCCGGCGTGTGGTATGATCTTTGCGATGGCGTCCCTGCCGTTCAGATGGATCTCTAACTCTGTGTCTTGACCTGTCTCTTTCACTCTTTCTGTGTCTATCCTTTTCTCTGCGTCTTCGGGACCGGGAACGAGAACGATGCTGTGACTGTCTTGAAGGACTTCTGTGGCGGTCCCTTTCCCGATGACTCCGCTTTTTTGGTGATGACCTTCGTTTTCTACTGTGGTATGAATTTGGAGACATACCCTTGTGAGAGCCACCATACCTTGCTCTAGACAGAGAGTCCATAGTTGTTACAGTTCCCCCCTTAAAAACATCATCTTGAATTTCATTGAAAAGTGATTCATCCTCAGGATCATAAGCTACATCAGAATCTTCAATCTCTCCAGCAGATGAATATTTGTCAGATTCCACACCTTTCTGTGTTTCATCTTGCTTTGCAACACCATCTGTATCATTTCCTAAATTTTTGACAGGTGTTGCGTCTTCTACTTTCACAGCTTGTGAATCCAAATTTGAATTGGCCACAGTCTCTGTAAGGGGGGTAGCCTTGTCTGTTGTTTCTGAAGATTTTGACTCTGTTTTTATAATACCTTTCTGCAGAGAGGACAGTTGGTTAAGCGGCAAAGATTTTTGTGGGGGAGACATAAGTGAATCCGAAACAGAAAAGTGAGCCATGAACATTCCCACAGCCTCTCTCTGCTGACGTAGTGCTTCCTCCTGCTCTTTTAACTGCCGTTTTTGCTCTTCAATTTGTTTATTGAGTTCCTCAAGCATCCTCTGTTGTTCACTTAGTGTTGCAGCTGAGACAACCACTGTGCCTGTAGGGAGGTGTGGCATGACTGCAACTGGAGCAGAAGTTTGTGCTGGGGAAGAAGTGGAAACCGTCGCTGGGCATGATGGAGAATCAAATGTTTGAGTTGTAACAGGGGGCTTTGCTACAGGAGTATTACTTTGAATATCTTCAAAGATAGTGTCGTCCTCTGGATCATAGGCCACATCATCTTCTACAAAGCTTGATAATGCTGGGGCATCAGCTTTAATTTTTTCTGTGGTCTGTGGAGCAACGGTTGCATATCCCATTGCTGGATCATATTCTTCCTCTGGGTCATATGGTCGGTCAAAGTCATTTTCATCTTCAATCTCCTTGGCTTTGGTTTTGTGTCCATACTGTTGGACAATTGGATCCACCACTGATCCAGAAAGCACTGGGTTCTTCTTAGCAGTTACTGTTGTTTTTGTAGAACGTCCATCAGAGACAGTGGAGTCAGCCTGATTACTACGAAACAAGGTACTCAAGATTGTCTGTAGTGGTGTCTTATCACTGGACCCAGTAATGGGATTTTTATCAGAGCTGCTGTTAAAGGTGGACTGTGTTGTAGCAATAGTGGCTGAGGTAGAAACAGAAGGGGCCGCTTTAACGGAAGTTAATAGAGATGGTATGGTGACTGAGCCAGAGGAGGAAGAGTCTGTTGGTGACCCAGGGCATGATGGTGAACCAGGAGGGGTGGTACTAGCAGGAGTCTCTGGATCATAGGGTTGGAATATCTCCAATTTGTCAGAACCGTAAAGGACTGGTGGTTTTGGGATCCACATAGGGTCCTTGGACATATGAACTTTGGGTCTTTTGTCTTCCATTTCCTGTAGCAAACTTCCTGGACGTTTGACCTTCTGGACGATTGCTAGACCAAGAAGAAGATTGGGCCGGTTTCTTTCAAGTCCTGGAAAAAAATTAGATAACACATTAGAAAACACACTAAGGCTAACAACTCTCTGGTATGGTTTTGGTATGAACCCTCACATATTCAAACATATAAAACAGAAAAATGTCAATTATTTATGAATAGGCAGCAGTCAAAGCATTTCACACCTGGTCCTTCAAGAGGTTGTAGCATAGATGGGATTGGTTCCTTTGCACTGAGTGGGACAAGGTATACATCTTTGATGGAACGGCTGCTATTGGCGACCACACCGAAACGACCTCTGCTGCTGAAATAGGAAAAAAGGGAGACATAGGCGACCTCCTCTTCCTCTGTTGCAGGGTGAAACCGGATCACACATAACTCCTAACAAATACAAAGCAAACAAAAGTGCATGTAAAATACTGATGTATCCTCAACATTATTATATGTGGTAAGATGCAAAAAGAAATACAGTATATTCTGCTTGCCTTTGTAACTGAGGTCTTTAGTTTTGCAACGTAGTCCCACACTGTTTGAGGCATGATTCGTCCTCCAATTTGTATAGTGTCAGGTAGATCCTATACAAACCACAAAAATAAATGCTTTTTATATCTCCACCCAGTGACAATTATAAATCCTTTTGATATAGCCAATAAAAAATGTAATTAATATCATGCATTACAATACCGCTTTAAGATTTTCAGCAGATCCTGACACCAGATATCCTTTGGTGACAAACTTGGCTACAGTGAGCATGTTTAGAAAACCCTTCCACAGTATTTCCTGCTTTGCCAGGAACTGAGTTGTCTCACCATCAGCTGGAGATTCAGAGATCACGGTTCTGAAACAGAAACCACAACAATCATATGTACAAAATGCCCAGCTTCTGGACAAATTTAAAACAAAAAACAAAAAGCAAAAAAACATTGGCTTGGAGTTCTTTATACCTCGAGCGTGGTCCATAAAGTCTGGGATCAGCAGTGGAAGATGGCTTCATTAAGATGGATTTAGGTACTGTTTTGGTTGGTGGTAGTGATGATGCTACGTTCGATGCAATGTTTTCTTTAACAAGAGCATAAGGAGCAGCCCGTTTATGAGTTGTGTTACTAGGACCAAAGGTGCTACTAGACGAAGCTGAGAACCTGTTTGCAGTGCGGGGATCACGACGCTGTGTAATGGTTACCGTGGAAACAGGTGGAACCAAAACTGGTATATATGGTCTTTTTGGTGCAGTAGCTTTAGAGGTATCTGGAGTTGGGGATGCAGGGGACTCTATGGTAGGAGAAGCAGGAGATTCTAAAGTGGGGGAGGCTGGAGAATCCATTATAGGAGAAGCAGGTGATTCCACTATAGTCAGTGCAGCAGAATCAATATTGAAATGGGATGAAGGGTCCAATAGGTTGGATGCTGGAGAATCCATGTCAGGAGAGTCAGGTGGTGCCAGAAGTGGGGAGTCATCCCCTGCAGACTTTCTCCAAGATGGTTCGTGCTTATCTCTGGATACAGATAGCTTGGATTTTTTCTTTGCAGGTTCCTCCTCTTCCATAGGTTGCATTTGGCCTTTAGGAAGGAATGACAAACTACTTTTAAAAATCTGAATTTAACAGCTAATCAGCAGATAATGATGTCTAGTAGTTTTTACATTTATTCTCATCGTTTTTTAAATTTACCTGTGCATATCTTGCATTTTAGGTCAAATAGATGAGTTTTGTGCTCTGATGTTGTGTCTTTTAGCATGCAGGCAAGAACATCTGGCACTGCATTGGCCAGGCTTGTTTGGCTTGCCCTGGGCTTGACTGCAGGAGCAGGAAGACTTCTCTTCTGTTCCTGTAAAGCAACATATACCAACACAAGAACACAAAAAACAATTCTTAGTCGATGTTGATGTAACGCGTCATGAAAAAAAAAAAGATGTAAAAGACACAGCATAATCACCATAAAAACTGTATATCCACCTGTTTAATTTAAATAAGATAGGTACGTACCATGCTATCAGGTTTTCTGTCAGATTTTGCAGGATTCAAACTGGGTAAATCAACCTTAACTGCTTCAGGCTTGGGCAAACTTATTTTAGCAGCTGTATCCTTAACCTAGAAAGACATAAGCAACCATTTAAGATAATCACTTATGACAAAAACATTGGCTGATCTTTATCAGGCCTGGTATCAAGTAGAAACATACAATACAATTTTATTTCACTGATATGGTTTATGACTAATATTATTTACCACTGTTGTTTCTTTTACACTTGGCTCAGGTGCCTTGGTAGCCTGCATATCCTTCTGGCTCATCCTAACTAGTCTGAAAGGATTGATATCGCCATGTACCACACAGTATAACAAGCCCTAGAAGACATAAAGAAGTAGATCGTCAATTTGATTTATATTTATATGTACATAAACTAAAATTGGTGGTAACAAATTTCAACATACCTTGTTTCTTGGGTCTTTTAGGTTGAACATTATAGTTCTGTACTTGTTCATGTATTTGCTGTCTGTGTTGCGAAATATGTCAAACATCTCCATCTCAATGCTTGCAACAAGCTTTGCAGCTTCGCTCTCAGACATCTCCAAATCCTCACATTCACACACCCTTAGCAAATGGAAAAAGAAAAAGAGTTAGTCCAGAAATATGCTGTTTTTCAAGACTGAGAGACATTTACTGAAAAAATTTAAAGCTTAGTTTGAGAAAACTGTTAAATTGTCTAGGACACTTATTTACACTGTGTTGGTAATGCTACTTAATAACCAGTCACCTAGATGAGAATGATTCTGAATTGTGGAAGGCAAATAAAACAAATGTTGGTTCCCTCAGCACAGTTCATTACTGCATGCTCAAGTGTCATTTTTAAAAAACAAAAAGATACTATACTTACATTTTTTTCTACTAGACCTATTATTATATGTTTTTAATAATCTCATGTTACATTTACCCCACCAAAAAAGCAGAATATGTGCAATAAAAAAACCTAAGGCTGTGACTTTCATTTTATCAGTGATATAGTTCTCACCTTTTGAACAGGATGCTGGTGAGAGAGCGCTGGATACTCTGTCTGACCTGGTTATTGGGTTGAGAGGGCCTGGAGGAGGGTGCACTGGGTGCGGGTGGCACCGGCAGATTTCGGGTTTCATTCAGGGGTGTGGGGGCTGAAGACGGCTTCTGGCATGATGCTGAGACTAACGTGTGGCTTGATGGAGACTGAGAACCAGACTGCTTCTTTGGTATAACATATGTGGTCTTCGTTATCATAAGAGCCCCAGTCTCATGATGTCTGCGCGCTGAGGTGGTTGGGGACGATGTGGCTGGAGTCAGGCTAGATTTTTCTGGGGCGGGTGTTATTAGGGGATCTGATTCTGATGACTGATGCTTTGGCAAGTCACTGTTTACAGTTTCCTTTGCTCCTTCTTCACAGTGGCTTTGTGGCTGGGCTGCTTCAGTAGTAGGTTTAGAAAGGAGACTTGCATCTAGTGAAGGGTCTTCTGGAGATTGTGCTGAAGGAGATACAGCTTCCTTCTCAGCCTCTACCTGTTTACTGTCCTTATTAGCTGTTAGAAAAAAAAGCACAAGAAGCCATTCTGTAAATATGAAGAAATCTCTCAGAACAGTCTATCAAATAAATCTAACTGTGATAAGAACCAACATGGCACACTAGATAAACAAATAAGTGGCATCTTTAAAAAAAAAATCATTTTTTTTTTACTGCAAATCCATGAATAAAAAACTGGTCTTGCACCCCATTAACTGCTCAGATACTAAACAGTAAATATAAAGATTTACAAGTTTTGTATCAGATTCAGAGTCCCATCTATAAGATTCGGATTCAAATTGCCAGATGTGTGAATAAACTTGTAGTTCATATGGCCAGATAATAATAGGTTAGGTAATTTAAAAAAAATCCTTTTGGTGATTTTATGACTGTACAATTAGAAGAGGCAAAAACTGAATTACAGGCACAGAGACTCACAAGTACAGGCTCATGAACATTTAACATAAACCTGCTGCTTAAAAAAAAACAACTTTATTGTATAATACATCAAATGCTTCCCTACAATTATATTAAGGAAACTTATAGCACTTCTTAATTTGTTTTTGTTTTTTTAGATTAACCAATTCAGCCTGGTTAAACATACTCTAAATGTTAACAAGGTAAAATGTTGTACTTTGGAGCTACAATGATTAATCCAAGAGCAGTTTAGGCATTTTAAATTTGCATGTACAGCTACACTTAATCTTTGCTTTTCAGCATCATTAGCACTGCCTGGCTTTACTCTCCTCACTGTTTGCAGTGAGAATTATTGCATTTATCTTAATTTATTTGTTTAGTTTTTTAGTTTTGCATTAAAAAAACAACAACAAACTGAGCTAAAGTTCAAACAATTCTGAATACACTGAGTTTTATGTGTTTAATTTTTGGTTGATCAAATATCAAACCTTAGTAAAATGTGTTTTTATATGCTATTGTTGGGGCAATCATCCATTTTATTTATTTATTTATTTTTTGTAGATGCTGAGTTCACAATAAAGGCCAGTATAGGCGGATATTTGAAATCTATTGTGGAGAAGTCTTTGTTTGCTCATTGCTCCCTGAATACTTTCATTCTGGCATATAACTATATTACTCTGTCTATCCAGAGCAATGCTAGCAAGTGAACTGTATATGTGCAGTTATTGTTTTCCGGTTCCACTCACTGGAAGAAAAAGAAAAAGATCCTTTTTTGTATACATCTATATTCCATGTACATTTTGTATGACTTCACTACTATGTGTTTGGTAACTCTTGTACCAAAAAAAGGACAGAATTTCCAAAACCTCTGCACTCCTGGGGTGTATTTGTTTTCCTCTCAAAGGCTTTTTAAAATGTATCAGCAATTATTGTTTACTGTGGAATGCTGAGGCATTAAAAAAAGTGTGTTGAGTCTCATGAACACACTTCACATTTATCACTATGAATGAGAATTAACCACAAAGGCATAGTTCTGTGATTCCAAACTACTGAAAAATAGACCCAATGTATCATTTATATTTAGATTACATATTTCACATGCACACAAAATGTTTGATAAATGTGCTTTAGAGTTCTGCTATAAGGAGGAAAATCATAATCTACTGACTTCCTGTGCCTGACATAATAACGCAAGTTCTTCCAAATAAAATTTCATAAGAAAAACTAACATCAGATCTTCATAAATCACACTGCCTGCTACTGTGTATTGGACTTGCTGTGTAAATAGCTGTCTGTGCATAAGACACATACAAATAGCTCTGATATATTAGTGCAGAGCCACTGGGATAATAAGCAAAAACATTACAATATAAAGCCAGTTGTATTGATGAGGATGTTCAAAAAAGGATGTTAATAATCCAGCCCAAAACCTGAACTTGGTATTGATATAAAGTTAACTGTTGCTATTTATGAATTGCAGCTGAATGAAATGACCACATTTTACATTAGCTCAACCAAAGACAAACAACAATAAAGGCTTGTGTGTAAACCTGTATAATCAAAGTGCCCCTGAGGACAGGTAATGTGACTATTACGGGTTATTCTAAATAGTTAATCCCATATTTAACCCTGCTAATAATTTTAAAAAATTATTGATAATGATTTTACTATATTTATTATACTTTTACATATTTAACTTCAGTTTTATTGTGAGAGTAAATTATTTTTGTTCAACAGCTAAAACACCAAAAAAATATATATGCAATTTGTATTGCATATATAAATTGATAAATTGCACAAGTGCTATAAAACATCCCAGTTTTGCATACTACTCTGTTAGGCAAAACTTTTTAAATTGCTATTTATAAACACAGCTTTTGAAACCTAACACAAATAATGCGTGCATTTTTCAGCCTTTCCACTTTTGAAACTGATGAATTTTATGCATAACATATAATACACTGGTCCCATTTGGAATATCAGACAAATACCATCCAACCTCTGCAAGACCACACAAAGTCCTGTAGACGTTGTATGGTGTGGTTTGGAAGTCTTAATGTTCACATGTGGAAGTGTTTGAGTATTTACTGTGGGATTAGGACGGATGGCACAGTGTAGCCTCAGCTTAGCAAGAATGGGAAAGATGAGCTTTTTTAGGTCAGTGTATGGCATGACCATTATTATGAAGCAGGAGGTTTAAATCAATGCAATGTGAAGGAAATCAAGGAGATTTTGTATGAGTAATGTAGGCTCTTAACCTTGGATTATAAGGTGCCTTGAGGTGACTTATTGTGAGTTTGCACTACATCAATAAAAATTAAATGAACAGAAAAAGTGAACTTCCAGAAATGATGAACGTTATGGTCAGAAAACCCAAATTGCTAAAAGAAAGAGGAAACAATGACACATCTTCAGAGAGACAGGAAGCACCGTAGATTGTAAAAAGAATTTGGAAAAGCAAGAAAATAAAAGATCAGGGATTTAGTGCGTCATCTGCAGAGATTTCACCGCTTTCTTTTGTCCACTGACAAGTAGAAAGGCTTAAGACAAAATGAACAATATAAAAAAAATAAGGATAGAGCAAAGGAACAAACATGCAAGTGAGTCACTTTCCACATCTATGAGCTAAATCATGAATAATCTTTATTTGTGTGATTGACTCACATACACAGTAGCCTAAAGTGAGAAAGAAACAATCATTTGCCACAGTGAGTAGGTGCAAAGTTATGATGCAAATCCTTTTCAATTGTTCAGAACACATATCTATGAAACTCATTTTTTATTGACTAAAATTAAGAATGTCGTCACTTTAGGTATTTGTGCTGAAGTTTCAATAAATGTTCAGCAAGGGAGTTTTTCAGTCACAAACTGCCTTTGGTCTTCTGAAGGTACATTTCTGCTTTAATCCTGTTCTCATCCTTTGCATAATTTCCACTGTCCCATACCGTCAGAGATCATTATAATGAAAATGAACACAAACACCAACCCATTAACACCTTGACATTCAGGATCCTCCTGAGGACTTAAGGCAAAGGCTCCATCTACTATTTCTTTGATTAACCTAACCACTATCAGATGAGGTGTCTTCATAGTGTCCTACTATTAGTGAAAAAACAAGAGTGGGCCAGGTGTCAACAACTGATATTTGCTGCAGACTTCAGTAAAAACAGCTTTACTTTTCCCTGTTGACTATACGTGTTAATTGTAAATATTGCTTTTGTTGTTTTTCTGGTGTATTTACTGACAGATGTACTAAATCTGTCAGGAAATCAGTTATTGCACTGTGAAAAACACAGAGTGTCGATGTGGCAGCTAACTGCAGTTGGCTTAAAGTTTAAATAGCAGTGAGTCAGTATCTAGCTCCCATGAGGTCATTTTGAAAGCTGCACCACAGGCATACCCAAACACAACCTGACAGCAGTCCCCCCTTTTTCTGTCAATGGACTTGAGGTAGAATACTTAATATACACTGATTTGGCAAAATATCATGACTACTGTCAGGCGAAGTGAATAATACTGATTGTCTCTTCATGATGGGCACTTGTTAGTGGGTGGGATATAACTAGGGGGCAAGTGAACATTTTTATCCCCAAAATTGCTGTTTTAGAAGTAGGACACATGGTTAAGGGTAAGGATTGAGTTTTGATCAAAGTCAAATTGTGATGGCTAGATGACTGGGTCAGAACATCTCCAAAACTGCAGCTCTTGTGAAGAGTTCTGGGTCTACAGCAGGCAGTATCTATCAAAAGTGATTAAAGGAAGGAACAGTGGTGAACCAGCAACAGGTCATGGGAGGGCAAGGCTCACTAATGCATTTCGGGAGTGAAAGTTGTTCCATGTGGTCTGTTCCAACAAACAAGCTCCTGAGGTTCAAATTGTCGAAAAAGTTCATGCTGGTTCGTACAGTACATTGGAGTTTGTTGTGTAATGGGCTGCATACCCACAGACCAGTCAGGGTACCTGTAGTGACCCCCCTCCACCGCCAAAAAAGGGAACGTGACCAGCAGAACTAGACCACAGGGGAATGGAAGAAGGTGGCCTGACCTGATGAACCACATTTTATTTTACAAAACGCGGATGGCCAGGTGGGTTGTTGCAGAACATGTACACTCTTTCATAGAAACAATAATCCTTCATGGCCGTGGCCTCTTTCAGGAAGACACAAAGCAAAAATGGCTTAGCAATGGTTTGAGGAGCACAAAAATGAGTTTGATCTCCCTAGAGCTCAATCCAATCAAGCATCTCTAGGATGTCCTGGCCAAATAAGTCTTTTTGCAGGACTGAAAGGATCTGTTGCTAACATCTTGATGTCAGATACCACAGCATAACTTCGGAGGTCTAATAGAGTCCATCCTCAACAAATACAGGCTGTTATGGCAGTAAAACAGGGACCAACACAATATTAAGCTGGACATACACTGTGCAATTTTTTCAGTCGCGTTATTCAGCTCCTGCTCAAATTGTACGATTGAATCGCAGGGGTTAGAAGTTCATGGGTCCCTATGCACGGTCTCACACTATACGGCCCAATGCTCTGATGCGACCTGAGTGCTCACACTGTGCGTCCATAACATGAGGTTTATAACACAAAATCTGTTGCTCACTCTCCCCCTCTCTCTGTCTTTCACTCACACAGACACACACAGCACCACCATCAACTTTGCTAAATTGCTAATGAAAAACATTGACCAGGCAGCTGCAATTGAGCAGCAATGTCCATCCAACTCCTTTGATGGTTGTTGCGGTCGTGATAATTTTGTGAGGCCACATCGAAAAGTTCTACACGCTGCGCTGCCATGCTACTCCGTCTTTTTCACTTCCATTTCTGTGTTTGCGCGTGCGCAGTGTGAGAGGTTGCGTTGAAACCCTCACCAGGGGGGAGGGCGACAGGATTTCAAACAGGTTTGATTTTCTTGTGACCATATGATTGCTGATCGGGAGCTGGTCATGAGGTTTTAATCGCTTCTCGTTACCCCATGTATACAACATGATGCATGACACACAGTTAAGGCCGAACTCAGGGCGATCCCCAAAACGGTCGCACGACTGAAAAATTGTCTCAAAGTGGGCCAGTGTCTCAAAATCGCACAGTGTATGCGCAGCTTTAGGCAGTAGCTCATAATGTTATGCCTGATTGGTGTATTTACTAACAGCAACAGATTTACCAAGTTATTATCATAACTTTTTGTACCACTCTTTTTTTCTTTCTTTTTTAGCCAGACTGGTGTAATAATTTCCTTTTCTAATCATTTTGTAATTTTTCCAAGCAGGAGATACTCATCCATCACAAGGCCCTGTCAAAATGGATGCATCTGATTTTTTTATTTTAAACACAGTGCGATTTCTAATTTAACTATATTTTTTACAGCATTATTCTTAAGCATACGAATCCATCTAATCCATCCATATGCACAAAGAATAAGATAAAATAACAATGACTGTAATGATTTTTAAATAATTATTGTAGGTTCTTTACCTTACAACATAAAGTGCTACAAGGCAACTATTGATGTGATTTGGCGCTATATATAAATAAAACTGAATTGAATTTAAATCTTATAGTTTTTTTTCCTGCAATGACTCCAGCACTAAGAAATTATTACAACAATGCAATTAAGTGTTATCTGTAAAATCAACTTTTGCTTTAGCTTTATTCCCACTGCACAAACCAAATTTTTCTTCTCAATAAAACCTATGAGTAGCTGAGATACAAACAATATACTGCATACACTGTATATACTTTTTATTTAAAATAAGTAATTAGTCTATGTAAAAATATAATAATCCTGTTATTGAAATTGGGTCAGTCTTCTCTTTGAGGTTCTCTTTTCTTACATCTCCGGGTTTTCAGCACTGCTGCTATTTTTAAGTCACCCATTGGAAGACCACTTGCATGTTGACATTTGTGATATACAAATGTTTTAACGTGAACCCAGGTTCTAAACATTAATGTATTACAAATTCAGACTGTGACCGTCAACATGCAGAGTTCTGGAATGAACCTAAATAATTGCACGCCATTATGTGCCAGTACACATTTTTTTTAAGCAACACAATCTTTGCTCGCTGCAAGTTATGCACTTCCACAAAATGAAAATCAAATTAAAGGATAACTGTAGTATGGTTGGGTGATTTCCTCCACAGTCCAGATGCCATACTGTTGCTTTCGGCATTGCTAATGGCCAGTAGCATACCCTCAATAATGCACACTGTGTAGCCCAAGCAGGAGAAGAGGGCACAGGTGAAAGAGAAACACACACACCGGGAGTACATTTTTGGTCCAGCTTGTGTTTTGTGTGTAAAATATCTCATCTGTCACACTTTCATTCTTCAACTGCCTAGTCCTAGATAGCTGAGTCCAGCAGTCGAAAAATACAGATCTTTTCTCATTTGATGATGATGGATGAGCTTCATTGCTTCAGTGACTTCAAAGCAGCACAGAAGTCCAGATATGTACCTGTTTGTGTGCACCCGAGCATGCTCAGATACCTGTGTTGCAAGTGTCGGCTATATGTGGAGGTGCAAAATGAACCAAGAGCGAGGCAGATTCAATTTTTTATGAATCTCATAATAATGATAATTTAATGCATTACTTGGGAAATGAGATCTGTGAAAAAATGCCTTGACCTGAGAGCTATAGCTGCTCACTTTGCCCATAGGTGATCTCTGATATCCATCACCACAACCCTATACTGCTGACATACTGGACAAAGAACTGGTAAGGAGTACAGATGCACGAGTGCTAGGGAACTAAATGGGACTGAAAATAGCATCCGCATGGGAAGACGTCTGGATATGGGTCGGATGATGATCTTGAAAATGTGTTTCAGTCTTTAAAAAACCTGTTGAGGCCTCAAAACTAATTTAGTTTCTAGCACCTTGTTGGGAGAACATCCAAGAGGAGTTGAAACTTTCAGAAATGGCGACAGTGATGGGTTCTCCAATGTGTTGAAAACTGTGTAGCAAATGATTGAACAAATTATGAACCAATTGCAAAGATTGGAGATTTTCTCATTTACGATACATATAACTGAAAAGTTCAGAGAAAATCTTTGTACACAGGGGACAAATCTAAAAACCAATACTAATCTTCAGATCCTCTGGCTGCCTGGATCAAAAATATTCCATAGTGCAAAATATTGTGATCAGAGTCACACCCAAATTGCAAGCAAACATATTCTGACCCTGCATTAACAAATACGAAAAAATAAAATAAAAAAATTCTAACTTAAAAAAATAAATGTGAATCATGGAATTGGCATGCTTTGGACGAAAGAATAGAGCATCCATTAGAACTGTCATATTTATCAATGGTCAGCTTCTACTTAAAGGGTAAATTGGTGCACAATGGGTGGCTAACTTACACATCTGTGACCGATATTTGAAAGTTCTGCAGCAACATATACTGCTTGAGGCTTGCTCATTGCAGTAAGACATTACCAAGTCACATTATGCAAGTACTACAACAGCGTGTCTCCTCTGCAGTGTGGCAGCTTAAAAAAAAAATTAAAAGAGCAAATGATTTTCCCTAGTTTCCAGTTTTAAAATCAAATAATTTTTCTCAACTTCAAATAATTTAGATTAAAGAAGAATCACGTTTTTGGAAATGACACTACCCTAATTTGATTTTATGAGGCGAGAAAAATAATTAAGTTGGACCCAGAAGAAAATTTAAACTGTAAACCACCTCCTCACATCTTTAAGACTCACTGAGAGTAGAATTTCAGTAATTTAATACATTTATAAACGAAAGTGAATAATCAAGTTGTGTTTTAATGATGAATAACATGCTGGGCTATTTTTCAATCAAGCTATTCCCTTCTGGTCATTAAACTTTTTTTTTAAACTAAGACGGCATAATGTTACTGATACACACACTGTTGGCAAGACTCCATGAGGGAAACACATCAAGGCAAGACTATCATTAGGCTGCTATTTATTTACACATGTTCTTTTCATGTTATCATGGATCAGAATATATATAATGAATCATGTGGCTCAAATGGGATTTTACCTCAGAGGCAAAAAATGGTATAGACAGATCCCTGTCAAAAGCCCAAGTAAGAAGTTTGCATAAGTCAAGTTTAGTTTCCTATAAAATTAAATTAATTGTAATCACTATTAGATGGTACATTTTTAGTTCTCTCTCACACACACACACACACACACACACACACACACACACACACACACCTTCAGGAGAAAATAGTGAACGCTTCAAACACTGCAACTATAGGTATGCTAGCGCATATGTTTGTTTTTTGATGGAGAAAATCATTTATTTTTTTTCAAAATGACACTACTTAGAATAATATTCAATAATAAATACTCTAGGTTACTAATTCTGTGCTATCACACAAGAATGTCAAGAAATCTCCACACTGAGCAGATGTCAAAAATGTGAACTACTCAGAACATCAGCAGTGTTCTTTCCATGGTTGCACATTATTTGTTTGGCCAGTAGAGGGTGCTTGTGTTTTACAATTAGGTTCGAGATGGTATTAAAAAGATTTGACTGTCGGAAAAAAACACACTGAATATATACAGGCCTTTAGAAGCATGCAAGACAACACTAAAGAGGTTTAAGATGCAGCCCCGAAAATAAAATAAAAATGAAAAAAAAAAAACTTCAATCCGCTGAGGCAAAATTTCTCAAAATGGAATCAAGTATTTGTGCTCTGATTCAAATTAAATATAATACAGCCCCCTCTTTTCTTGGTGTAAACAATCAAACTAATCAAAAGTCTTTCCCTCAACAGCTACACTACACACCATAAGGTTGCAGCTTGGTGCTCAACCTGAAAACAGTGAAGTCTATGAGGACATATAGCTATAATTTTCACACATGCTGCGCAGCTCCCAAACTTTTCTCGACACAGCCCGACAGAGGTGGATGGGAGAATGCACATAAATGTCCAGCACAGCTGGATTGAACATAAATTTTCTTCAGCCTGCCAGCTCCCTTTCCAAAGTCTGTGTGATGTCTGATTGCAGGAAGGTGAAAATGGCACAGGCAACGATTAAATGCATTCACAGTTTGTGAGTGGGTGTCATGTTTGTGTACACCATTCCCAGGCAGCTCCTTCGTCCAAACCAAGCAGAATATTTTCAGAAGTGAGAAAGCATGAACCAAACTATGACTATACATGAAGCCTGCTGTGTGCTACTTATGAATAAAGGATGACCTTGGATAATATTTGGACCTCAT
This sequence comes from Perissodus microlepis, assembly GCF_051167445.1. Taxonomy (NCBI): domain Eukaryota; kingdom Metazoa; phylum Chordata; class Actinopteri; order Cichliformes; family Cichlidae; genus Perissodus; species Perissodus microlepis. Next base: position 24,611,824 of record NC_140480.1, read on the forward strand.
TCTCCTGAAACTGTCTGGGCAACATGTGTGGTAATATCCTAAGAAATACTGTGGGGAAAAATGCTTGCATGGCCGTATGTTATCCAGAAAATCTCAGCAGGATTTCACAACTAATCATTCAGGTCTCATATGAAAGCATTAGTCATGTGCAAGTTCTATAAATACGAAATATCTGGTATTCATGCTTACGTTGTGACATGTGTTCAGTGGAGTGGGCTGAAAGTTGGATGCTGGTTTGGGAAGTTTGGAAAAGTAAGAAATATACTCTAAGCAAGAGCTTCACTCAGATAACGTCTGATAAAATTCATTACCATCATCACAAAAATCATGACACCCATCGAATCACTCATCCATCACATCATATGTGTGTGCAGCTACACAATCAATTGAAAAGCTATAATTACTAATTAAAGGCTTCTCCAATCAGAAAAGTTATTCAGGGAAATATTATTACATACTCTTAACGGTTACGAGTGTAAAGAATGGATCCTTGTCCCTTCCTGCACTCCAAACTGATCATAATCCAACAAGGCTTTGCATGTTCAGCTTCATTGGTTTTGTGTTTTGTCATGTGTGACAAGATGTGCTATGACACAAGTATGACAGGGACTACTGCAGCAGACCACTCAACTCCATCAGAGTTTTGAAAAAAGAAAAAAAAGGCCAAATCCATTTGTACAAGAAAAATAAAGCAGGTAGAGAATTTTTTATCCAGATGCAGTCACTGCTCTAAATCAAGACTAATTACTGCAATGTACTATAGCATTTTTTGTCTTCGTAGTCATAATTATCTTCAACCGAAAGAGTTCGATTTATTGTATGAATGTCGTTTTATTTATTGCTTATTTTCATAGTGTGTACTATTTTAGAGGCACCTACAGAAGTAGCACGTCTATTCGATATATTTTATAATTCAACAAGGAATTCCAATTCTAAACTTTTTAACTTGAGAAATATATGTTAAAATGGATTTTTATGTTTTGTTGTTTTCCCTGCCTACTGAGCAATACACTTGAGACAGAACCTGTTGTAAATAGCAAAAAAAAATTAAAAAAAATCATAGCTGGTCACATTTTGGTTCTGTATTGTTTCCTTTGGTGTTTTAAGAACTATTCTTTTTTTTCTATGAATGTATCTGTGTGAAAACAGACTCTTCAGACACCCAAACTATGGACCCTTTCTCTCCTTTTTTTTTTCATTTTAACAATGCCATGCACTGACTTCCAGCAGTACAGAAAAACTTCTTTAAAGCATTTTGGCTCTAACACAGAACTTTCATCTCTTTCCAAAACAGAAATAAAAGAATTATCAATACACAAAGCAATACTACTGTTCAGTGTACAGACACTAGACTATTTCGCCTGCTTTTGAGAGTGTTTGTGAAACATTATGCGGTTTAATTTGCTTGGTAGTGCACTATGCATTTTTCAGAGCAGTGCTAAAATTCCAAAGAAAAATGGGATACGAATGATCACCTTTTTGGATTGGTGTATCTGAGAGCAAAAATGCTAACTTGCTGTTCCATGTACTGTATCACCAATAATGAAAACTAATGGGACACAGATGGAATACCTGATCTGATTTCATTTACTATCCAAAGGAAACCCCATCCATTCCATCACTGTTCTGCAACTATGAAGAGGTTCAACATCCATGAACCATGCTTTCAGCTTTGCAATAACATGCTCTTTCTTTTGCTTGTTAGGTTACATGAAAGAGGTTACATCTTTCTGAAAGGTGAGGATGCTTATTGAGGGGACAGCTAGAAATGCAATTTGTTATATATACACTGATGTAAAAGAAATTCTGCATACCAAGTGGGAACAAAGAAAAAAGTTTTGTCTTCTAATTTAGGAGTACCAATATAATTAATATGATTAGAAACCACAGCGAGAGATCCCTGAGAGTACTTTGATGGTGGGCAGGGGCAATCCTCAACAAGCTCCTCCTTACACAAAGGTAAAAGCCATATGAGTTCAACGTTCCATTTCTGAGTCAGCTCATGTTACAGCAATGGAATTGTGCAGAATATCATCACATTAAGTGATACCACAGTTCAACAGGTCATAATTGGCTGCTGCCATCACAATCACCCTGAGGAAAAACTGGTGAAAAATGATGTCTCAGCCTGCATCGCTGTCTGATCTCTATCCCACTGAGACACTGTGTGGCACAGAACAAAAGCTGGAGATATGACTCCGAACCATCAGCTTTTGCCAGAATTGTGACAGTGATCACACAGCTCCACACATTCAGAGGCTCCATGAGGCATTAAGCAGTGGCTACCACCAGTTATCAACCAGGTTTCTGATGGGCTGCTGGGTAGCTACTGTAAATTGAGTTCATGTTTTCAAGAAACTTACTGTTTTGATCTCTTGAGTTGTTTTGTGTGTTTGTGCAAGTGTGTAGAGTAGACTTCCTTTGCCATCAGTATATATGCGGGCTTAAATTTCATACTCCCATCTTTCTCCCTCTTTTACCTATTTATATCTTTCAAAATGTGAGAAAGACATGATATTGTTATCTTGTCATAAACAGACTATTTTAATCTCGACATTTGTTGTTTTCACCTTTGTGTTTTTTAGTCTGTTGAGTAATTTTGCAAAATTTTAATTTTGACAGTCCAGTCAAGTTGGGCCAGAGCCCAAAGTTCACAAAATTAGGGCAGTATTGTTGTTAATGTGTATAAAATTGTAAAGAAATATGGTTTGTATATGTTTGAAAGAGCAAAAAGAGAGTGTAGTGATTTAAAATTTTAAGTTAAATGTGGGATAACATGGCCTAAGTAAGGCTATTTAACACTATAAATGTACCAGGTTTTTTGTTTTTGTTTTTTTTTTTTAAAAAAAGGATGTACACCTCTTTCATTCCCAGTTTTTGTGTGTGTGTGTGTGTGTGTGTGTGTGTGTGTGTGTGTGTGTGTGTGTGCATTGTGAAGTATTTTTTCTTCATTTGCAGCAGTGTGAAGACTTTTCTCAGAGGAATGGAGCCTTTTGCTGACAGTGGCCAGCTGACACTTCAAAATCTTCATGAATCCTCCAGTCCCCTCCTCCTCTTCCTCCTCCATACCAGCTGCAGCGTCTCTATTGATTCCAAATCCTATCCAACTTAAGGCTGGTGTGTCTGTGAAATGACTGATCCAAGAGTGTGTGCTTGTGGTTGTTTGTGTGTTGACGACTGAAGGCATTGGAAGTTGGAAAAATAAAGTTTTCCTTGAAATACCCAAAATGTTGCGTGACAGTGAGACAGAGAGGTTTTCAACTTGTGTATGTGTATTTAACACAAAGGGTAGATTATGCTCCAATGTTGACTGCCCACAAAATAAACCAGGAAGATGCTGCATGTTGGAGGAATCAGACCAATGTCTGAAAGCAAAATGCATCCTTATGGCATGGTGGCTGGAATATTAGGGCACTTCTTTGAACAGACGATCAACTTCGAGAAAATTATACCATCTGGGCACTTGAGACATCATTATGAGGACTTCACAAAGCCAGTGTACTTAGTGGCATTGTGGAGCAGTGTGTGATTGATGGTTTAATGTGGTTTGATGTGCAGGAGATTTAGTTTAATACATGTAAACCAAGGGATACCAAAAACCGGAATGTTTAATGTTATCTACGGTCGAACCAGCAGCAGGACAGCTGCAGCAGGTCTATACAGTGTTTGAACTGTGGTCTTGAAAAGAGGTCTGCTTTTTTACAGGAGTGGAAAACATGCATGTAATTTAGATGAGTGTATCCTAACTTGTGAAATAGTAAACAATCAACCCTTACATCCACCATCATATGTTGGCTGCATTTGATTTGAGAAGAAGAACTTGTATAACTAGCGCTAAATTATTTCAGAAACCAAAACCTTTCATTACTCTGATTTAGTTTTGAACGAGTATTTTTTATCCATTTAAAATTTCTTTCTGTCTAAGACTTAACCTTGTTAAGAAAAAGTTCTGCATAAATAAAGTTTCTCATTATTATTCAATACTGAAAAAAACATACTGAAAAAAGAAAGCCTCATATCAATTTTCATAAAAACAAGCTTTTGGGCAAAGACCTAAAGGAATGTCATATATAGTGTGGAATAAAATATATGCAATGTAGTGTTTAATGTATGTCGCAATGCACCATATTACTGTTATAAGTTGACGTCGGTCTTGTTGAATGCTGATTTTGGTAAGATGACTTATCCATTGCACTTGTCTTCTAACAATCTTCTAACTGAATATAAAGAACTAAAGATGTTTTATACACTAGCAAAATGTTGGAATAAATTAAAACAGAAATATATACTGATTTTGTGACTTTAAACTGACATTGGAGCCAAAATTTCACATGAATCCCTTGCATAGTTTTAAAATTGAGTATGCATTATGTCTTTATATTCCCTTATATGTAACCATCAATCAATCAATTACAGAATCATATATTGTGATTCTAAAAAAACAAATCTCATAACAATGTCATTATACTGCATGGCCAGACATCTATAATGGAAACTTTCAGTTTCTGATGCTACTACTTGTTATATTTGAATTTTAGGGCGTATAATGAAAACAGAATGCACAAGAGTGCTTAAATTATTAAATAATGAGTAATGCTGTGAATATGGGAGCACCATGCTAGAGCTAAGCATTACTGTACATTTTATGTGCTGTTTCGTCCATCAATTTAACAGAAAGTATTTCTTAAGGAGCCCTTTGCGTCACAATAGATATTTTGTTTGTAGAAATAGAGATCATCCCAACAATAACTTGGTTCCAGCTTGCATTTTACATTTGCAAAAGGTTTAGACAAAGATCAAAGCATTGTTTGAACACAGTCACCAAGCGCAGCTGTGTGTTGCTCATTTAGGGATTTTTGTTATGACACGGTTTTTATATGCTTGTGCTTCGGTAAGACTGGCATTCTGACTTGTCAAGATTGTTTCACGAGAACATCTGTGCTACTGCAACTGAACAGGGGAATTATAAAAGTGAAAATACTTACCCACTGCTGACCCCTGCTATGAACCAGGGAATAAGTAAAAATGTGTGTGTGTGTGTGTGTGTGTGTGTGTGTGTGTGTGTGCACATTGCGAATTCTACTGATTCAAAAGGGGAAGGTAAACCTGTAATTCCAAAACAGGCACTTTGTGCATGATGTGTAAACTGCTTGAATGTGTGTGAGTATAGAATGATACATACACGCTGTGTGTAAGTTTGATGCTGGTGTGGAGGTAGCCTGAGCTTCTGTGAGACTGGGGTCACAGATGACAGGAGATGCAGCCGCCTCCTGCTCACCATCATCCTCCTTTTTCTCCTCCTCACCTCGCAGCTCAGCTTTTTCTGCTAGCCTCTTTGATGTCCGACTTGACTTTTGAGCCTATGATTGAAATGTTTACATAGGGTGAAAAAATAAAATTTTTCAGTTGCTGAAACTAACTACCTGAAACTACAGAAATGACCCCATGATGAAAATCTATTACCCACACACCTCAATACTCTTCTCAGTCTGCAAGCTAATTTTTCTTACCTTTGCAGCAGGTCTTGACATGGAAGCTTTTCTCTGTGCCCGTCCTTTGGATTTGGGCACCTTAGGGCCAGAGAGTGTCTTCATAGTGACAGCAGCATGCTGAAGGATGCAGTCATTGCCACAGTAAACAGAATCTGGTAGTGCTTGTTTAGAGCAACCAGGTCCGATGCACAAGGGAAGAGAGCTATCCATCTCAGGCTCAGGTTCAGCTTCAGGTTGAGCATCAGGGTCTGGCCTTGCTTCAATAGCCTGCTCTTGCTCCTCCTCCTCCGTTTCCTCCTCTACCAGCACAGTCTGCTGAAAACAGATGTTAATCTTAAATCCAGAGAGCAAACTTTCTTCATGAAGATTATCTATCGCACGTATGTGGTCACACAGGAATGAAAGAAAATGCTAAAGGTTTTGTAAATGAAGGCGATGGGCAGTGTAAAGATTGATGACAACCCAAATTAAATTCAAACCTTAACTGCTCGATGGTCCTCTTGTGCTTCTTCAACAGCAGGACTTTGTGTCAAGCATTCAGGAAAGCTAAGCTCAGGGTCTGGCTGAGGGTGAGATTCAGACTGGCTTTGTTTCTTTATAGTGCAAGGTGGGCAGACGTACTCTTGCATACTCTGACGGCCTTGCGTCTCACTGACACCGACACATTCACCGTGGAACCACTCCTGGCAGCTGTCACAGCAGATCATAAACCTTTAAAAAGCAGTGAATAGATAATAGGAAGTGAAAATGGTACACAGCTGAACTATGCAAATCGTCCGAAAGAACAGCTCAGCCTAAGAAATCCAGTTACTACATATAAACATGTACCTCTTATCTTGTTTCTGTCTGCAGATGCAGAACAGAGCATTTGAGTCATATCCTTCATTGTGTGATATCCTTGAAAACTCTTCTGTATTTTTAGCATCTTTCTTCTCCTCCTCCTCTGGCACTTCATCAAACTGACCGGGAGTTAGCTCAGGAATCTGATCAAAGTCACTGTCTATGATCATGCAGTCTGAGTTTGATTGCTGAGCAGGACTTAGGGCTGTATCAAAGAGAGCAGCCGAACCCTCTTTTTCAGGAGGACTTTGTGGATCAGTTTCTTTTTCCACTTCTTGTAAATGCTGTTGCTCAGTTAAACTAACCAGCACCACATCATCGTCACTGTCCTTATCATCTGCAATGGTTGACTGAAACTCCACAGCCCTCCCCTTTCCTCTACCCCTCCCTCTACCTTTGCCCCTACCTCTTCCTCTACCTCTCCCCTTTCCTCTGGCCTTTCCCTTTCCTCCTTTCCCTCCTCTAGCTTTCGAGTCTTCCTGTCTGCTATTAGAAGCCAGCTGTTCCTTAATCTGTAACAAAGTCATTTCATCACTATCCTCTTCGTGACTTGAGATTAAAACCACATCATGGATCTCTTCTCCCTCTGCATTGCCAGAAGCAACTGGCTGTGCAATCTCCATGTCATCAATGTTATCAGCCATCTCAGTTTCATCTATAGCCTGTGGATTAGGAGACTCAATGGCTTCAGTGGCTTCTAAAATGTCAGGAACCGCCAGTTCATCTGACATTGTTAGTGACAGGCCCTCACTGCCCCCAAGCAGTGTGAAGGCAGTGTGGAAAGCAGACCCAAAATCCTGCCATAAGCTGGGATCAAGGCTGCCTCCTGCGGAAGTTTCTGAACCAGTTTTGCTATTCTCAGAGACAGGTGAGGATGGGGCAGACCACTGAAGTTCATCAATAACACTCCTTGCTGTACGAGTAGCCTTCTGGGTGGTGGGGGTCTCTGTAGCGGTCTGGGCTGCTGTTTGGTTGGTCCGACGATTTCTGCCTCGTCGAACAATTGGAGGACTGTAGGTTAGGTCTCCAACCTCCTCCATGAACTCCCTTCTTGCAATGGTTGTTCGTCGAAACCCCCAAGACTTTCTAACCTGTGACAAGGTTGGCCTAACACTTGACTCGGCCTCTTCTGAGGGCATCTGCTGTTCGTCTGCAGATAAACAGAAAGAAATTGATTTAACAAAAAAGAGAAGCAACACCCACTTTTCACCTTTAGGCAACTGGCAGGCTGATTGTACCTGAATTATTATTATCATCAGCAACACTGCTGTTGTCCATCATGTCCATGCTGACATTTAAAGGAAGCCACGCTGTTCAAACCTACAAGATCCTTTTAGTTAGTGTCTGTAAACTATGTTCACAATTCACTAAGTTAAACAAGAAATAAAACAGAAAACACGTACCTGTGCAAACTGTATGCAGACAGCTGCAAACACCAAATGTGTTTAGGGTGTGTAAAGAGTCATCCCAATGTTTCTTGCTGTGAACCTGTAAAAATCATGGATGGAGAAAAAACCCAAACCAATCTACATTAGAGACAGGTGATTTAAAAAAAATATGCAAAAACAATTTAGTTAAAAAGCTCAATTCCATTTGTTGCTTTGCAATGAAACAGCACTGCAATAAACTCCACATCACATAGCTTATTCATTAGCACCACAGACAGTTTCAACACTGAGGATTTAAAAGGATTTCTGATAGCCTGTATTAACTTTAGCTCCTGACCAGCTAATGGGCCTCTTTGACATGAACTCCTACTCAATACTCTGATTGCATCTTAATTTATGAAAGTGAGCAATGGAAGCCTTACAAAGTCTCACCATGCAATGTTCATATATAATTTTTAACACAAGTCTAAACCTCATGCAGTTGCCTTAAAAGATAGGCAGTTACAAGATTGTGTTTGTGCATCCATCTCCTTGAACTTCATGCACCTTGATTTGGAGCAACAACATGTGGGGAAAACCACTCTTCACCAATATTTGTTCACCTTGTAGTAACATTACAATGCACGACATGTTGCCTAAACACAAATACTGTTTTGATGTGTATACACACTTCCAAGCTCACTTGAACAGTGGTCTCCATGTCTGTTGTGGGCATGTCTGAACAAACCGCGAGGGTCACCAATTTATGAAATGAAAAATGTTAAAGTCGTGTAAAAGTTTTCCCATGACTCAATAAAAGACCTAATAGCGTACATAACTACCTTTAGTTGTATTTAGTGGAATTTTCTGTATGACTTTATCAGTTTCTCACATCATTGTGGAGAAACTTTGGACCTCTCTTCTTTACAATGTTTAAGTTCACTCAGGTTTACAGACATTCTTTAATGTACTGATCTCCTAAAGAACCGCCACAGCATTTCAGTCAAGCTGAGGTCTGGATTTTGACTGGGCCATTGCAACACCATGTTTCTGTATTTCTTTTAACCATTCTGTTGTAGGTTTGCTGGTGTGTTTGGGGTCCTTGTCCTGTTGCATGACCCAATGTCAGCCAACCTTTTGCTGACAAACAGAAGACCTCAATTTTGAGTCCAAGTACTGTGGTATATAGAAGAGTTCATGGTTGACTCAATGACTGCAAGGTCCCCAGGTCCTATGGCTGCAAAACAACCCCAAATCATCATCCCTCCACTGCTGTGATTCACAGTGGGTATGAGGAATTTGTGCTTACATGTCAGCATAGTCTTGGAGTTTGTTCTAATGCGATTTTGTAAACCTAAGCTTTGCTGCCATGACTTTTATAAAGAAAAGAGACTTTCTCTTGGCAACCCTTCCACATAAGTCATACTTAAGTCATTTCTAATTGTACTGTTATGAACATTTAACATATTGAGGCCTTTAGAGTGTGAGATGTAGCTCTCATTTTTTTTTTCCCCCTTCGGGCATTGCATTGCTTGAGCATTTCTTTGAGCATGTCCTGATGTATGCTCAATCATCCAGAAAGAAATGCTGACATTCAAAGGAAGCCACGCTGTTCAAACCCAGAAGAAATCCCAAACAGTTGTAGCGTTTTCAGTGGAAGATACGTTTCATCGGTCATCCAAGTGACTTCTTCAGTCTCAGCCTGAAGAAGTCACATGAGTGAAGAAATGTTTTTCACATCCAGATGAACAGAATCAACATTTAGGATTTCTTTGAGCACTGACCTTAAAGTGATTTTGCATGGACATCCACTTCTGGTAATGTGTTAACATGATAATGATCAGTTAATCAAGTGTATGTTTTTAGCACCACCTGGCTTCTCCTTACCCTCTTAATTTTTATGAAAACATTAAGGGAGTACTTAGTTTTTCACAGGGCTGTATAGAGTCCGCTTTCTTTTTCACATGACTGCATTCCATGCCTGAAATGAGCATTTGTTCATTGTACACTTAGTTACATGGATCTCTCCAACATCAGTCACTTTCAAAACCCCTTTGAAAACCCTTTATTTCCTTTGGCTTTTAAACCAGACTGAGTTACTTTTTTGTCTGTCCTGCTTTCATCATGTTTTTTCACTTTGTGTTTTCTTTTTTCAATTTCTTACCCATATCCCATAACCACATCATTTTCTGGAACTTTGGTCAGCAAGTGTTTTTAAAATGTGCTTAGAAATAAATCTGACTTCACAACTTACAGTCAGCCAATCAAATCAACCTATAGTTTAACTGTGAAACAACTGGATTAGATTTTTTATCAATGCCAACATTGGGCTTAATCCATCTGACGCGCAAAGATGTCAGTACATTTACCCAAGCACCGTACAAGTGCTTTCTTTGCACTGCATTTAAGTGTTTTCCACTTCTGAATTGGGTGTATGTGGAAAATGTACATGAAATAATGATATTTTACAATTCAGTTTAAATACAATTTGTAGCAAAATCTGTACTTTTTGCTCAAGTAGATTTGTTGGAAGGTTACAGATACCTTTAAGCTAAGATAAGGTAAGATTAAACCACATAACACACAATCATGTTAACAATATCTTTGAATCATTTTCAGAGTTTTAAATAGAAACAAACTGCATATTAATAACTATATAATTTAACAAACTGTAGGATACAGTTATAAAAAGAGGGGTGAAATGTTGTTTAATGTGTATCATTTATCACGTTACCCTTTGTACTTTTGAGGATTTAACTTGTATTAAGTATTCCCATACTGCCACAGTAAAGGAAAAGATGTTTGCACTTTTCACAGCACTGCACATCTGTAAACACGTGCTGTGTCCCTGTTTTGCTTCGTAGACAAATTACTTTGAGTTTAAAATTCAGCTCGGCTGAAGTCTGCATTAACAGTTTATGAGATGCAACTCGCAGAGACGTTTATGGTGATGAAATTCAGTTCATTTTCTCACTGTGGTTAATTTCTGAGCTCTACTTGCTGCTAATGTTACCCGGTGCAACCAGCTGCTGTGTTCACTGATGCTTCACATTGCAAAACTGGCCTGCTAGGAGCGATACGTTTATGCAAAAACTCAGCAAAGAGTGGCTGGGAAGTCCATAATGTTCCTGTACTCCAAATGAAACCACAGCACGTACTAATTTAACTGCCACACCTAATTCAGTTGTAAAACCGCAAACGAAACGTCCTTGCCCTGAAACCCCGCAAACAAGTTATTCCATAAAGGTAAAAGAGAGGCGTCTTCTATGTGGTGGCGACGACATTGTTCTCTGCAGCTAGCGTAGCTAAAGCTAAACTTAAGCTTCTAAATCACCTGTTAATAAATACTCTACGCAGCAGCGCTACGTCTCATTAGCGATACCGACTACAGAATTAAATGCTGAACGCCCGTACACAGACACGGAAATCATACCTTCGATGTAATTTATATATTTTCCAGCTATGGTATGAGTCGCTCGGCAACCTAGCTAGTACCCACAGCACAGCCTTCCATTTTCTGGACCTTGCTGCAACATACTCTCGCGAGAAGTATTCGCATGGAGAGCGACGTGGTTTCGTCTTCGTCAGACCACGTGACTTTCGCGCATTGCTTTGTGGGTACCCGTGGCAACAAAATCAAAACACTGCATCAAGCGCTAGTATTTACAGCACCGGTAATCATTAATTCTACTTGTATTTTATTTGCCCCAAAACAGTTATGTACAAAACGACGGAGAACACGACAGGTCCGTACAAAGACAGACTTGACGAAAAGGCAAAAAAAGGACGACGAAAAAAATCAAATGAGTGAAAGGGTCAGACACAAACGAGCATACAGAGTGGAGTAAGGACGTTAGCGTGCTGCCCAACTTTCATCACGCACATATTTATTATTATATGGTCCTAAGTTTTAGGACAAAATGTTTAGTAACTTCAGATCCCTGCAACAAGCCCAGGTCCAGTTTACTTTGGTGATTTGGACTATTCCATTTCACAGCTGTTGTTAATTTTTTTCCCCTTTATCTCATGTTCAGGCCAACGCAATCTATTTATCGTTTCAGGTTGTAGTATTACACAACATTTTCAGATCTAATAGAAAAAATGTTGAGTGTTTCGTAATTCATTCAATTTATTGTCTTTATTTATAACTGGCATTATTGTTTCTTTCTATTATAGAATCTTGCAAGAAAGAGGCAAAATTGTATTCCATTCCATTATTAGCTGCTTCGGTAAAAAAAACAAATCAACAATGCAAAAAAAAAAAAAACATTGCAAAACAACATACTGGAAAACAGTTATTCATCACTTGATTGCTTCAATACAACACCTGGGCACATATATGCGGGACTTTTCGCATATTTTTTGCATACTTTTTTTGTTTTGATATCGCTCTCTCTATTAACCGATCAAATCTCGCTGTGGTAGCAGCTTTACACTCGGTATGACCCAGGTTGATAGAGGGTGCCCAGTCTGGATCGCATTCCAGCATTTTGTAGGTTGGTTTTCCTACAAAACACAACAAACATTATCCCGCAAAGCCACAGTGAACGCAGCATAGGGTTTTCAGTTTCAGTTTTATTTGTCATATGCAAGTTAGCACAGGGTCAACATTGCAATGAAATGTGTTTGACGAGCAGCAGTCACTCAGCAGCATGATACAGTAGAAGAAAATATAATAAAATAAATTAAATAAAATAAAGTAATAAAAAAATAGAAAAATAGTAAGGAGCAAAATATTAGAGAGACGTGGTAAAAGAGAAAAGATGACTAAATATATATGTATCTATAAATATAAATATATGTACACTAGTGATTAAATAAGAAAATCTTGAAAAGAAATATGACGGGAGGGCAGATGGGATATTGCACAGGAATGAGCAGCAGAAAATTACAGTATTGCACTTTTTAAATATAAATATCAATGACAATAAAGTGGAGTGACCAGTGCAGATTAAACAGAGTACTTGTGAAGCTGCAGGTAGCTTCTGAGTGCGTCCTGTGGACTGTGTTGTATGTGTTTAAGTGTTGTGGTTGAGGTGTCGTATGGCTTGGTGGTAAAAACTGTTTTTGAGTCTTGTAGTCCGAGCAGACAGACTCCTGTAACATCTGCCAGATGGTAACAAGGAGAACAGCTGATGTGCTGGGTGGCTGTGGTCCTTGATGATGCTGTGTGCTTTACGGAGGCATCGCTGAAGATAAATGTCCTGAATGGCAGGAAGCTTCGTGCCAGTGATGTGCTCTGCTGCCTTCACAACCCTCTGTAGTGATTTACGGCTGCTGGCAGAGCAGCTTCCGTACCAAACTGTGATGCAGCTCGTCAGCAAGCTCTCAATTGCACACCTGTAAAAATTTGAGGTGATGTTGGCGTTCATGCCAAACTTCCTCAGCCTCCTCAGGAAATAAAGCCACTGGCGAGCTTTCCTAATGTGTGAAGGGTCCAGCAGAAGTCCTCTGTGATGTTGACTCCAAGGAATTTGAAGCTGCTGACCCTTTCGACCTTGACACCGTTGATGTGGATGGGCTGGTGTTCTCTGACTGGTCGTTTCCGGTAGTCCACTATCATCTCTCTAGTTTTGCTGATGTTGAGAGTCAGGTTATTTTCCAGACACCACTCGTACAGCTCCATCACCTCCTCTCTACAGGCCGTCTCATCATTGCCTGTGATGAGGCCTATGATGGTTGTGTCATCCGCAAACTTGATGATGATGTTGGACTCGTGTTTAGCAACACAGTCGTGTGTGAACAGGGAATATAGGAGGGGGCTAAGCACACAACCCTGTGGCATACCTGTGTTTAGGATGAGTGGTGAGGAGGTGTGCTTACCAACTCTCACCACCTGGGGCCTGTTTGTGAGGAAGTTTAGAATCCATCTGCAGATCGGTGTTCCCAGCCCAAGGTCGACAAGCTTCGTGGCAAGTTTTGAGGGGATGATGGTGTTAAATGCCGAGCTGTAGTCGATGAAGAGCATCCTTGCATATGTATTCCCTTTCTCCAGCTGAGTGAGGGTGGTGTGCGTTGCCAGGGCGATGGCATCCTCTGTGGCTCTGTTTGTCCGATAGGCAAACTGAAGAGGGTCCAGTGTGTCAGGGAGGGAGGAGCAGATGTGACCTTTGACCAGCCGCTCCAGGCACTTCATGATGACGGATGTCAGTGCAACAGAACGGTAGTCATTCAGACAGGAGACCACTGATTTTTTGGGAACGGGAATGATGGTGGATGCTTTGAGGGACATGGGGGCCACTGACTGCCTCAGGGAGAGGTTGAAGATGTTGGTGAACACCTCTGCCAGCTCGTCTGCACACACTCTGAGAAGCCGGCCTGGGATGCCGTCAGGTCCTGGAGCTTTGTGAGGCTTGACCTTTTTAAAGGTCCATCTCACAGCTTCTGTTTTCAGAGTTAAAGTTGCAGCCTCACTGTCCTCCTGAGGGTAGAGGATCTGCTCTCTGTTGTCTGCGTCAAAACGAGCATAGAAGTTGTTAAGCTTTTCTGCAAGAGATGCAGTGGGCTGAACACTGACTGTGTTGTCCTTCTTGTCGTCAGTGATGCAGCACAGTCCATTCCACAGTCGCCTGGTGTCAAAGCTGTGGTAGCTGGACTCCATTTTGTCCCTGTAGTCCTTTCTGGCCTTTTTTATGGACTTTCAGAGGTCGTACCTGGCTGCTTTATATGCATCAGCATCCCCGGAGTTAAAGGCAGAGGTCCGCACTTTTAGCTTGGCGCGAACGTCTTTATTTACCCAGGGTTTCTGATTTGGATATATGCAGACAGTGGTTTTTGTGATGGTATCATCCATGCACTTTCCAATATATCCAATGACAGAGTGTGTGAGTTCATTGATGTTGCCATCAGCTGCATCCACAAATATCTGCCAGTCAGTTGTGTCAAAGGGTGGAAATGCTTGGAGCAGACTAACATGTAAGCTGGAGTGTTCGGGAACGTTATATTTGGTCTTGGAATGGCTGCAATCCAGGCCATCCGTCGGCTCTTTGTTACTTCGGAAACACGGCTTAAACAATTTCTCCTCCACGACGTAATCAGATAACAACCGATCTCTTTACCCGTAGGCTTCCCTGCGACCGGCTACTGCAGTTAATAATACAACAGCTTCTTTCCATTTTTTGTGTTTCTTTTTATCGCTGTGTGACTGACTGTTTTCATGTGAAAGCCTGCGTGCGCTAGTAACGCTTGCCACTCGTTCCCAGAATCCTTAGCGGTTTTACCCCTGAATGACGTCACATTTTCAATCATTTTCAAGTTTGAAGAGGATGTCCAACACTGAGGTCTACTGTGCTAAAATAAATAACGTCAAATATGTTTAGTGCTTTTGTTATTTTAGTTTTCCATTACGAGTTTTATGTTTTTTTATCAGTGTGGTTTCTATTAATTTCTAAAGTGAATGTGTTTGAAATGTGTTTCGGGGTTTTTTTGTGTTGATTTTAGCATTTTTTTCAGCCTTGTCTCTAATTTCGTCACCAAAGGGCTCAACCACTGCTGTCCCTGTGATGTACTCATTCCTAATTTTGTTCACTCCCAGTGAATATCTTGGCATTTCTGCTCGGTCTCCTTATGTCAGTGCCACCCTCTTCAAACTATACTTCAAAGGACCCCCTCCACCTTGCCTGCATTCTCTTCACGTCTCTTGCGGCACTGTCCATTGCTTTGGATGATTGACCTTAGTTTGTCTGTGAAGGACACATTGGTGGACAGACATCTGGGACTCGCCACCAATTGTTCTTAGAACTGAAGAAGCTTCTCGGATGAGAGGTGAAACGTCCTCAAGGAAATGCTTTTCTTTCCAAGCTCCTTAGATTGACCCCAGTTATTTATCTACTCCTTGCAGTTTCACTGTTGCAGTCAGAGTAATATGTAATATAATATTACTAACAAACAACTAATTGTGGAGAAAGTAGATTTAAAGTCATGCAGACTTCTCAATCCAAAGCCACCTCAAACTGGTTGTGCTGGTAAATGGGGCTGAACTAGGAATGAATAAAACAAATAATTCCCTGGTGCCGCCCCCGCCAAAATCTTTCTCACATCACACTCAAAACAACTCATGCACCAAACTGACGATTTTTTATTTTTTTTTTTCTTCACGGATCCATTTATTTTATATACAATATGTAAACAAGAACGAGACACAAGCTCAAAACAGACATGCTCACAGGCAGTAATAGCCAGCCAAAATGCAGTTTCTATTAATGTCTACCCAGTTCTTAGCAGCAGTCTGACCAGGATTTACTTTGGATATCTGGTCAAACTGGCTTTGCTTAGAGCTGACATTCATATAAAGTAATATACTTTCCAATAACTTTTTTTGTTTTGTTTTTTTAAACACATAGAAATGTAATTCCAACAAACATACTATAAAAACATATAACACTATAAATATTGTTCAGGTATCTTCTTACAAAAACTTTGTACAGTTTAAATTTTTAGTTCATTTTCATAAATTGGATCTCTTTCTGTAGTCCTATACAACATAAAACTACAATACAAAACTGGTAGGAGACACAAATGCCACCACTGACATGAAGAGTACATGGCTGAAACCATTTTTAAACTTGCATTGCTAAATTAAAAAAACAAAACAAAAACAACAACAAAAAACCCCAAACACCTTAGTTGGCATGAAGCGGTGGTTTATACCAAAGATAAAACTTGCATCAGTCAAAAGATCTCTG
Source organism: Perissodus microlepis (assembly GCF_051167445.1). Taxonomy (NCBI): domain Eukaryota; kingdom Metazoa; phylum Chordata; class Actinopteri; order Cichliformes; family Cichlidae; genus Perissodus; species Perissodus microlepis. The sequence continues at coordinate 24,628,207 of NC_140480.1, forward strand.
ATGGCACCATGATAAATGTTGATGGCTGTTTCAAATGTTTTGTCTCACAATATGGAGAACTGTCGGCAAAATAAAACAACCCTGAAGGAGCAGCAATGGAAGTGATAAAGACAAAAGTTTTATGTGGATTCATACAATCTTGCTCAGAGATGAGAAAGTGGTGAGAGAGCTGTAACATAACTACAGTATGGAAAACATATTGACTCACATTTATTTCTCAAGACAGACAGCTTTCACAAGGTGAATCCACCTGAACATAGATGAGGAAACTGAGAATGACATTTGAACCAAAAACTAGGTGTACATAAGGGAATGGGAAAAAGCGATTTGTCACAGAGGTGTGGGCCTTCCGGCACCACATCTGAACCAAAGAGTCCCACAGTGACCTCCCAAAATGTGCCCATAGTGTAGCAGTTAGGTCACAGTAACACCAGCACTGTCCTTGCTTTTGTCCATATATGTGGGAGAGTTGCTTTTGTCCAATATTGATCCTGAGCCTGAAGGCACGGTCTGCGTGGCGGGAGAGTGGCCTGATGGTTTGACTGACGGCTCTGAGTTGGGGTCTGCCTCCGGCTCCTGCTGCGCTGTGGCTGTTTATATTTTAAATAAATAATAATAATTTAAGAAGAGAATATATACAGGTTGTCTAAATCATCTTCGCACAGTTTGTTTCTTAAACCACTGGTTAGGTAAGAAGGGAAAAAATGTCTACAATTCTCATGAATGATGTAACACATTTGTGTTTATGATTTCACATTTGCACTGTACCTTAGGGGGCTGAGCTACCAAATAAGAGTGGGGAAGAAAAACGGACAAAATTGGAGACGATTTCATGTTGAATTTAAATCTAACATTAAATCTGGAATCACATTAAAATTACCAAATAGGAATACAATGTAAGAATACAAAAGAAAAAGAATATCCCACTGAAACTGAAGAGCACTTACATTAACTAAACAAAACACTGATGACAAGTCTGTTGTAATAAAGCTCCTAACCATTTCTACCCTGCTTCTTCTAACTAATTTCTTAATCTTTTGTGTCATTTATAGGTCCGTTTATTCAGTGGGCAACTTTATTCCTTCTAAAAAGTGTGATGCAGTGATTACATGACCAAAAAATGACCGACTGACAGGTAAATATAGAAGGCGTCACCATAGTCACTTTTAGCTTAGTTTTACTAATAGTTTAACGCTTTAAAAAATAAAATAAAATTACATCCATCCATCCATCCCAGGTATGCTTTGTCTTACCCGATTGTGTGCAGGACTTCATGTGCTCTGGCCAATGGGCTTGCTGGCAGGGGTAATCACAGTAACTGGTGTTCCAGCAGCAATAGAAGATGGCCTCCTTCCGACAGTTAGCACACCACTGTTTCTTTTTGGTCTCATCCACCGCTTGCTGCTTTTCTAACTCCATTTGCTTTTTCACCTCAGCCACCAATCGTTCTCTTTCCTGCTCCAAACTCTGCCTCATCTCTGCCATTGTTAGTTCTGCATTTAAAAGACACCAAAACAAAAAACTTGAAACTTGCATACCATGTCGACACCTGTTTAAAATTTGATGGCGAGGAAAAGGCGGGTTGAAGATCAAATAAGCTCTGAGGAGTGACAGAGGTAAATGGGTATCTTACCCAGATTGTGCTTCATCTCTGACAACTCTTGCTGATGGAGCCACTGGAGCTTCTCGATCTCTATCCTTAACCGTCGAATCTGTGGTAAAAATACACTGTGATTATAAATACTGACGTATTATTACCATAGAAAGCGTTGCTTTGACTGACAATCTTTACCTCTGCAATCGTGTTTCCCGATGTGCTTTTGGAAAGATCATTGTAGATTTCAGTCATCGTCCCCTTTATTGTGTCCATAATCTGCAAAGTGTTGGTAAAAATGTGACATTACTGTTGAAATACTCAGTTATAACCTTTGCAAACAAAGTTAATAGAGTAGAATTTTTAGGAAAAGGCTCCAACTTACTTTGTTTGTGTATTTAGCTATATCTGCAGCTACATCAGCTGAGACTGTGGGGATCTGCAAGTCACCAGACATAAAAGAAGAGCTACCAGATGTGACCTGGGCAGATGTTGATGAGGATGCACTCAGAGGTGGGTCTTTTTGTTGCCCTGCAGAGGATGATGATGACGACAACAAAAAATTAAAGGGAAATGATAAAACTTCAAGTACACTTTTTATTTTGTTATGGTGACTAACGTGGACATGACTAATTGTATTGGTGTATATACCCTTGGCTGCTTGTCTGGTCTGATAGCGAGTGCTTGAAGAAGAGTTCTGCTGTTGTGGGCTGCGCGTCTGCACAGCCGACTGCTCTCCATCCTGTTGCTGTTGCCTCTGCATCTTCTGCATATGCCACTTCTGAGAAGACGTTTGAAACTTTGTTGGATTCCAAACTACAGCCCGCTGCACAGCTTGAGCAGTCTCTTTAGGCAGTAGGGGACGCTGTTTCTTTACAGCTGTAGTCACTGGTGAAGAAGTAGAGACAGGAGGTGTACTGGTGGATCCACTGGTGGTGGTCGTGGCACTGGGCTGAGCAGAAGCGGCAGAGGAAACGAGGTTGAGCGCCGATGTGACAGAAGGCTGCGACGAGTCTTTCATGCTGGATGTAACATCACGTGCTGGTGCTACTGATGCAGCAGATGAAGGCAGTTTGCCTAAGCAGTAAAAAAAAAAAAGTCTCTTATCGGTGAGGCGTTCTGCATTTCAAAATCAGCCACATTAAACAGATTTAACATTTTATAGCATATATAAGATTATATTTATTTAGACCTTAGAAGACTGAAATTGATATTCAGCCTTTCTCCGATGATGATTTAAGACTAAAGATTATTAATTAGGACATGTAGAAATGCTTCAGCAAAGGTAGCACCTAATAACGCCCTTTGACAGACAGCAATTTACTCACGTTTCTATAAAAAGAAAAAGAATGTGAAAAGAATCGTTGCAGTCTTACTTTTAAAAATTGTGTTACTTTATTACCCATAGAGCATTTCAAAGTATGATTGAGATCACTATGTAGACATAGAACCCAGTCACTTTGTTTCTTGTCTGAATGCATGGCATTTGAAAGCAAAGCTTCCTGATAATTACTGGAATATATTGTCCTCTCCATTTAGTAATGTTTCTCTGCCACTGACTGCCAAACAAAGCCACAGTTTTATATTTCCGCCCCCCCACCCTCCTGCTTGTCATTGTGGCCAAAACACTCAAACTTAACTTCCTCTGCCCACAGCCCTTCTTTCCAAAACAATTCCAGCTTATCCAGATGTTGTTTTGCAGACTTTAGAGGTCGACTTCTGTGATAATCGCAGCTAAGATTGCGACGATTCTTCAATGTAGACCCTGTTTGTGCATCAACTCAATCAATAAGCTCATCACTACCCTTACGTCACCTACACAGTCTTCCACCTAGCAGAGAAACACTGCACAGTTTAATCTGAAGGGTTTCATGGTTTTTCACATCATGCCTTAACTTGTGCAATTCCCCATACCTGACACTCTGATGTTTCGTATAACCTCCCCCCCGAAAAAAAAAACAAAAAAACAAGCCTCACCTTCCAGCTTGGCAACAGACTCTTTGGCAGCTTTGGCAGTGGAAGATCCCAGCTCTTTTTTCGCCCTCTTTGAGTCACGACCTCCATGTTCATCCCCTAAGTCAATCACAAGCTCTCTTTCAGAATCAGAGTCCTGCTCAGCTGCTGATGTATTAGCAGCTGCTTTGACATCCTCTGGGGCTTTGGGTTTGTCAGCAAGGGGTTGAGACTGGGGTGTTCTGGGCTTGTCCTTGAGGTCTCTATCTGGGCCATTGCTACCCTGCTTCTCTTTGAGTGGGGGTTCCGGGGTGGCTTTATCCCCCGTTGCAACAGCTCCTTCCTTATTCTCTCCATCAGTGCTTGCTTTAGACCTTTTTCTCTCCATTTTGTCCTTGTCCTCCTGAGCTGAACTTTTTGGCTTGTGTTCCTCATCACTGAGATACTCGCTGTCACTTGAATCTGATTTCTCAGAGTCCTCAGAGTCACTGTGATCCACATCTTTATACGCATCTTCAGATATCTCATCAATACCTATATTAAGAAATGGACATTGTGTTAATTTCTTTCTGTCAGAAAGAAATAATGAACCCTTTCTCTGGTAATAGCTTAATAAACCCTAGTCAGCAGCAGACACACAGACTCATGACCGCCACTGATTAGAGAGTCAGAACTGCCGTGATGCATTTGTAAAATTGCCAAATTCAAATTAGTCTTGAGAAATAATCCACAACTTAAATTTCCTAGATTTGTTATTAATCATTACATTGGCAAGTTCAAATGACTTATACAGTACAAGAATAGAGCTCTGCAGCAAGTCATGTCACAAACTGGTTTTGTATGTACCAAGCTGTGCCTTGCAGCTTTCAATAGTCTTGTCCAAGCTCCTGATGGGTCTCTTTGGAGTAGAAGGGGGCGCAGGGACTCCTTGTTGTTGCTGCTGTTGTTGAACAGTCTCACTCAGCTCTTTGAGATCCATTTCAGCCTTGACTCGATCTGAAATGAACATGTAAATGTTTGTTTAATCACAAATTCATTCATTATTAAGTACTTTTTGATTATTAGCCTTTGTGAGAACATAAATGCAGTCTCTCTTTGCTTTTTGTTACTGACCCAGGTTGAGATTGAGGATGCCACCTGTCCCTGCAGTCCTCTCCTGCTTTGGCACCAGTCCTGGGTTAAAGGGCTTTGGACTACCTGACACGCTGCCTGCAGGACCCATCTTCCCTGAAACAGGAGATGCTGTAATAAAAAAAATTTTTTAAATTTTTTTTTTAAAAAAGCAACAAAAAAAAAAAAAAAGAAAAAAAAAAGAAAAAAAACTTATAATGGTGAATAAAATAAGTTAAAATCACATAAATAGAGTTAATGCAACCAGAGTGGAGAAGACTTACCAGTACAGTCCATTGATTCCTCTCCAGTGCTGTAATGGAGTGCAGGATTTCTGTTGCCCTTTTCCACATCTTGCTCTCCATCAGACCCTGTGTGAACCGAAGAGTTTGTACTCATGGGAGACCGAGGCATGTCTGTCATTGAGACCCGCCGATTCATACTACTGGGTGTGCTACTCTTGCTGTGGACCATCTTAGGAGAAGCGGTTATATCAAAGTTGAAGCGAAGTTTATCTGGTTTCTCTGTTTTCACTGTACCAGCACCGGGGTTGGAAGGGTCCACCAGCATTTGTAGCTGGTTGTTGGGGGTGTACGGAGTGCGGAAGGGTGCGTAGTTGAAGACTCCAAACTTCTTGCGAATGTTTTCCACATAGACCTCCATCTCTTGCATGGCACTATTGAAAATGCTCTTTGTTTTCTTTACAGAGAAAGGGATCTCTTTGGACATGAGGTAGCAGTTGTTGATGGGAACCCAGGCCCTATGTAGAAATGCAACAACAGAACAAAATAATGTTTTAATACATTTAATATCCAGTGGAGATGCAGTGACTCGGGTCTTTTCTAAACCTCTAAAACAAGGAGAGTTTCCTCTATAGTGCCCAAAAGGTTCATCTCACCTGTCGTGCTGCCCGAAGAAGCGTGCATCGACTTGCCCATCCTTTTCACGAAGTGCTTTTGCTGGCCAGAATGGAAAGCCCTTCAGCTTAGCCCAAACCAGGGGGTGGGGTTGACTCTGTTGGATAGAGCAAAACAGTAAAATACTGTGCTTCACAAAGCTGATATCCAAGCTAAAACGTATAAAAAAATCTGTTACTTTTATGGATTTAAATTAATGTAAAGACCTACACATGGCTCACAAAACCAGTTGTCCCTTTTTTGGCATGCGGACAGGTAGCACTCTGGACACACCTCAATCTCATTCATCTAAAAAAAGAAAAAAAAAAAAAGTATTAAATGAAGATGATGCAAGTCCATAAATAAGACACGTTTACAAAAATGTCACCAAGTAATTAAAGTTGCTTTACCTCATGTTCACAGATCCTGACAATGACTTTCGCAGTTGCTGTTAATTTGTGATTGCCTGGAAACGACGCACAAGCTTAATTTATATATTCTTACGACAGTAAAGGGAGTAATGACGTACATCAAAGTTGCCTACCTCCATTATAGATGATGCAGTTGTGCAAGATCCATTTCACATCAGCAAGAAAAGCTTCAGTACAACCATACATCTTCTTCTTTACATTCTATAGTACAGTGAAAATAATAATATCAGTCAAGCAACTGCACTTTTGCCAGCATTTTATATGCATATTACCTCATGTTTCATTCTAATTCTAGTTTTGTTTTTTTTATTGTTAATATGTCTCCAGAAAAAAAAAATTAAATCTATATACGAGTACCTTCTCTAAAGTACATAAGTCCATGGGGTGGAAGATGTACTCTGCATAATCTGGATGTTGTTCCAGAGATACAGGCTTCTGAAAGGGCTCAGTCTGCTCAGATTAGACAAACAGGAAATAAGCACACATGAATTACACTTTCCTCATGGATGTTTCCAGAATCTTTGGTTGAATCTGCAACACGCAACTGGGCATATAAAGACTTGAAACCCCTTACCCCAGGCTGTTTAATCTTTTGGAGTGCAAATTTGAGTAAATAGGAGAGCTGGTCTATTGTCAGCATTGTCATCGCCTTGCTCTGGGTTTCAATGCATTCAGCGACTGTAATTTTCTGCAACAAAATAATAATAAAAAAACAAGACAATAATTGGTAAACTAAAGAGATACTATTCATACCTAAAACTGCGTAAAGTTTAAATCACTTTTTTGTGATTCAGTTAGTGTATCCCAAATTGAAGAATTGTGTAACAAATACACGTAGAAGTGAATAAGTAGATCTGAACTTTAATCTTCTAATGTCGTCTCTTATGCTCACAGAAGCATGAGCCATGAGTTTGAAAGGTAGTTTCTGCTGTTCATGGCACACAGTTCCACAATTACTTGTGTACACCCACATAAATGCACATGACTACAGCAAGATACCTCACACTCTGGACAGAACCAGTCGCCCTCGGGCTCAGCTGGTAGTTTGAGGCACTTGGCGTGGTACACCCTGGGGCAGAGCTCACAGCAGAGCACCTGGCCCTCGCGGTGGCACAGCCAGCAGTAGAAGTCGTTCCTGCCGTCCTGCGGTACAACATCAACAGGGTCTGTGGTGAGTGCTGGCTGCTTCATATAGTAAAAGGGACCATGTCTTAGCTCTGACTGAAATGCAGGCAAGAGAAACAAGGGGGCAGGTTTCAAAAAACACGCAGGAACACAAAAAGGTGCAGTGCAACAGAAACAAGCTGGGATAAGCAGGGTAAGCAGCATAGAAGGTAATAAAGACAATCAGTCCAACACAAAATTGTTTTAAGAAAATCAGTTAATAGTCTGAACATCTAGTCGTGTAAAGGCTTCAAATGAAATCAATACTAACCAAACAGGTTCTACAGTGCAAGCTGAGACATGGCTCACCTTAAACCTAAAGAGTAAACATTGCATGATGTGGCTCTCTGGTAAATGCCTAAATGGTATCTTAGTGTTAACATGTTACTACATGAATACAAGTTGATAGATGGCTCAAAAGAGTCTTTCTTTGCCCAAATTCAAGTCTTTGGCATTCAATTTGAGTGGTGTTAAAATCCAGCTGCTACTTATTTGACCTTTCCCAGAAAGCCAAAGCATGTATTTCAACAGTGCCACGAAGACATAACTATGCTCACATCAGATACCTGTCAAATTATACAACAGGGGCTAAATTAGCTTTCAATATCATGTAAGATCAACACAGGACTAAAAGGAATCACGCAACACTACATTATCCACCAAGCAAACAATAAAAACCATATCCATCTAGGCTATTTGGTACTAAATGTCAACGTTAATGACCATTGGCGACTGACGTTGCATTAAACGACTTGTTTCCAAAATAATATATTCATGTGAATTATGGCAGCTCACATTCCTGTATGGTGGGTCTACTTTAAAAATGGCCAGTATTCAAGAGATTATGATCAAAATCAGTGTGTTCTCACAGGCAGTATATGGCACTTAGATTAGACTATTGCTGGGTTCTGTATACCTTGAATCTCAACGCTGGTCAAAAATGTCAAAGCTCACTACCATTCCAGTAAAGTTGGAAAAACAAGGAAAACAGGCTTTGTTTTGCTTGTTAGGAAGGCGTAGCCATTTATGCATCAAGTTAGCAATGCTTGATTTCTGCAGTTTAAAAATAAATAGAGCCTGAATAAATACTGCTGCTTTACCTTATTTGGCGAATCACAAATACAAAACAATGGCAGTATAGTTTTAAAAAAAACTCTGAAGTTTTACTACGGTTTACATTCACAGCTGCCACCTTGGATTGTTTAGTCACTGTTGGTGGGGCTGCTCTGACTTTCCGAGCTGCAAAACCAACTTGAGTTGTCTATTTGACAATTCTGACTTGGGACTATAGCACCAGTACATCTGGTAACATATTCTTGTTGAATACCCTCAGATACCCCCTCCCCCTAGTTCATCTCCTTTGATGATGGACAAGGAGGTCTCCGTCTCACCCTTCATGTTCAAAACCAACAACTGGCTAAAGCCTGGCATTTACACAGACAGCTGAAGACCTGAAAGCCAACTAGTCAATCCTGTTATACATCTTTAACGTCCACTTGGACTGTGCTGCCCGGGAAGCATATGTACTTGGTGCTTTGTAACGTAAGTACACGGACATCTGCATCAATCCTCCCACTAACTGTCTGATGATGAAATTCACGTCACTCAGACTCAAACAGACCCTAGCAGACTTCCAGAAGTGGAAGGTATAATCTGCTGCCAACTGTATGCAGTGCAAATTTTTTTTTCCATATATTGTACACATTAGTTGTGGAAGCATGAGGCAAAAAATAAATAAATAACACTAAACGCTTCCCATTCAAGACCCTGAAAATACACTTTATTATGGCTGTGTTTATACAGCGGTTAGATTGACCATAAACATATCTGATTTCTGATGTGGTCAGATAGCACATCATATGAAATGGTTCTTTTCAGGCACAACCCTGGCCTTAACATTCTATGAAAGTATATGGCCCATTATTGAAATTGGATAAAGAAATAGCCTTTGAGAACACACCTGATTTCAAAATGAACTTGCACTTACAAGAGCCCTTACCTGGTCTTTGTTGTTACAATTCAAGGCCCCTGGCTTCTTCTTCTTCTTAAGAGGGCTGGGGGAGGTGTCTGAGGGAGAGTGCCCATTGGAGGAATGGGTGGGACTCGACACCTTTCGTTTCTGTGGTGCCACTGATCTTTCTGCTGACCCTGGTGGATCAGGGACTGAATACATAAAGATAATCGTGTCATCACACAATAGGAGTCAAGCTTGTAATGTTCAGTGTATTTACAGCCAACACATTACATAAGCTTAAGAAAAATAATTACCAAAAAGAGGAAAAGAGGACAAAAAAAAAAAACCAAAAACAAAACTATAAAACTATTATACATCACTGTCATCGACCCACACGTCTTCCCTTGAGAAACCGAGGGAGGAACAGTATTTTGAAGTTATTAATTTTCAAGCGAGCAGTACAATAGATTCAGTGTTCAGCACTATTATTTTTAACCATCTAATATTCCATCTAATAAAGCAATCACAGTAGTCTGAAAAGCAGTTACTGAAGACAACACTTATACACGTCAAATTACTATTTCATCATAATAAATGGCTAGAGGGCTTCCTCAGAACTAACTACACCCCGTGTAGATTCAGCAGGCAGACTGTCAGGAAAAATGGATCCTAAGAGACCAGCAAAACATATTAAGACTCTTCTCCTCAAAACATACAGAGAAGGTAGAGGTTATTTACTGTAACTGAGCTGTGTTGGATGCTTGGCTCCTAATGTGAGGTCCTCGGCCTTAGAGACTTACCTTTGGATCGCACAGATGCATCCATTCCCTCTACCACATCAGACTCTGTCTTTATCTCCTCCTCAGCCAGACTGCAGAGCACCGAACAGGAGCACACAGAAACACAGAAAGAGAGGCAAACACAAAGTCAGAAAGGGTGTTCAGAAACCACATCAGCATAGCAGTAAACAAGTGGAACACCACCTAAGGCACCCGGGTCCCAGAGGATCTGTCAACAGGGACTCTGCTGATTTCCATTGTTGTTGTTTTCATTTGATTTTACAACATCTCCCACTTTGTTTCATGAAATTAAAATACTTTCCATATTATCATCTACAATGGAGTCTGCAAATGTTCTTTATGCTCCAAGAGAAAGGATGATAAATATCACCATGGTAACGCTGATCTCCGCTAAGCACAAGCTGAGATTTTCAACAACACGTAGGGCCATTTAGCTGTAATTACCCTGCACCTCTGTCCTTACATTGCAGTCATAGCATTTTAGTCCAACTAGGTCACAATATTCACACAGTGCTTTCTTTGACATACAGTGCATAGACCTATAGATCTGTAGCAACAAAAACAGAAAAGAAAAATCCACAGAGAGTTGGTACATACCACTGAAGGGACAGCCCCCCATGGCAAATAACAGCACCTCTCAAGCCCCTTCAGTAACAACAGAATACCCCTGAAGGATTTGGGCCCATTGTTAGAGACCAGTAGGAAGAGATATATCTAATAAACTTCAAACGCTCATCTGACAACATCTTTCTGGCCTAGATCTTAATTATGGTCACATTAAATCTTCTGTCATTTCTGGCACTATTTTATGTCTTTGTTTATAAAGTGGCAAACACTTTTTTAAATTAATAAATAAATCCAAAACCTAAAAATGCAACACACATACTGTATGTAGCACTGGAAACGACTGATTTCCCTTTGCTCTTGCGTAGCACCCCACTTCCTCTGAGGCAAAAAAAAAAAAAAAGACAGGAATAAAGGGGGTCTGGCAATAAATGAAGGTCTTTGAGTGTTTGGCTCCTCCTTTGTGAGAGCCACAGAGGGCCTAGTTCCAAGGATGTAGCCTTTATTGAAAAGCCTAGAGAAGAAAACCCACCCACAGACCCCTGACAGGTCACACACTTGACCAGATCATAGCTTTGGCTACAGCTCTGGTTTCCCGATAGGATGAGTGGTTTTCGGGGTAGAACTCAAAGGCCAACCACATTTGTGGGATAATCTTTTTTTTTTCAGTTCTGAAACTAAAGGAATGCTCTGCATGTCCCCTCCTCCATCCTTAAAGAGACATTCCATAAAAAAGTTAAAACAAATGTCAGCTCACTGAGAGGCAAGGAGGGTTCAAAATGCAAATCCTATGAGTTTGATCAATAAAACAAAAGCGATTACATATGAGCATAATGGCTAGTAAACCTATGCTTGTAACGTCTTGATGCACGCTCAGTTATCCAATTAAGTTATCCAAAAAAGTTGATTCTGTTCATCTGGATGTTACGCTTACTCATAAACGTTTGCTCATAACACCAAGTAAACCACGATGTATCGACAAAGGGGTTTAAGATTAAAGTTTGTCACTGTGGCAAAAGAAAATACACTGTGGCTCACAATCACCAGCAGTTCCTAAAAACATTCAAGTCACCGATGGTTTATCTGAAACTCGAGAGAATACAAGCATAGCTTGCATTGTCTGAAAAAGTGACAAACATGGGTTGAGCAGAGTTTCTCATGGCATTTGGGTATCTAGTATCATCTAGCCTGCAGTTTCAAATGCACATACACAGCCTCAGTCACACACACCCCAACCCCTCCGGGGCCTTCCTGTTCCGGACTGAGTGAACAAATGAGGCCCACATGAAAATAAGAAACCGTTAGCCAGTTCACTCTGCTACGTGTGCCACAGCCCTATAAAAGAACATTCGCCATCACCAAGCAGCCCTGAGCTGCCAAACAACCCTATAATACACATTCTCAACACCAATGGCAAGACATTTATGCAACTACAAAGAAAACAGGATTAGCAGAAGTTAAAAGGAAAAAGAAAAGTATGAAGATCCAAAGTGCATTCTCAGATTAGGAGCTATGATCCATCAAATAAGAAGATTTAAACAAATAAATCCTTAGCAGGTTCTGAGATATATTCCATAATAGTCAGGTGCAAGAAAACACAGTATTCCCACTCAGTAAGTACTGAAGTACCTGACGGACAAAAAGGAAACAACACTGAATCAATGTCTTTAGATTCCACTCCTGTGAGAGACGAGCAGGGTTCTCTTGTCACAGAAAATGGAGGCCACAGCTTGCTCCCCTCCCCCCTCTCCCCCATCCCCCACTCCAAGGCTGAGACTCGGGCACTGGCACATCCATGCAGGAGGACCAGAGAGATCTGTGGAGATTACAGTCCAACATTACGAAAAAACATGGTCTATGTCGGGGCAAAGCCTCACGGCCAATGACAGAGACAGAGGCGAAACACAGGGAGGGAGACACAGGAAAATCCAGCAAAGTCAGAAGCTCTCATCTGTGTGTGTTGGTTTTTGTTTTTTGTTTTTTGTTCCCTGTATTCAATCTTGGCTTCCCTCCTTCTGTGTGAATACTGCTGTCATGGAATAATTAGATTTCATTTTTAAGAAACACAGACCACCACTCTAAAACCACAGTCAGGTCCTGGCAAAGCTGTATGGAAAAGCTTCTCTACATGTAAAAACAATAAACAATTTTCACACATTAAACAGATAAATATCTGGCTCCGTCTGGAAATCCAGAAATGCAACTGAATGCGAACACCATACTGCACTCATTATACTGCATCATATTAGAGATGCCACTGAAAACATCTGCGAAAAAGAAAAGGTATCCTACACGGTCTGCTACACAAAACCCTAGAGAGATTATTTGATTTAGCAATACGACAAGAAACAACCGGCTTTCATGAGAGCAACAAACACATGCAGACAACTGAAGAAATAAATAGGATTAGCTTTTGCTTTTGCTTTTCCTGGGAAATAAAAGCATTTCATTAAACAATGACTTTAAGTAAATTAAGGTGCCTGATCTAGAACAACTCCCAGCACTTAATCAGTATACTGCTAGTATACACAGCGTATTCTGTATGAAAGAAAAAAAAAAATGACCTGGATCTTATAAAAGGCTGTAAAGGGTGAATCAAAGATGGCTGTGGAATTTTCCAGAAGGCCTTGCTCTCCCTGCTGCTCTCCCTCGGATTGTCAATCTTTAACCTCAACTGCAGCTGCAATTGGCTGGAGGGCCAACAGGGTGGAACTTTATTGGTCGGCTGTGTTATGCCACACAGATCACAGTATGCAGGCTCCCCTCTTCCTCTTAAAAAGCGTTTTTGCTGCAATGCAGAGATTTCCCTCTGCCTCAGACGATTTATTTTCCTTCGGTTCTGTTTGATAATTTGTGATTATGACAGCATAAAACCAGGGGGCTTTTTTTTTCCCTTTAATGTTTTAAAAAAGCCTTGTGGCTGTCATGCACAACTCAGTGTCTGTGCTATTCAACCTCTGTCACCCTCTCTATAGCCTGCAATGCTACAGAAAGAGGCCCAGAGCTTTGCCCCACATATATCCATCTAAAATTTAATAATTACACATTTTAACATAAATTCTCAATCAGGCATTGTGGCGTAGTAAAGGTTTTGGTTTTGGTTTCACAGATAGCAATCTTTTAAACTACGAGTAATTTCCTGATTATAACCTTACTCTCTTCTGAATGTTGCCTACATGAAAAAAAAAATGCCTTGCGTCAGGCCACAAGAAAAAGAAATCATTCTTTGTTTCTCCGGCACAGCTGAGACTGCTAAAACGGTGCAACATGACAAAACACAACGTACCGACTATGATGTGGACAGCATGACAGGTTATTTGAAGGAACAATCCTTCTTAACGACACTTTTAGCAGCTGTTCAAATGCAGTTGATACTTATGTAAAGCATTCTGCTTGACTCTAATGTGAATAGCACATTTCAAACAAACTGATTTGACTTGAAACATTTAAAAATATGTCTGTCTTATGTTATTTCCACGAGTAGTGTGTTATATTTGCTTATGCCGTGTGATCTGTGAAGACAGCAGCACAAAATGGCTACTGCCTGGCTGAGACCGTAGGAAGCAGTTTCACAACAGCACTGTGGAATTGCAGAAGCCAGGGGCAATAAACTCCAGGCCTATGAGTGTAAATAGAGGCAACCAGTTTATAGAGATTACACTGGAAAAACTGGAAGGGGATTACCCTGTCACAAAGTGTTTGTAATGTGGCCTCTGACTAGTATGGACTGTAGAAAACCCAGTCTTAGTGCAGCTTTCCTAAATGTGTGTACACTGTGCTACAGTTTTCATGTTCTAGATATTTTTCACATATGTGTACATAAAAATGTTACAGTGACGTGATGCCCTGCGCACTCTGCCCTCCTAGCATGCACTTCTGTTGCCCTTTGCATGTAGTCCCCATCCTGGCATGACACAAGAAAACACCACAGAGCCAATCCACTTAGAAACAGTACATAATACACCCTTTCCTCCACTGCCCATCCCCCATTCTTCCTCTGCCATTCTAAAAAAAACCACAAACACTCCCACAACAGAAAGGAGATGTGTGTGCCATTTTAAAATCCAACTCTCTTTTGCATTCTAAAAAAATAAAAGGATTTTTCATGGTCCACTCTGCCTCCTGTATGGCAGGCTGGTTGTCTGGGGCACTCATGTGACCCTGAGACATAGAGAGAGAACAAGGGTGAGAGTCGTTAGCCAACCCCCACCCTCCCACCCTCAGCACTGTGGAGCACAGAGGCCTTACGAGGCCTCCAATCCACCCCAGCTCCTCCTCCTCCTGCACACTAAACTGACTTTAAGGTGTGCGCATTCATCATTAGAAACCAACAGTCAACACAACACGAAGAAGGAAGCCATGTTGTTATCAGAAGTCTGAGATAAAAAAGACAGAGCTTACCTCTGTGGATGCATGGCTGCCTGACACACTGTTATGTCAACACTTATAAAACATGGAGGACACTCTCAGCCCTCAGTCGGGGAAGGCTCCGCTCTTCAGGCAAGGCGATCAGGCCCCGGTGATGTTAGCCAGATCCTGACTGGTCGCTTTCCTCACGAGCAAGATGCAAGGCCGCGCCTGATTGGCCGAAATGTTTCCTGAGTAATTATCTTTGTTCAGTGCAGGCAGGGGCAGCACTGTGAGAGTCTGAGACAGGGGAAGAAAAATAAGCACAGAGCTAGGTCTTAAAACCACAAAATATTGTGATTACTGCGAGTATTTCTGACATACAAACCCATGGAACAATACTTTGTAGCTTCCAACAGCAGAATCAGGAAACAACCGTCTTAGTTGAAGGTTTTAGAAGCAGAAACGGCAGCATGTAGTGTTGAGAGCAGGACACCATGGCTTCTCTGCACAAGCTTCCATTTTTTTATGTGGAAAGGGCCTTTGTTTAAACTCCTCCCTCTTGGCTTATTCCAAAGAAAAGAGAGGCTAAAGCTGTTCTTCTATTCGGACATTTCAGCCATCAAAAAACAGAACAACATAAGAAATTATATAAGAAATGATACTTGTATTTAATCCTAAAGAAGCTAACCCTTACTTTTTATTATGTATATATGAATAATGGCCAGTTAAACAAACCATATGCAAAAATACTGTGTACGAGTGATTACCTGATAAGCTGGATCAGTTACCAGATGTGGTCCCATCTGACTTTCAGCAGACCCAACTATGACCAGATAAAGAGTAAAACATATAGATTGTTAGGCAATACAATATAACAATTCATTCTGAGGAACACATGCACGTTCCTTTTTGCTTTATCTCATTTGTTGAGTCTGCTGTTTGGGTCATCTGTAAGGCTTTAATTTGATGTGATGAAAAGTCTATTTTTAAATACTTTATGTAGAATTCAAAGCAGTATTTGAATACTAGAAAAATGTGTTCAATGCATAGGACTTCATTAAATTAAACATAAAATATGTCCTGATATATAAATATCGCCATATGTTGCTTATCAGTATCACAAGCACTAAAAATTACACCTCAATGATCTTTTTTGAACTTCCTTTAACCACTTTGGGGGCTTTTTTCAGCACCATTTTTCTCCTCCAAGTAAGGCTCATTTACATTTCAAACATTGTAAAATAGGGTGATGAATTTGAAAAGAAAACCAAGACTTGCACAAACTATGGCCAAGTAATTTTTGATTAGTTATAAAGCAGAGCAGACTCGCGGCGGATCAACTTTTCTCTGATTTCCGTGTAAGCACAATGGAGCCCTGTGTTCTTGTGATTTGGGGAAGTGAAGCACACAGAAGAAGAAAAAAAAAGACTTCCGCCCAACGTGGGGCTCGAACCCACGACCCTGAGATTAAGAGTCTCATGCTCTACCGACTGAGCTAGCCGGGCGCTGATGAAACACATCGCCGTTTAGAAATTTCACCCAAATTAGAGAAAATGACCTGCACTAAACATTTTATTTTGTGTACACACGTTGTACTCGAACGGCTACGTGCAGTTCTCTCCGGTCTGTCTCATACTGCCCTCTGGTGCCATGGTGCAAGGAGATAAAATGAACGTGGAATTCTGTTTAAATTGTTGGGAAGTTAGCTAACAACAGTCTAAACACGTTAGTGTTAAACACACAGCTCCTGGATGTGAACAAAAAACGAATAGAATTGTGTATATATATAGGGACTTGCTTCTTTGGACGGATAACACCGCCGATAAAAACTAAATAAAAAAATAAAAATCAATGAAGGTTAAAATTAATTGTCGACGGTTAGCTGTCACAAATGTAAGCGACCATGTGTTAACATGTTTGCTAACCTCTGACACAAAATTATCCCTCTGAAATTAGAAGTAATTATATTATAATTACAAACAATATATTCTTAACATTAAATATAGAATCAAAAGACTTACTACCTGGCAAGCGACTTTACCTCTAGTTGACCTTTTTCAGATTATACCATCGTTTACCAAATTTAACTTCCGGTCTCTCCGACAATTTCTATTTAAAACTTAAAATGATTTAAGCTTGATTTAAGTAAGACATGTATTTAAAATATATTTGTCCTCACCACACCATTACTCCTTTATATAGTGGATTATTTACTTAATAAATCATCTTATGAATTAATTCATAGAATATGATAACATATAATCACCATATTAAAGCGTTTTACATTTACATATCCTCAACTACAGTTTGAAAAGAGGAATTTATTTAATTTTTTTAAATAACTGTAATTTAAACAATATTCATAATGTAAATTTACTGGTGTTTACATAAAATAGTGGACACCAGACAGTAAGTGCAGTTATAGGACACAATTTAGGTCAGCATATAGGAAATGTGCCTGCTGTATCTGTGACTAGCAGTCATTTGAAGGTGTACAGAGGTTTTAACTCAGCAGATTGTTTCATATGTTTAGATGCAAATGCAGAATGAGATGCTTTTTACTTGGGGTCCCACAGCATCACAATAATTTGGATTTCTTTAAATATAATGTTAAGCACATAACAATAAAAAAAAATCCCCCTGTGACTCTGAGTTCCAAGTATGATTAAGACAGAGTTGAATGCTTGAAAGAGACTGAATATAATCGATTGTATATGATTACATGACTCAAAAGTAAGTATCCAGCTCCGTTTGAAACTGCACACACATATTGAGAGAGTAGGATGACATGGTATGCATCCCTATTGAAACTCGAAGATGATAGCTTTAACACTTACTGCAAAACAAAAGTGTACAAAAATCATCACAAACCATAAAGCACACTGTTGCTTCCACTTATGCCCTCAAGAAGTTAGAAATATGGATCCAATCCCTATCCTGCATAATTTGTACCTATTTATTTTGTCAGATAACCCCACAACGTGCCCCACACAATGACTGTGTCAAAGTTTTCTGCAACCATTTGTCAAATTGTCCACAGAAACATATTCTTTGGCCTACTTTGACTTAAAAAAAAATCTGGTCACACCCCCTGCTGGCTTCCGGGAGTGTCACCAGCTGCTATTTTGGTAGACAGTATAATTTTCAAACACGCCAATCATTTAAAATAACGGTAAGTCTTTAATGCATCACCATACGTGGTGATTTAGCATCTCTCTGCCTGCATTTCCTGAAACCTGGAGCGCGCTTACGTGGGGAACGTGAAGACACCACGGGCCCGGGTTCTCCTTCTACGTCAATGACACTGGGCGGTTCATGGATGGGGTTTCGAAGTGGGAGGGCCCGTCATCTGACTTCAGCGGGCAGCAGGAATAAAGTGGGTGTTGTGCTGTGGTGTTTGGCTCGGTGCGATGCGTCTTCATGCCTGCTACTAAACACACGAGCAGCGGTTCACTGTGCTTGCGGACTACGGCGGAGGGATCGTCCCAGAGCAGAGCGAGCATCCGTCTGTTGAGGCCAGGAGGCCAGCAGCAGTGCAGCAGGGGAAGCTAGCTCCAACCCCGCTTAGACTCAGTGACAGCAGCCCCGGAGCCAGGCAGCCAGGCAGGGTCGGTGAGCCATGGGTTTCCGCAAGAAGAACAAGAGCCCACCGGTGCTGAGCCACGAGTTTGTGATCCAGAATCACGCCGATATGGTGTCGTGCCTGGCCATGATCATCCTCCTTGGCCTGATGTTTGAGGTACAGTGTGACTGGACGAGCTGTTGTACTTAGTCGATTTATGTTAGCTGATGCTAACTCTCGCTAGCTGGGATGACAGCAGCACTCCAGTGACAGGGCGCTAGCGTGTCTTTCTCCTTACCTTCTCATGTGTCTAACTGATTGCCAAAGAAGATGGTAAGGAGGCCCATTGGCACAGCTAACAGGTCATCTTACCACCACTCTAGACTAATGCACTGCCTCTCTCTGGCTTTTGACAACAGGATGGTCAGGAAATATCTGCCTGCGTGCCACACATTTGATTACCAGCCTTTTGATTCGCCACAGCTGACTAGTACCTAGCCATATTTGAAAGGACTAAGATGGATTTCCTTCATCAAACATGTCCAAACCCTGCTTCCAGACGGGAAATGTCTCTCCACTTTCCAAATAAACTTTTTTTAATACTCTGTGTGAATATATTGCATTTTATGATTTATTAATTAAGAACATCTTAGCTGAATTTCCCTGATGCACCTATACTGAGTCATTGTGCCAGTGGTAGTGAAGACCCCTGGGAGCCCCTGCAGGCAGCTCCTGGAGGTCTCTAGACCCCAATTATGAGAATAAGTGGAATTCCACATGCTGTAGCTGCTCTGCAGCACTCACTCCTCACATTTCTTCATTTTTCACTGCTGATAACAAAACTGTGAGTTAGATGCATTGGTGCGATTCAGTTGTGAACCTCTGATTGAGGTAAAGTTTACTGCATTGCATCCCAATGAATTCATCAATAATCAAAGTGTTTTCTTGTCATTACAGGTCACAGCAAAGTTTGCCATCATGTTCATCACAGTTCAGTACAACGTAACTCAAGTTCTTGGTGAGCCTATATTATTCTGTCTATTATTGCACCCTTTCACTGTTCTGAGGCCTGTGCTACAAAGTGAGTTCAATATACCCAGGGTACATTTCTGTTATCTGGGTTAACTCAGCTTAACGCTGGAAGCCAGGCTAAGCAGTCCCACAAAGCTAGTTATCAACTCTCTAAGGTAACCCAGGGTTTCCCCTGCACAGTCACATGTTGGCAGCATCTGACCAATCACAGCTGTTGATAAGTGTTCTGGCAACAACTTTTATTTATTTACACTCTAAAGAAAGATGAAACTAGAGGTTGAACACAAAATGCACACTGGGGGGAAAAAACAGCAGTGTGTGAGAAGAAAAGCGCTGTAGACTCACATTGTAAAAGTGTGTTATCAGCACTTTGGTCAGTAAAACTAGAAAGCAGCTGCGCTATTAATAAAGTTTGGCCCATTCAAAGCCAGGAAAGAAAGCTGGAATAACGACTGTATAATTTAACACGCGTATCAATATAACAGCTCTGTCATTAAGACAGGTAAGAACCCGATGGATTATAATTGAGTATTTTGTTAAAAATGATGTTTAAAAGAGAGTTTTAGTTTTGTTCTTTCGGCTGTGGCCTTGATGGTGTTTAACAGTCTGTGTGTAATGAATACATTTGAATTCTGTTTTTAGATTTTTGCTTAGGAAACGTGCAAATTTGGTATCAGTTCTTTTCCATTTTAGGATCTTATGTTGATGCTTATAGAACAATGAAATTGTTTTACTTTTTTTGACACCAATGAGAAAAAAAAAATTACATCTAAGACCCGAAACTGATGCTCTTCAGGGAAACAAAGACTTCAGATGCTGTTAAAAAAACTTTAGACTCTCCTGCTATCTGAGCACATAGGTCAACGGGGTTTTCCAGGAACAGTGTCAGTACATTCTGGAGAATTCATTAGTCAGTAGGTGGTGATTTCATACCTGTTGATCTCTAAACTGAAACTTGACCTGCTCCATAACAGGTTAGCTTCATAGCTGGTTCACTTCCCGGTAAGAAGTGTTCCACCTGTGTGGTACTGAAAAACCAGGGTTAAGCCTGAAATTACCTGAATAAAATGAAACACGGCTTTGTAGGTTTTAAGTGCTTCACCTTATTTATGTTTTTGTTTTTTCTTGTTTTTCTTTTTTTGTCCTCTTTGCAGATGAGAAAAGCGACCCAGTCAACCTTTACCAGTATGGCCCTAAAGACGTGGCCACTGTGTTTTTTTACCTTCTTATTGCAGTCATCCTTCATGCCTTGATACAAGAATATATTCTCGATGTGAGTACATCGGCTTGATGCCTGACCTTTTTTCTCCCTCTTTTAAAACGGGCTTGTTTTTGATGTCGCAAATAAAACCAGAACTGTGCTTAACAATAACTCAGTCTCCCCTTTAACAGCTTGTGTACATGCCCTTTTAAAGCAAATCACAATGGCGGAAGGAACCCGTGCGTACAGTACTTTACAATGGTCTTTAGAGTTTCATTTCAAAAGGATCAAAGTAGCAGAGTCTCCACTGCCACATGTGTCGCCTCCGTTATGTCCCTATTCTTTTTGTTGGTGATCAAATTCCATCCTTCCTCCTTGCTTGTGCGATCATTAAAGCACAGTGACTGAAACAATGTTCATGTTTCTCCTGACAGCTTATGGCTTTGATAATCGTTCTCAGCAGGAGAAAAGAATGTTGTTAGATGTATTTTTACCTCAAAATCTCTTTTGGACAACATGTAACAGATATAACAGAAGGGTAAATTTTTCTGGTCCTTTACTCTTAAAGGATAGAATCGCAATTTTCATACCTCTTAAAACAATAGTCCATGATTTTTAAACGAGTTTCTCCAGTTCATCCTGGCTGTCAGCAGAACCACTCCTAATGCTCTTAAAGTTTATGAAGCAGAGACTTTGTCACCCCACTCTGACTCCTGTCTTTACCAGGTGGAGTTAAAAAGTGTCAGCCCAATTTTGTTTTTTAATTTAACACTTAGGTCTGTGGCAATGTGTTCATTAGGTTGTCTGTTTTTACTTTTATTTCAGAAAATGAACAGGAGGTTGCACCTGTCAAAAACCAAGCACAGCAAGTTCAATGAGTCCGGGCAGCTTGCAGCGTTCTATCTGTTCTCCTTCATCTGGGGCTGCAGCATCCTAACAGCGGTACCAGGATCAGAAATCCAAGAGGTGCATTGTCTCAGCCTGCATTAGACCTCATCTCATGCAGTGTCTCTCTTTCTCACGCAGGAGGACTTTGCAACAAATCCTACTTTCTTATGGGAGGATTACCCACATACTCGCATGGTGTAAGTAGTTATACACTCCTCCACATACTATAGACTCATGATTTAAAGCTGAGTGATTAATCTAAAGAAGAACGTACCTTCATGAGATATTTTCATTGAGACTTTTCAGCCCTTTTGTTTTAATAACATGAGAAATTAATCAAGTATTGTACTTGTCTTATTCATCTTCCACAAGGAAGGTGGAGCATGAGGTGGACTGGCTCCACCTAAGAAAGGGTTGAAATGTAGATGAAATCCTAAATGGAAAACATCGCCACGAGTACTGGTTCACGATCAAAAGTGTAAGGTTGCAAATACGAGCGGCCAAATTGAATTTCCTGTAGGGTAGCTGGGCTTAGCCTTACAGCTAGGGTGAGGATCTCAGACATCTAGAGGAAGCTTAGAGTCCAACCACTCCTCCTCCTGACGTCGAAAGGAGACAGTTGAGGTGGTTCGGGGATCTGGTTAGGATGCCTCCTGAGTGCCCCGTTGTACGTTTTCTGAACATGTTCAACTGGGAGGAGACCAGAACCTGCTCATTATCATTATCTGATTTTCAGTCATATGAAAAGGTTTTTATAGGGCTATATGCAGTCATGGGGAGAAAGTAAGTACACACTATGATCCAGAAGCTTGTAGAAGCACCTTTACCATAAATACTTACAGTAATATGGAGTTTTAACACATGCATTAACGTATAACTGAATGTTCCAGACCAGCCAACTGTCCAAACTTTTCTAGAGGTGTCCACACTTGTGATAATAAGTTAATTTAAGTTTATTTGATTAGCATTATGTGATTGCTCCTCGCCCTCTTAATTCCTGCAGAAGCAGTAAGGTTGTACTTGCTAACTTTCCTTTCACATGACTGTATCACGTCTGGCTTGGGAACACCTTGGGTTCCCCCAGGAGGAAATGTAAGGAAGACAACATCATCATGCTCAAAATGCTGAATTTAACCTTTTTCTTCAACTGTTTTCCAATCCTGCCACTGAAGTCTTTCCTGTCTGTCTGTGTCCAACTGGTAAAACAGCAATTCACATGTGAGAGAAGCATTGGACTTGCATACATTTTTATGGGCATAGTTATAATTGTTCCTAATGGGTATAAAATGTGACAAACTCACAACTTATTACATTTTTCAGTTTTTCAGTCTGAGTTGGGGAATGTGATGTAATGTCTAATTAATTATCTGCATGCCCTACTGCTGTTGACTCGGTGCTGAAAGGTTTTCTTGTCCTCTACACAACCTGTCCTTTGTTTAGTTTTCAGGTCAAGTTCTTCTACATTTGCCAAATTGCGTATTGGCTCCACGCACTTCCTGAGCTGTACTTTCAAAAAGTACGGAAGGTAAGGATGTCTTTCCCTTTTTTTTCCCCCTTTTTCCTTTTTTTTCCTTCCCAAAACTGATCGAATTCCAATAAAAATACATTTCGGTTTTATGAGTTGGGGATTTTTAAGCTGAGCTGAGTTCCAATAGCAGTTTCAAATTTTGATTTATCAGACCACAAGACAGAGTTTTACATCGCCTCAGGCCCAAAGAATGAAGCAGCATTTCTGAATCTTTATTTTAATTTGATTCACTGACTGATTTTTCTGAAATTGTCCGGAATCATGCAGTGATTTGCACCATATATATATAGATAGATAGATAGATAGATAGATAGATAGATAGATAGATAGATAGATAATTTTTTTTTTTTTGTTTGTTTTCTTTCACAGAAAACTGTTTGCTTTATGGCTATCTGCTGATGCTAACAAACTCTCCTCATCTGTTTTATTGTTTACAGGAAGACATCCCACGCCAGCTTTATTACATTTGCCTTTATGTTGTCCACATCACCGGTGCCTATGTCTTAAAGTGAGTGCAATAACAGTTTTATCCCGAGGAAGAAATATAGAAGAAGCATGCATGTTACTCACAAAGGTCACTTTGTGAGGTGACTTTTTTCTTTTTTTTTTTTTTTTAAAAAAAAATCATATTCTGAGTTACCCTCATTACTGTCATTGCTCTGCTGCCCTTCTCTGTGTCCTGCCCATACAGCCTTCACCGACTGGGCCTCGTGTTGCTGGTCCCTCACTACCTGGTGGAGCTTCTGTTCCATGCTTCACGCCTCTTCTACTTCAGTGATGAGAACAAGCAAAAAGGGTATGGCTTCTGTGCTGAATTTAGGATTTACTACTTTGTGGGTGGTAACGACCTAATGCCTATTTTTTTGTTTTGTTTTTCTTTGCAGTTTTACTCTGTGGGCCCTACTTTTTGTCATCGCCCGCCTCCTCACCCTCACACTCTCGGTTCTGACATTTGGTTTTGGCCTGCCCCGAACAGAAAACCAGGGCTTTTCCCTAGCTGAAGGCAACTTCAATGTGCTCACCATAAGGTAGGCCCAGCTGGGATTTGAAGCGTATTGCACCTAGCCAAAATACAGACGGCAATAAACTTAAATTAACAACATCCTGCCCCTCAGGATGACTTGTCTGGCAGCTATCTGCCTGACACAGGCCTGGATGATGTGGAAATTCATTAATTTCCAGTTGAAGAAGTGGCGAGAGCACAGCCAGAACCAAGCCTCAAAGAAGAAGGCGGCCAGCCCAAAGAGCAAGCCTCACAAAAGGGAACCCACAAGGGGTGAGTGTGCACTCTTTATTGTTGGGATTCTTTACTGCTCCGTGATGGTCGCTGATGAATATGCCAGTGTGAAATCAAATTGACCGGGACTCTTTCACTTACTTCATCTTGTTAGGTGGAGCTGCCAATGGAGTTGTCAAATCTGAAGATAAAACCTCACCACGGGCAAGGAAAGCTAAAGCCTCATAGAGCTTCACAGAGGAGGAGGAGAACGAGTGAGGGAGTTCTGACAATGTGACGCTTTGTCTTTACACAGCTTAAAATTATGTGTACTGCTCCCCAAAACAAATGTTTAAGCACGCTAGGAAACCTTACATGACTGTCCCTTTTGGGGGGCTGAGACTCCTTTCCAACAAAGTTCAGTGTTACTGTCTGCTAGAAGTGTTTATTATTCATTTGGGTTTGCCGGAGATGTTGACAGGGCAGTTGTGGTTTTGATGCTTTAACAGGATGGATTTAGCTAATCAAGTGTCCTTTTGTGTAAAACTAAGATTGCTTGTCGGGTACTTTAAACTGAGTTGCTCTTTGGTAATTTGACACTGAATCAAGTTAACGTCACAGTACCTTAAAAAGCCACCCACTTCAGGGCAACTTAATATAAAGTATTAGCGTACACATCAGCTGTACAGGGTGTCAATTAGAGTTTGGGCCTTTATTCCGTTTGGGGAAAAAACACACAGGCTATGGCTCGTGTTCCAAAATGTAAAGCCTTTCTTGCTCTACGAGAGAGAATCTTTGATAATCTGCCGTTGTCAGGAAAAATCTCTTAAATTATTCACTCCAAAGGAATGTTTGTGCTATTTCCATATTTAGCGTAGCTGCAGTGAGAAAGGTGAAACTTGTACTTAACTCCTTGCCATCATTTAACAGCACCTGCCATTGAAATCCAACACGTTGCAGGATTGAGGCACTGTTATATTTTAGACTGCTTTTATCACTACCCTGGTGATCGGCCTGTTGAGCCCTTTTCAGACATGGGTGATGTAACCTCGCTGGCTTCATCGATCTGTTTAAGTGATGGCGTTCTGTCGTTCAAACAGGGCTCACTTTTCTGTTGGCGTTTCTCACGGTACGATGGATTGGGAATATGGAAAAATGCAACACAGAGCATTGTTATAATCCTAATCTTATTGCAGATTACAAATGGATTTGGTGAGCTAAAATGTCACCTGTATTCATGTTATTGCTGTTGGGATGTTTTTGGGCTGCAGCAGCTCACAAACATGTCTATGTCCCTATGCGATTACATTTAGACTGGTGTTTGAAGTGTGATGGGTAAATGTTATTGGCTTGACTTTTACAGAAAAGTCACATGTCTGAAAGGGGCTTTTACAGCTGTTCCTCCAGGTGAACTGACTTACCAAGAGGAAGCTGCACTGTAACCTGTGATGCCGCCACCGTATGCATTCAGTTAAATCTTTACAATGGCATGACTGGAAGTTAGAAGGGTAAAAAGAACAACAATTTGAGGCTGCACTTATGTCTTTTTATATGGTAATGTATGCATGACGGTTTAAGGCTAAAGACTTTAATGCCTAGTTCTTACCTGTGCTGTTAAGTTTGCATTTCTCTCTCACTCTCACTCTCACTCTCACACACAACACACACACACACACACACACACAAGCATTCAGTGGCCTTTTTACAACTGCTGCAAGAGGTTTGAGTTATTTATTTTTGTCATAAGCTACAGATACTTATTATTTTATATGCTTTGAAAAGCTATAACCAGCAAACACTGCGGTACATAGCAAAACTGCATTTAGTTAATCCAAACAATACAATCTTTCTTCAAGTGTCCTTATAATGTTGGTGGTTTATATCACTGCTTGTGTTCTGTTGTGTTTGCCTTTCTCTCTTTACTTTTGTTTGTTTGTGTTCTTGGGCATCAGGGGACAAGCGTTTCACCACTTACACCATAAGTTGCATCCGAGAGCAATGGGAGGCATGTTTGTGAGTTTGTATGCTTGTGCACTTACTCGTGTGTGTGTGCAATATTGTTTTGCCTACTGTGTATGTTTGTGAATTAACAGGGCCTGAATGATGTTGATGCTGATGATGGTCTCAGAGCATGAAATTTGACAATCTGTTCATTGATTCCTGCCCTTTGGTTGTATTTTCACAGTAATATCCTGTTCTTTGGGTCTTTCTCGGTTCCCGGCACCCTTCTGTGTGCAAAAACACCGAGTTGTGGGTTAGGTGTATGTTCTGTAGGCTTTCGGTTACTAAATGCTTATGTGTTTAACGTCTCCGCCTCTCAGATGTTCTATCCTGTGTGAGAGAGATTCTCTGATTGCCAAATGCGGCACATTTTTTGTCCTCCTTTCTACACCTTTTCAGTGATCCTGACATTGCTACGGAGCACATGTATTGTATTGCCGGTCAAACTCTTTCCTCTCACGGACCAAGTCCTGCTCTACTACTAAACCACTGTGCATGCGAAGCTCTGTACAGAAAAGACTGTCTGCACACAGCTGGAGTCTGGAGTCTTAGTCTAGAGCAGGGAGGAGGTGAAGATGCCATTCATTTCGCACTCCCTTTAGCGCTCCTTAGTGGGACTTGGGCTGTCTTTTAAAGCCTGTAGTCTGTGTATAGCAGTGTCAAAGGAGGGAAGGAAGAGCGGAGGACTTATGTACCAGCCTGTTATTAAACTGTCTCAGATGTAAAAGATACAAAAAAAACAAAACTGACTTAACCCTACACTGTACTAATGTATGTATCAGATTTTTAAGCTATTTTTATAGAGGGAAACTGTTGAAATTCACTGTTCAGTACACACGTAAATATTTGATTTGCATCTATGTTATGAATTGTTTTTGTTTGTTTTTATATACTAAAGAACTGTTTGCTGAACTGTTAGTGTGGGTATACATAGTGATATGAGTGTAAATTTTACGTAGCCTAATGGTTTATATAACTTCATGGCCTTACTAGAGCAAAGTGAACTCGGTTGTATAACACTACACTGCAGAAATGCATTGCAGCTTTCACAACATACATATTTAACACTGTCATAATGTCATCCACACGTTAGGATTTTTTCTTTTTTCCATTTTGTTTGTGTCATTCTGACAGGTAAG
The DNA here is from genome assembly GCF_051167445.1 of Perissodus microlepis. Taxonomy (NCBI): domain Eukaryota; kingdom Metazoa; phylum Chordata; class Actinopteri; order Cichliformes; family Cichlidae; genus Perissodus; species Perissodus microlepis. Next base: position 24,655,590 of record NC_140480.1, read on the forward strand.
ATGCCTGTTTTTAAAGCTAGCAGTGCAGAGTGAAAGCATCTGTGGCCTTTTCTTGCTCATCAGATGTCTCACTGTGCAACAATCAGGCCCTGAATCATGAGCCACACCGCGGTTGAAGGCTCCTTCGCTTTGAGACACAATAGCTTGTATAATCCCACGGAAATAAGCTTTTTTTCTTCTTCTGTTTTTTTTGTTTGTTTGTTTTTTTTGCATCATTGTGCAAAAAATGAATTATGGACCATAACACTGCTCACTTAAGGCTGTTTCTGCATTGATTCTATTTGGTGAATTATAAATTGGAGTTAAAAATCTGTGCATTTTGCCATTGTTGAAAATCAAGACTACAATGTAAAGCTGTATGAATAGCCTCTAGGTGGCAACCATCATTAATGCATTTGAACATGAAATCGCTTTTAAGAGGGGAAAAAAAAGAAAGAAAACGGGGGAAAAAACCTACAAAGAAAAGCCACACGATGTTTATTGTATTTTACTCATTTTGCATTGTCCTTATTTGTTTTTCTTTTGCTGCTTATTTATAGATGTTGCAATATTTTTTTTCCTTTAAAATATGTTATCAGCTTTGATGGTATATATTTATGCAAATTCTTGTGAGTTCTGATCATTTTTCTTGCCACTTTTTTTTTTTTTTTTTAATTTCATGTTTTCAATAAAGCTCCTGTTCCAAAAAAAAAACTTTTTTTTTTTTTTTTTATTTTTTTTTTTTTTTTAAACATCCCGCCTGCAGGTTAAATAGTAGACCTGTCTCCATGGAAACCTTATGAAAAAGACATGCAAACTATACTGCCATACTGCCGTTTTAAAGTGTCCTATAAATTATGAGCACTACAGATAATTATCCTTATCAGAGGTGAAACAGCAAAGAAAATGTCCTTCATAGAGCAATGATAGTGCGCTTTCATTATCTCACCTCCTGCTCATTACATCTTTCCACTTATTGCACTTAAGGATATATTTGTCGGCCTGTTTAAAATTAAACCTTTTTAATTCACACTATCCGTTGGGGACGGTGTCAGCAGATATGAGGAAATATTGACCAAATCGTACTCCTTGGCTAATTACCACAAGGGGGCAATGCTGAGCTTTTAGCCTGAGGGACAGGAACGGTCTGCTGGGATGTGGCTGCACACAGACCTGCATTAATAAATCACCAGTAAGAATAAGAAGGACAGACACAGGCTTCTCACACAATATGTACTACAAACCATTTTAAGACTTTGATGGGAAATCAAACCGCAGATCGCACATTTGTTTATCCAAACATCAGCTCATGTTTTGCATGTCCACCACTACACGGTCAATTAATATTTACATCTATGGTTGGTAAAGAATGAGCACGACACGGGAAAGAGACACCTGCAGCTCACTGCTAATGTGTTGTGTTGTGTCAGACTAATGGGTTTTCTCTGGACAATCAGACAGCATGATGGATCAGTGGGAACCAGAGAGGTAGTACTGGAGCTCTGCAGGGTCAGCACAAGGACAGGAGTTCACTCACATGCTCTCCATCATGCACATACGCACACTGATGGCTGTATCTCCAGCACAAATACATGACCTGAACTTTCTGAGGTTGTGCTTTAAAAGCAGACTTGCAGAAAGAGTCCAGCTGTAAGGTCCAGCTAAGACGAGGAATAAAAATCACTATCCCCCTCTTTTTTTTATTTCCTTCCCTTCACCCAATGAGGTTAAATCTGTCACTGAATCGTCAGTATTATGTGTAATTTCCATATAAATTAGCTTCATTAAAATGGGAGTACTTTCTTATTTAACGAAGCTCATTTGAAATTCTGTATTTAATAAGACATGTAATCCCAGACTTGCAGACTAATTGCCAACAATTAGCAGGACAGGAGCATGTATGTGTGTGTGTGTGTGTGTGTGTGCACGTGTGTGTGTGCACGTGTGTGTGTGGGGGGTAATCTCTTGCAAGCATTGTGTTCCTTCAGTGTTATTTTCATTGATTGTCTAAAATGAGCAAAATTGAGCAGCAGCTGCTCTACCAGTTTGGTTTTGCTCGGTGGAGATCTAAGAAACTCATGACCTCATTGTTACTTGTGGGTGAGGTGAGTAAACGAGCATATGTAGACCGATGAAGGACAGAATGTAGATGGGGTGGAAACATCTGGAGGGATCTGAGAGGTAGGAATGTAAAGCAAATGGGAGCAGAGACAGAACTGTAAAGGAAAAAGAGATCAGTGCTATGATTTTCAGTACAGTGGCCATTCGAGGGACCAAATACAAGTTTGAGAATTGTCCTAGATTTTCCAGATAAGCCGAGGAAAAGTGAAACAAACAGTTTAATTCTAATAAGCTTGAAAGTCAGTCACCTTTATTCTTCAGCACAGCCAGAACTGTCTTTGCCAAGCTTGCTTGTAATTTCTTTAAGTTGTCTTCAGGAACAGTTCTCCACGCTTCTTGAAGGACATTAAATGTTGACTGCCTTTTGTTCCATATTTGTCAGCACGATCTCAGACTGCATTAGTAATGTTGAGGTCTGAGCTCTGGGAAGGCCAATCCATGATTGATAATGTTCCATTGTGTTTTTCTATCTAGGTGTGCTTTTGCTGTATTGACAGTATGTTTGGGATCTATTGTCAAAACTATTGCCACTAATTTTCAGTCCAGTTCTTGTGTATTTTGGCATCAGCCTCCTTATTTCCCTTCCTTAAAAATGGCTTCTTGACAGCTGCCCTTCCACTGAGCCCATTTCTGATGGGGCACAGATGGATCAACTAAAAGGCCTGAAGCATCTCTCTGGTCCTGTGTGAGGTCTTTGCTGTGTTTTTCCCCAACTTATCATGGAAATTACTTTCAGATACTTTTCATCTGCTATAGATAGTTTTTTTCTGTGCCTGCTATCTTTTCTTTTATCCTGAGTTTATTCAGTTTTTCCAATATTTTATGGACACACTGCACACCATGCTGAAATATGTCAAGCTTTCAGCCAATGCCTCTTTGGGAATCAAATGATTGCAGCAAGAATGCTATTTTATTCGTCTCAAACTGTGTTGTCTTTATTGTTTTTGTAGGTCTAACTAAAGAAATGGGAACAAAAAAAAATAGCCCATCCATACATCCATTTTCTACTGCTTATCCAGATTTAGAGAAGCACTTTCTTCACCCTGGCCACTTCTTCCAGCTCTTCCAGGTGGACGCTGATTTGTTTACAATTCACCTAAGACATGTAATCTCTCCAGCAAGTCCTTGGTCTGTCCTGGGGCCTCCCATAGGTAGGACATCCCCAAAATACCTCACCTGGGAGGAGTCCAGGAGACATCCTTGTCAGATGCCCGAAACACCTCAACTGGCTGTGTTCAAAAAAGCAGCCTATGTCCAAAGGAAAACTTTGAAAGACCTTCAGAAAGTCCAGAAAAATATTCCTCAAGCCTGCAAAGTTAGAAGAAAGTGTAACTCTTTGAAGGCAAAAGATGAAGAAATGAACGGTGGCTCAAGATTTTGCACAGTACTGTTTATTTTCATGCAAAAACTCTTTGTCCACCATGAGCAGCTATTAAGTGTATGTTTGTGTATTTTATGTGTGACAGTGTCTGTTGTTGCTTTAATCAGGCGAGTCTGTTTAGAAGAAATAATGATTTAGTGAAAGCCTTCTTAATGTGAAATTGAAATGCAGAAAGCCAAACAAAACCACAAAAACATTAAAGAGCTATAAATCTAAACATTACTGCTTGTGTAGAGAAGTTCATTAATGGCAAAAATGAGGGAAACGGAATGGAAGAAATTACTTGTACATGGAAATCAGATGTCAAGTGACGATCTGAAGAAGCACCAGTGCAAAAAGTTTCAGTGGGCAGTGGATTGGTAGTATTTTTTCTTTCTATTTTTTAATAAATTAAGTAAGTTTTATTGTTACTTTTTTGTTTGTTTGTTTTTTGTAAATCTAAGGATCTTTTTCTGTGAGAAAGTAGCTTCTGCTTGCAGTGACCTAACATTCTAAATATATATTGTAGAAGTTGCATGACTACAAGTTAAAAACAAGTGATGACCACAGAGATATTTCTCCTGCATCACGAGAGTTTCGGCCCCTGAGTAGCAGTGATCTTACAAGACCTTCCAACAATTCATAATAGTAAAATGAAAATAGGAGAAAATATAATAAAAGGACAGAAGTAGAAGAGTGGGAAGCTGCAATAATGTCCCCCAGGAGCCAGAGGCAGAGAGGGGTAGATCCAGGAGATCAGGGCCATCAGAGAAAACCAAACATGACATGACAAACACCTCATGTCAACTGTCAAGCACAGTGGTGGACGGGTAATAATTTGGGTTTGTTTTGCAGACACTGGATTGGATACTTGGCTTGGCTGAAATTGGGTCATGCAACAGGACAATGATCCCAAACAGCAGCAGCAAATCTCCATCAGAATGGCTGAGAAAGAAAGAAAGAAAAGTGCTGCAATGATCCAAAGTCCAGATCTCAACCTGAATGAAGTGCCACAGCAGAATCAACAAACAACTGCCAACCTCAAGGAACTGAAACAACGTCATAACGAAAAATGGGCCAGAATTCCTCCACAATGATGTGACAGACTAATGAGGTCATACAGAAAATGATTGCTTCGAGTTCTTGCTGTTAAAGGTGGTTCTACAAGCTACTGAATCACGGGGTGTTAGTTTTTTAGACACTGCTTTTCCATTTTGGTTTTTCTTAAATAAATAATGAGACAGTGTAACACACACACTTTTCTCTGTATGTATTATTGTAGGGTCTACCTTACAATATCAAGTGCGTTGAGGTGACAATTTAAATTGAATTGAAGTACATTATTATTTCTTTATGGAAACGGGGGGTACTTTACTTCTTCTTCTTACTTCTTCTTCTTCTTCTTCTTTTACAGATCTGTATCTCTGATCAGTTGCAAGCAGGTTCAGAGATAATTTGATCTGATAATATCAAAATACCAAATAGTCTAACTGGTAGTCTTGGTATTCTGTTGCACACTCGAACCATTCTCAAGCTGACTATTAGGTAAGATCCTGGGCATAACGTGGCCCACACACATTCACATTTAGAACCAGAAGGTTGCATTTATATCAGATTCTCTCAATGGGTTTACTCACCAGTATAAAGCAATGTCTAACTCAACTTTGGTGAAGCTGGACATAAAATTTTGCACAGCTACTTAACCACACTTAAGCCTTCTCGACAGAGCTGGCCTTGTGGAAATAGAAGGTCCAACGAAAAGCAAGCTAATGTAGCTTATCAGCATTAAAGAATAAAGTTCTCCACAAAAGGGCAACATTGTGCAAACAATGTTGTCAGGCTTTTAGATAAACACTATGAACTTATTTTCTCATTTTAAAACGGAACAAACAAGCTAGGTAGCTTTGACTGCACTTTAAAACCTTTTCAGTAATGCTGAGAGAGCTATTAGAATTGACTGACTGAGCAGGTCACCGACTAAAACAGGCCTTCAGCACTGTGAATTTTCTGAAAATTTGCCCAGACGAATGTTGCATGCATTTGTTAATGACCTAACAGATGTGCGCCAACAGTAAGTCCAAATATATCCAAAAATCTTTTTCTTCTCCTCAGGTTCCCCAAAGTTCAGACCCTGCCAACACTGCAGGGGAAAATTTGGAGAGTGCATGGTGAGTGCACTAAGGATTTTTGTGCATTAGACTTATTGCAAACTTCCAAATCTGCCCCCGTATTCTCTCAAACCTGCCATTTTGATTTCTTGTAGGCTTACCTAATAATTTTGTAGCTAATAAACTATCCTAAACATGGCCAGTTTGTACTACTGTGCACAACGAAAGGCAGTGGGACCAGTACCAGGGGCAATGTGAGTATGATTTATAAATGCACTCTACAGATTGTGTGCACATGAAGCTTGGAATCAACAAACTGCACATCTGGAACATGAATCCCTATAAATCTGCATGTGTGTGCATGCCCAGGAGGCAAATGGGACAGCTGACAGCACTAGCAGGGACACGTATTCCTTCATTTCCTGACCCCTCTCGGTAATGCCCAAATTAGGTACAACTGTGGTAAAAAAACAAAACAAAAACTGGGATTTTGTTTTTCGAAACAGCAACTTCACTGTCCCTCGAGGCTTTCAAGCTAGTGATCCAACAATTCCCTCCTTTTTTGCTCTGTCTGTTCAGTTGTGTTGTATTGATTTTGCATTGTATGACGCTGAGCTATATTTCACAAACAGAAGTGGACACAGAGGGTAATAGCTACAGGGGATTTGGCCATATGGTGGTATGACAAACTAATTATTTAGCACAGCTCCACCTTTAGCTTCTCTGCTGCATTTGCTGACAGATCTTCTCATCTCCTCTTTTTCCATGTCCTAGATCTAAACCCCCAATGTGTTGAATACATTTCAATACATTACATATACTGCTGTCATTTGAGTGGCAATATAGAGGTAAGGTAAGTCCAACTGCAGCTTTCTGGCATGTCTGCAAACTCCTGCAGGCTCCAGCTGTGAACCATCTTCCTGTGAGATGACGGTGCTCATCACTGGACCACGTTGCCGAGCTATTTTCTTGAATAATCTTTAAATACATAAAGACAATGCCTAGAAATTTTTGAGATCAAGTTGATGGCTTCAAATACCCTTTTTTGTCTTAACAGCTTGAAACTAAGTCTGTTGATAGACATGAGAAGTCAATTAATCGACCAGCTGCTTTAGTGCCACATACAAATGTAACAGTATTTTCTGCATATGGATTGTCTCTTTTCCCTCTCTCTGGAGTGTGTGTGTGTGTGTGTGTGTGTGTGTGTGTGTGTGTGTGTGTGTGTGTGTGTGTGTGTGTGTGTGTGTGCGCGCGCGCGCATGTGTGTGTGCGTGTGCGTGTGCGTGCTGGGAGCTGTTCCACTACCCTCCTGAAGCCTCGTCCCTACCTGTTTGGAATTTTAAACAGCTTCCCTGTTGCTCTCACCTTCCCACAACTCTCTCTGCAGTCTTTTAAATTCTCTCAGAGAAAATGTCTCCATAATAATCTGCATGCCAGTAAATAAAGCATTATCATCTTCAGCCCATGTTTTAACCATCTAATGGAGTGCTACTGTGCACTAAGTATGTTTTATTATCTTCGAAGATTCAAGGAGGTCAAGTCGCATAGTAAGAGTCAGTTCAACATTATGGTGCTGCTGCTGCTGCTGCTGTGTGCGTGTGTGTGTGTGTGTGTGTGTGTGTGTGTTTCCTATTTCATTTTCTACTCATTTCCACATTATTTTAGCCTCAGGCAACCTTATGAAAATTTCCAAATGATAGTAAGTACCATAATAATGTGGCTTTAAATATTATGGAACTACAACCTGAAGTCAGCCGCCATAGAAAAAACAATTCTCCACTCTATCAGGAGCAGACTTAATGAATTGAAGTGTTTCACTTCAAAACACAGAAATGTCCATTTGCAAGCGTAGCCAATATTCTCAGAGGTATTCAGCAGTTCACTAAATATATTTAAGTGAAATTATTTGTAAGCAAAAGTCTGAAATAATGTCCAACAGTTGTTCTGTTAAAGCCCATTAAGTTTGACATTTTCAAAGAGATGCTTATTCACAATACATTTGACAAGCGGAGGAGGATGGATGGATGGTTGGATGGATTATATCAGTGGATTTCTCTGCTTTAGCCCTTTTCTTAATATTACTGCTGCCCATTATCTAGAGTGCACAGTAGGTTTTTTTTTTTATATCCTACCTTCAGGAAGCCAAAATTGGCCCATTTCTGAATAAAATCTTGCTTTTTGTAGTTTGAGAGACAGTAACAAGAACATTGTTACTGTCCCCGTGAAAGTTATTCTTTTAACCAACTAAAAAAGTTTACAAAGTATCAATCCTTAAAAATATAATTATCTTCATTATGAAATTATTATCCACTAAGTATGCGTATGTAAAGGTTCTAAAAGCTTCACAATGGATTTTAATACAAGAGAGCAGCTCTGTGGCAACACATTAACAAGCTCACAGTGACAACGCTAAAATGCAGCTATGATAGCAGGTATCATGTTCGCCATTTTAGTTTAATGTGACAGCTAATTAGCACTAATTTCAAAATAAAGCTGAGGTTTTGTAGGAATGACACTAACCAAATAAAAATTGAAAACACCAGCAGCACCAGATGAAGCTTTGAGCAAGCACCGATGTGATTACAGCTCATACTGACGCGGATTTAAACATGTGAGCCATATCTAATGATGAGCCATTAACTCTAGAGATATTAAACAAATTAGGTCAATATTTGTGAAATCTTGATTTCTCAGTCAAAAAAGTGTTTATAAAGACTGTGTTTTGGAAGATTCATACTGAAAAAGGCTTCAGAGTAAAGTTGTAGTACACATTTGGCTGGGGTGGGGACTTCTGTTGAGTTATTTCTCCTTCTGCAAGATGAAGTTTCAGACATGTGACTGAATTGTATCCAGTTTAACAGTGGGCAATAATTTTATCAAACATTATGTACAACTGTGCAATGACCTCGTGATCTCATTTCCTCTAAATTTTTTGCTTTGAAGATGAGGAGCATGTCTGCCATCACTCCCAGTCAGTTGCCATCCTTAAAGTGACTTTGGTGCATCAAAATGGCAACAAAGCAGCAATAAGACAGAGTCAGTGTGATATGAGTTTTCGATTGAATGATGTCAAGATGACAATTAAAATTGCAATCTGTTTGTGATAATGCAGGAATTAACTGTTATAAATCACTAAAAATCACCAATCTGTTGCCATCTGTTGCAAATCTGGTGTCATCTACATACACAGAAATTCACATTAGCATTCAGAATCCAGCCAAAACCTCATAGATTTGAAATGGAAATTCCAACAAGCAGTGATGTAGCTGCTGTCAGGTGGCGATTTCACTGCACCTTGGTTTCATACGGGAATAAAACCAGATAACAACCAATTGAGTCGAGTTCCCGACTGCAAAGAGATGCGTTGCACTCATCAATGCAGAATGACTCTGATTAATTGCAACATGTTTGGCAATCTGTCTGCATTTATAAATTACTCAGCAATCTTTGCCAATCTGTCTGAGAGTGACTGCAGTCATTCCAAGTTGGGCAGTGCTTGCTTAGAAACAGGTTGCCTTTTGCAATTGCCTTGCAGTTGAAAGTGGTGGCTGCAACTATTTCCAATTGATTGACAGTGAAAAGAAATCCATGCAATCACTGGTCAATCTCTAGTATGACTGAAAAAAACAATTAAAATTATTATTGCACGTGGTATGCAAGGTAATGATGATGATAGTGCTAATTTTTTTCGCTTTAACCTCTGTTTGTAGTTTTTAAATAGCTTATGTAGTTTTTTTTCTATTCAACCTCTTAACTGCTTTAATTTTTACGCCAGCTGTTTTTGGTTCTGTACACTCTGCCACTGCACCAAGTCTAACTTTTACTAAATAAAAAAAAAAGAGGCTTAAGTTTCTGTGTGTGTGTGTGTATGTGTGTGCATGTTTGTGTGTCGCTCTAGGACTGAACAGACGTGAAGCACACATATTTATTTGACAGTTTTTATGTGATGGGCAGCTGATTTGTGGGTAGAATGGGTAGCTTTTCCTAATAAATGATGCCATGATAATAACACATCTCACCATTTTCTTATTTTCCTCCATGTATGCCCACCCTTCTTCACTCATCCCAGTCAAACCATTGTAGTTCCACCTTATTTTCACTCCCTCGAGGATTCTTTGCGCTTCAACACTTCCTCTCCTCCATCCGCCACACTGTCTTTTTCTACTTTGTGTGTGTTTTACACCTTTAGGTTTTCTAGCTATCCTTCCCTCCAGGCAATATGGACCATTCATCATTATCTGTGAACTTGTCTCTCTGTCTCCTTAAACTTCCTTAAACTAAACTCTACTATCTCATCATCTTGGCTCACTTCTCTCTCACCTTCCTCTCTTCTACCACTTCCATTCACACTGTCAGTGACACTTAGTGTTAGTGTTAGTGTGTGTGTGTGTGTGTGTGTGTGTGTGTGTGTGTGTGTGTGTGTGTGTGTGTGTGTGTGTGTGTGTGTGTGTGTGTGTGTATCTGTCCATCTATCTGTGGTCTTGTCTGCCTAGTATTATCATGATGATGGATTTTGGTGCTATCTGTGCCTGAATTGTCTATCTTGGCAGCAGTCGGGGTGCTGTGTTGACATGTCCCAGTTCATAGGCCACCCGGCTCAGATGTCACTGCTCCGTACTGACCCTGCCAGCTCGCATATGGAGCCTGCATATGGGGCCTCATCTATAAGAAATGGGTGCCCTGAAGGAGCCGCAGTCCCTCCAGCGACGCAAACCCAGTTCATGGAGGCCAGCTCTTCCAAAAGGGCCGTAGGATATAAAGTGACATTTCAGCATTTGTTTACAAGATACTGCAACAATCTGTAACACATACAGAGTGCTGTGAAAAAGTATTTGCCTGCTTCCTGATTTCTTTTTCTCTTTTTTTGGCACATTTTTTACACATTTGGGATCGACAAACAAGTTTTGATATTAGTCAAAGATACCCTGAGGACATACAAAATGCCGTTTTTAAATATTGATTTTGTTTATTAAGGGCAAAAGGCATTCAATTCTACCTGGTCTTATGTGAAAAAATAATAGCCCGCCTTTGTTAAATCATGAATTAGGTCTGATTACTGCCAGACTTGTTGAATCGTGAAATCACTTACACAGAGCCTGTCTGACGAAGTGAAGTAGGCAAAAGATCCGAAGAAGCAACAGATCAAGCCAAAATCTAAAGAAACCCACAAACAGAGCCACTTCTGAGGCTTCGGGTCTCCAGTGCCATAATCCACAAATTGAGAAAACTTGAAACAGTGGTGAACCTTTCTAGGAGAGGCCAGCCTACAAAAGTTACTTCAAGAGTGCATCGACGACTCATCCAGGAGGTCAAAACTGCATCTAAAGAACTGCAGGATTACCTCAGTTAAGTTCAGAGTTCATGATTCAACAATAAGAAAGAGACTGGCAAAAAACATCTTGATGATCCCGAAGACATTTAGGAAAATATTTTGTGGTCTGGTTTGTGTTCTGTTACATTTGATGTAAAACTAACACAGCATTTCAGAAAAAGAACATATTTTTCCCTCTTAATAAATGACATCATCATTTAAAACTGCCTTTTGTATTCACTTGGGTTATCTTTGTCTAAAATTTAAATTTGGTCTGATGACCTGAAACACTCAAGTGTGACAAATAAGCAGCAAACAAAGAAATCAGAAATGGGGTAAATAAGTTTTCCTAACATAATGCATTATTTACAGCAAGCAGAGCAGAGTTAATACTTTTATTAGCATTAACCCTGTGTGCTAATATTAGAAAATATCATTTGAAAAAAATAAATTCACACAGAAATTTGAGTAAAAAAATCCAGGATCTGCAATATGTTACATGAACTGATGACATACACATTACCACGTGAGATACTATGATTACTCATACTCTCACATTACATATTACTCAGACCTGTACACGCTATTATACAAAAGCTACTATTATTTTGGAAACAATTGGGCTCAGGGGTTGTTTTGCTGGTTAGTTCTGGAAAATTAGGACTGAAAAATAATTGAGATAATCTTGATTGACAGAAACTCAATGGTTTATGACGAGAGATTTAGTTGCCGTGCTCAACCCATGTGTATGGTTGTTTTGTCCACAAATTATTAATTTTTTATAAATGTTTTCTTGGAAAAACTTTTTAGAACTGCCTCAGATCTCTCTGGGAAATGGTAAAAGAAAAAATCTTTAGTATATTATAACGATCAATCCACCGCTTCCCATGGCTGCTTATCCAGCGTAGAGTTTGGAGTCCATCCCAGCTGACCTTGGGCAAAAAGGTATAGGCTGATCACGTCACAGTCCACCACAGGGCAAACACACAGAGACAGATAACCACACACTCTAATACACATATAAAGCGATTACGAATCACCAAATAACCTAGCATAGATGTTTTTGGATTGTGGGAGGAGACCCACTCAGGCACAGGCAGAGCCTGCAAGCTCCACACAGAAAGTCTTAATAATTTATTTTGATATAATTCACTACTGACAAAATCCATTAAACAACCCTGACACTGATGCCCTGTCATCCTCGTTGGATGTAATTTTTTGGCATTGAAACATGTAAACATGCACTTACATCTTCCTTCTTCTTCTTCTTCTTTTTAACTCCCTCTTATCTGTAAGTCCTGTGAAACAACATCAGAAAAGCGTACCTTTTCTGGCTTCAGCCGTGGACACGTGTTTAAATTTTTTTTCAGTCAGTCGGTCATTCTCAGGTCAAGTCCCTGAAAACTTAATGCTATTAATATCTGCATGTGAAGTTAAAGTGGATGTATATCACAAACGCAGGCGTCAGAACAAAATGAGCTGGTGCTCACGTGTCACAACTCACAGCAACTCCGCACTTTACTTATTCTGTGAAAAAAGTAAAACTGGGAGGTAACTTTTATAAATGTCAATGTTTTATAGATGTGCGAGCTATAACTAACATCTTAGTGACACAGATATTTGGGAGTTTAAATAAATAGCTTTTCTTTTAAATACTTAAGAATCACAACATTATACACTGTGCAGGAAATCTACAAACTGCGCACTGAGTCACTCCCTAGGTTATCTTGAACTTGAATATATCTTTGGCACGTTTCTGCTGCAGCTTAGCTGTTTATTCTTTCTTTTTTCATCTATCTACTCACATTTTCACCAATACTAATAAACACATCAATCTCACTAATATCTATTAAGCCCTAAAGTGAGCACACTTTGACAGTTTTACTTCCTTTCTCTGGAAATTATTGTCTGCTAGTTGTTACCAGCTGGTCCACAAAGAAAAGCACACACCTGGTTTAGATTTTAAAATTGGACACATGTCTCTATGGCCAAAGCCTTAATAAAAAGCATGTGTAATAAATGTTAGGCTACCACGTTTGATCCCAAAATGAGAAAAATACAAATATCATAACTTCTGAGAGGTTATCATGATCTGATAAAGACAAAACTTTGTGGTTCATAAATCTGACAAATTCTTTAACAGCTGTTGATAAATCACTGCCCCCCCCCCCCCCCCCCCCTTCAAAAAAAGAGTCATAAGACAGAGACGGTGATAGGAGAATGAACAATTTTATGTTAGCTTAGTTTCATATTAAAGTCACAAGCCATAATACTGTTAGGACACCTGGCATAAAAAAGTTGTATAAAGTTGTATATATAGCCAAAGTAAAGTTTGTACATTTATTTATTTTTTTATGTTTCTGCAAGAAGTTCTTTAAACGGAATTATATTCTAATGCTAAAATATAATCCATTTTCAAATATAATGCTTTATTTTTTTATTATTGATAAAGTTGCAGTTATTTACTTGTTATCCTGAAGAAACAACACCAAAAAAAAGTTTTAATGGTTGAACGTCAGACTGGAGAGCTGCCCAGGGTGTGGTCCGCCTCCCGGCCTACCGTAGATGGGATAGGCTCAGTATTTATACAACATTGTAGGTGGCTTGAGTTTGCATGATGGCATGAACGTCAAGCAGATTACTGAAACTTGCTCCTATTTTAAGTATACTATACCGCAATCCCTCCGATGACACCTGACATCAACTACCAACAAGTGCAGACTTGATGCTCATTGAGATCAGTTAGGGAGGATCCAGATGAAATCAGTGCAAGTGCAAAAACAATGGCGACAAGTCCATAAAAGTCCATAAAATAATAACTAAATGCATAAAGTTTTCACTAGTTATTGACAATATGTTTCTATGGAATTATTTATTTAGCAATATCGCTTTCTTTGTTTCTTCAAATCAATGAACACAACGTTAAAAAAAAAAACAGAGTTCAGAGCAAAAGCAACAAACTAAATTTGAGTATCATATTCAAAACAGAAAAGCACAATTATAGGAAGTGGTGTGGTTAAATATGCTAAACAAATGCTGTTCCACATTCTTTCAATGAGGACCACACAGAGGCGGCTTTTATTTATCCAAGTGAACTTTTTTTTTTTGCACAAGGCAAGGACAGGACCTCTGCGTCCTTATTTGCTCTCAAGTTCGCTCTTTTCTTTTCGCTAAAATTGTATTGTATTGTATTTATTTAAATTTTTATTTTTAATTATTTTATTTGCATTTTTTTAATCACTCTCTTATATTTAAATGTTCATTTGCTATTTCACCTAGGGTTTGAGAGTAACGAAATTTCTATTCTCTGTATGTCCTGTACATGTGGCAGAATTGACAAATAAAGTTGACTTGACTTGACTTGACTTGACTTCTATCACCCCTTCAATCCAAACGCCCTCTTTTGGCTAAAAAAAAAAAAGTCTGGATATTTGCAGCCTGTAGCTCCTCCCATCAACACAAACAAGTCAGCTGTTTGCTTTTCGTGCAGTGAGGTTAACTGATAACACACACTGTGGCATCTTCCCTCTCGTCGCTCACATCCGTCTGTACGCTGCTAGACAGACGGTGCCTGCTCCTCCACCTCCACCTCTACCTTCCACTCCTCCTCCTTCCCCCGTGTGGTGGTGGAGTCTGCCTGTAGTCCGTATCCGGGTTGGACGAGCCATCCGGAAGCGCGGGGCTCCTCTAGAAAGAACTCGTTTACCCACAAGTCCCAGCGACGCCTCAACTTACAGAACTGGCTTCTTGGGCTTCGGGAGTGTTTCCCATTTAAACAAACAGAGCCGAAGATGGCGGAGAGTTAATGGTGTAAAGAAGAAATTATCGATTCGGGAGAGAGATACGTCCACGAGGTAAGTACGTGCAGCACGCGCGCTCCTATTCAGTCAGTTTGACCAGACTTTGCGTTTGGTTTGCATTTCAATAGAGGACGGAAATGTCTTGACTTGGGTTTCCAGCGGCAGTGCGCACACAATATTGGCATCGGCGCGGTGCGGAGGGCACAGAATACATATTTTATTTTATTTTTTAAAGTAAATGACAGAAAACATTTGCCCCCGGTTTGTAACGGTGATGCGGTGCGTGTTTCGGTGCCATGCTTATTTGCAGCACGGCTGAACGTTTGGCACATTTCATAAACTTAACTTGATCGCACAAGCTCGCCAGTTTACGCACGAGCCGCTGGATCGCAATAGTGCCTCCAGTAGATTTGCTGCAGAACATGAATAAGTTTTGGGACAGCACATGCTTTGGACTCGCACGCTCGCGCTTGAACGCAAAATCACGGGGTGATTTTTTTTGTTTGTTTTAAACCGGTTGATGCTCGCTGTCCGCGACAGTCGGTGGGAAACAGCTGAGCCCGGTGCTGTCGCAACGTGAGGGAATTTGGACCGGGATGTTTGATGAGCAGGAGCGTGCAAACACACTCGGCTGCGTACTGTATGTGAAAGCGGCTCCCGCTGTATTTCTGCTGGTCGCTTTACAACAAACGTGCGCTGCAGGAAGGAGGCAGACGACGGTGACCGTCTGTCAGTCAACCAGCCGCTCAGCCAGCGTGCAAGACCGATTAAATTCAAATAAATAAAGTGCAGCCGGTCTACGGCGTGTGTCTCCAGTGTGCACGTCAGCAGTGCACGAAGGGGTCATGCATTGCCTTAAAATGTGTGAGGTGATACGGTGAATGGTCGTCGTGATGGTGTCTTTTTCCTGTTAGGTCCTTCATAACCCCTCCTGCCATCTGCTTCATCCTCAGTAATGTCTCTAACTGTATATCTGCAGGGGGCAGCAACGTGGCCCTGTGCGTACCCGCTGCTCTGCAATTATGAAGGTGCACGGTTTGATCCCTGAAACAGCCAGCCGGTGGTGTAAGTGTGTGTGTGCGTACGCCGGAAAGCACTGTGTCCTTGAGCATGACACCAGAGCCCCAGCTCACACTGGATAATAGCAGCCTTACACTTCAGTGTGTGTAAACAAAGGTTGAATCGGAGTGATGCTGCAGGTGAGGGATGTGAGGCTGAGTTGATTATATTGAAGTCGCTGTCTAAATTTAGATGCGTGTCCAAACGTGGCTGCAGCTAACAAAGATAGTTTCCATTAGTCTCTTTTATAAGATATAAAATATTTAAAGGTTAAAGACAGTGACAGCTCAACACTCACAGATATCCTTCTCAAAAGATGTCAATTTGCAGCGAGTCACAGATGAGATGCTGCAACCAGAGAATTCCCCATGCTTATTTAGTGATGCATGACATTACAATGTCTAACTGGTTATTGTTGATGGCGCCTTCCCCCCCCCAAAGGTTTACATGAAAATAAAAATGGGTTCAAGTTTCAGCTACTATAACAATCTGAACTATTTTAATTGGCTGAAATATTCAGTTATACAACAAACTAATAGTCAACTAAATATTAGCCAATGGGAAGAGTTTGTTGACCAGATGTTGGTTCGTTTGTTGGTCGATTAAGGGGAAGAAAACTGAGTTGCAAACAGACGTTATAGTTAGATAGTAATTACACATGTCAGGCAGGAAGTCCAAAGTGTGGGATCATTTCGAGAGGAAGGGCATGACTCCGAGAGAATAGCATGCAAACTCTGCAGGGAAACATTTGCCTATCATTTTTTGACTTCAAACATTGCTTTTCATTTGCAACTTGTAAGTAGCTCAGTGGTAGACACTTTGCACCATAACTGTTAGGCTGAGGGTGTCCTTGCTAGTTCATTGAGGGTTTTTTGGTGCATGCACAAAACTGGAACTTGGAAAAAGCAAATCCAGAAGTAACAGTTGCTATTCCAGAAAGGTCTGGTAGAGACAAGAGTTGATCAAGAAAAAATATGATGGACATCATATTTGATCCATTAGGATTGCCAGTTCTAAATTGTGAGCAGCTGCTGGTTTCTTGTTTGGTAATGGTAGTAAACTTGGGTTTTGGGGCAGTTAAAGTTGTGACATTGGGCTTTGGCAAACAGAGGTGGGCTTTATTTTTACAGAAAAAAAAATATTTAGTAAATAACGGATGACAGGACAACTAAAATAAACACTTTCAGGCCAGTTAGCCTCTTCTGTTTATCTTACTGATGTTTCATATTCAGTCCTGTTAAGCCACTTACTGAAAGCTCTATTCTCCTAATTTAATTGATGTATAGTTAGTCAAATGCTCTCCGAACTGTCTGGCTGCTGCTCGTGACGGGGTTTTAATCAGGAATTTATTATTAACAGTAATTGTTTCAGCTCTGTGCCCCAAATGCGTCTGTTGCCCAAGTGAGGGGGGGTTGGGTGTCGCAGCAAGGAGCTGTTGTCTCGTTGCACGGCACCCATCTTCTGACAGATTTACAGTCAACTCTGTGGACCAAGTCTCTGCACACGTGCTGTCGCACACACGCCTACAACCTGCTCACAAGGAACCGAAGGCAATGGGAACAGGGAGGTTCTGTGAGCGAGCCGCCAGGACTCATGAGGGGTTTCGCCAAGCGCATGGCGGGATGAATGCATTGACAAGGAGGAGGAGGGTGACAGTGATGCATTATGTTTGCTGAATGGGGAAAAAGGGGACAGAGGTTAGCAGGGGATGCTGGTGACTGGGTCAGGCACTGGGGGCAGGGCTCGTGAGGCTGAAGCAGAGAAGCAGGACATCACATACTAGCCTGGGAGCTTGGGAATCTGTGAGTGTGTGTGTAGAGGAGGAAGGAGGGGGTGTGTGCCAAAAGGGGAGGGGCTCAGGTGGAGCCTCTTGCTGGAATTCCACCTGGTATTTCTCATCTTTTGTCTGTGTCCTGGTCTTTGGTCAATCTCGTTTTTACCCACCTCGACTTTGCTCGCTTGTTTCTGGGGTTTTGTGTGTGTGTGTGTGTGTGTGTGTGTGTGAGTGTGTGTGGTTTTTTTTCCACCTCTATTGTGGACTCAGGAAGTTTTCTGCCTCAGATTGTTCACATTCTTTGCCATTTTCTTTCTTCTCTCTGTGGCATGTCTCTCGCTGTCCCCTTGCCTCCCCCAGCTCCAGAGTAGTGAGCTAACTGTTGTCCTGTTGTTGCTGGGGCCCCTCTCTGACATGTCAGTATGTGTTAAACAGGAAATAATCTTCACCAGCTCTCATTGATTTCACTCTGTAGAGGAGCGGGTGCTCATATTTAAATCTCACTCATTTTTGTCCACCTGTCTTTTACTTAAACATCAACACTCCAGCGATGAATACTGGGGCACCTGATTTTGCAGGGTTTTTTTTCCAAATAATATTTTGACCTCACTGACAATAAAGTATTTTAAGTTTCAATAAGCGTACAAAAATCTACTTTACATTCGGGTATAGAAATATATTTTTCCTCAATAACCCTTTAGTAGAATTTAAAAAGACTTGTTTTCAAGTTGGATTACTGAGCTAAATAATGCTTGTGTTGTGTGATGAAGTGATATATATATATATATATATATATATATATATATATATATATAAAATCATACTCTTATTACACATAAGCCTACTGGGCTACTTGCACATTTATGTTATAAAACGGGGCGCTCTAGGGCTCGACAGTTCATCAAATTTAATTTTCAATTCCAACTCTGGCTTTTACCAATGAGTAAACCGGGACAGTTAAGCTTAAATGACTAGTCTGCTGCATGTTTGCCCTTCACTAAAAGCCCAAATCTACTCCCCATCATGATGCTGCATCTTTAGTTCAGTGCCTTTGCGTAATGTGACTTGAATTATATTCATTTTGATATAGTTTAAGAGTGATTCTTCATTAAAAAGATCAGTTACATTTTCAATAAATACACAATGTTTCCAAGATTTCTTAATAATTCATAATTTGAAAATTATTTTGAATTCAGTAGAAGCCCAGATACCTAATGGATGATGGTTGCATGATGTGCACATAGTGCATCTTTAAATACACATGATGCTACCTGCAAGCCTTCAGATCAAGACCTAAACCTGAGACCTGGAGACCATTTGGTGACTCTCCCTAGAAACCGAAGATTTTTAGAGAAATTTACCCTCCTTGATTGGTTGGCGTGTAGTTCCTGGCTGATGCTGTGCGACATCAGTTGCAAAGGGAGAGCTGCACTGAAAACCTTGTGATTGCTCTCGTTGTTTGTAGATTGCTACAGTCATCAAAGTTTTCATCTTGTCTGCAAAAAGTACTTTTGGTTTCTCCCATCATTACAAGGGGTCACTCCTTCTGGAATCGCACCTGGAATCTTTTGCTTGTTATCCCAGCTGCTAACTAACCACGGAGCAGGAGTTTAACTTATAAAAGCATGATGCAAACAAGAAATGGAAAATGTTTACTTTCAAAGTAAAAGCTGTGCCTACACCACCGTACACGTTACAGAAGTAGCAACTTTTGTCATGTGTAGGCCGTGTGCAGGCAGGAGTGGTGGTAAGGAGGACCCAAAGTGCAGACTCACGGCGATGGAAGGTAAACTCAAACTTAGATTTATTATAAAACAAAACTGAAAACTACAAAAGCTGACAGGCAGAACACACAGCATAATAAGATGGTAGATTGCGACACTGACACAGAGAAACACAAGGCTTAAATACACAGAGGGAGCAAGCAGGGAATGAGAGACAAGAGGGAAACACAGCTGAGGCAAATCAGGGCTAACGAGACAAGGGAAGCAAAACCAGGTACATTAACAGGAGACACAGACTTTCAAAGTAAAACAGGAAACATAACACAGACATGGACTTGACAAGGGGACGCAGCAGACAGGGGAGACAAAGCAACTAAGAAACACAGACAGAAACCAGAACATTAACAAAGAAACCAAAAGACTAGAAACCAGAGAACCAGAACGTTCTCTGTTCCTTTCACAGGAGTTGGCTGCTGAGATTTCTTCCTGTTAAAAGGGAGTTTTTCCTTCCCACTGCTGCCAGGTTCTTACTTATAGGGGATCATCTGATTGTTGGGGGTTTTCTCTATTATTGTAGGGTATTCGCTTTGCAATATAAAGCACCTTAAGGCAACTCTCATGTTGCGCCATTTAGCGAGTAATTGGTATTTGGAGACATGTCAGCTTCTTCCATACAAACTATAGACAACCACGATAATCTGCTAGCAACCAAAGCAATTGCAAATGAAGCACTATATACCTCTTTGTGAACCAGTTTCATGTAAGAAAAATCAGCTTCACACAACCACTCACCAGCTGTCAGAGACTACAGGTTGTTCCCTAGCTGGAAGCTACCAGGGCTTCACTGACTGATCTTGGCCCATGTGACAGGGGCTTAATGTAATTATTGACGTGCTTCAATGCTGTATCTCCCCATATGGAAAAGATATATATAAATCTTATAAAGTTTGAATCTGTCTTGTGTGAAACTTGTATGAAAAGCATACAAGAGTGAAAACAGATATAAGATCCCTTGAAAAATTATATAAATGAAACTTGTATGTTTTGGATACTTACTAAAACAATATATGAAAGTAATGAGAAAGTGGCCACTTTCATGAGTAAATCATGTAAGTTTTTACTATTTCTTTTCCATATGGGTAGGAACCTCTGTTTGGGTCACTAGTCAGAAAAAGTAAAAAAAAACAACTTCACATTACTCATTACTTTTTTTCTAAAGTAATCTATGATGTTACTTAATTACTTCCTGGAGAAAGTAATTTTTGAAACTATTCGTAATTACTTTTGCGTGCCCTGAAATGCGTTGTCACATAATTACCAGTTAACAGTATAAACCATAGGCTACAGTCCCATACACTTACACAAACTCATCACAGCCAACGACAGGCAGCCAGAGCCTGTTGAAGATCAGGTTCTGGCTGCTGGGCTGGGGTCTGCGTACACTCAGCTGTAAAGTCACTCTGGGTTCTGTCATGGAGATCCTTCTGTGTAGACCCAGTGTTGTATTAGCAGTAGTGGATAGTTGTTTCTATCCTGGATGGAGTTTGCACTTTACTTTTGTCAGGCTCTTGTGCTTTTTTGCAATAAAAATAAAAGTAATGTCCATATCTCCACCATTTTCCTCCTACCTGCGCACAAACTGAAATGTGCTGTTTGTTGTGCAAGAAAAAAGAAGCAGGAAAATGAAAATTTGTATATTTGTTTTGTTTTGTTTTTTTCACCCATTGTGCAGATAATTGAAGAACCTTTTGTAACACAAATAATTACATAATTGTAACTGTAATCTGATTACTCAATATAGGACAGTAATGCGTTACATTACTGCATTGCAGAAAGATGATTAAAATCACATGCGGCACTGCCGATAACACACACAGATTCATTCATTTGTTCCACTTGTGTGTTTTCAGTACAAAACGTCTTGGCCAACAGTGAGATCAGCTGTTTAGTGGACGGCCAGTTCTAACAAGATTTTCAATCCAAACATTTAGAAATAAACTTACATCTGGCAGGTGGTGCTACAGACACATTTTGCTCTACACTACCTAACACGGGACAGCATGAGCACAGAAAAGTGTTTTAGTAAAATAAGTAAATAGCTATCTTAATATGTGAAAAGGTAAAATGTGGCTTGTAGTGTAATGCACTAAAAAAGTGCTGCATAAATGCAGTTACTGATCTCAAACAAGCACCTAGTTCTAGTCAGTATGGATCTCCTTCTGAGTCAGAAACCAGCAAGCCAAGTTATCAAGAGTCACATACTACAGCTATTCATCTGATAACAAATTGGAGGTAGACAAGGGATTTGTACTTTGGTTTTTATGTTTGGTACCAAATATGTTATATTTTATCTTCAAGCTAACAGTTTTAAACCAGAAATTCTACCCACAGTCAATGTAAAGGAAGCTGTTGTGCTTCCATGATTAAAGACGATACGAGAAGAAATGATGGCGACACAGATTTCTCTGATTTCTTGGTGTCGAGCTGCAGTATCACTGATCATTATTTTCAAAAGATGCTGCGACACATAACGCCTCCCAAAACAAAACCAAAAAAATATATATACACAGTTTGGTAACGTCTTGAGTATTTGGACAGTTATAACATTTTTTTAACTTTACCTCTGTGGATTTTAAATCAGATCCCAACCAAATACAAGTTCAGTGCAAGTTTTGATCTTTTGTCTGCAGGACGATGAAACAGCTTGTTTGCCAGTTACTTTGGAGACTGACACACTTCCAAGTGCAAGTCACACTTTTTTGTGAGTGTGTGTGCAAATAACTAATTTACTACTAAGCGCAAGAGGGCTTTATGTAGCCTAGAACATTAGAAAACACTGAAAGAAACACAATGTCTCTTACTTTTTCTTTTTTCTTTTTTTTCTCACATGGCACCTGGATGCTGCAGCTCGCTGAACAGTCTAGAAAGAGGTGTGCTTCCTTTTCAGAGGAGAGCTCTTGCATAAGAAAAGTGACCCAAGTTGTGACACTAAATGCAAATTTAAAAAAAGACTGTAATAAAACTGAAACTGAAAATCAAATTCTTACCCAAAAAGCAACGTTCTATACTAAAGAATACTGACTTAAAATATTTCGTTTTAATGAGTGGATTTAACTACAAGAGCTTTTGGTATTTTTGAAATATGTTATTCTTATTGCTAATGTGAGCAAAACTAATGAGTGGGAGCGGCACAGGGAGTGGCAGAGGGTGTTCAGTTCAAGGTCGGCCCTCTAAAGCCAAGGCCATGAGGATCTGTCATGGTTACATCAATTGTTTTATAACTTTGACCTTAACATTTATATAAACACCTGTTTATATAGTTCCTTTTGTCGTGTGTCAAAGGCGAGCACTGTCAAACCTAACGCTGGAAAACAGACCTCATTTGTTGAACTTTTGCTTTTGGCTTTTTAATATCATTGACTAGTAAGAGTTAAGCAGTGACCAGTTACATAATTTCTTTATTGGGGAAAATTAACATGTTAATATCCATCCATTCAGTCTTCCAGGGTCATGAGGGCCCTGGTGCCTTTCGCAGCTACCATAGGGTGAGAGGCGGGGTACACCCTGGACCGGATGCAGGGCCAACATAGAGAAACAGACAACCATTCATACTCACATTCACACCTATGAGCAATTTAGAATGACCAATAATTTAACCCCACTTACTGCATGTCTTTTAACACTGATCTGGAGTCAGTTGTGTAATTGAGCCAGTAGAAAAATTCATTTTGTGTAAAAGCAGGTAGCTGAAAAACTGTTTATGTGATAATAGAATCACTAAATATCAAACATAGTTGGAGCGATGATAGATAGCGAGACACACAGAGGGAGAGGGATGATCTGATGGACTGTCAGAGTGTATCCTTGGTTTCTGTTTCCTTTCTTTCCCCAGAATGCCTCGGTGCAGCTCATGTCCTCTGCCGCTTTATTTTTCTGAGAGCTATTTCTTCTGTGAGAAGAATGTCAAGTGCCTATCTCGGTGCGCTTCTCCGTGTTCTGTCTTTTGTTTTCTTACTTGTGGTTCACTCTTGATTTCTGTCTTCTCTTCTCACCCCGGTTCACCTCAACCTTTGTCTTCTTGAGTGTGTTTTTGTCTCCTGGCTGAGACTTTTATTTTTTTTAACTTTTTCTGATGTCTGGGTCATTGCACTTTAACTAAATAAGTTTATGTGTTAAGATCTGAAAGAAAACAAACTGTATTCTTACGATAGTAGCTCTTTATTGTGTGTGTGTGCGCGTGTGTGTGTGTGTGCGTGCGTGTGTGTGTGCGTGTGGGTGGGTGGATGGTAGTGTTAGGCTGGGGGGGGTGGATACATAGGGGAGAGCGAAGAGTAGACGAGGGGGGAGGAGACATAGAGAGTCGTTATTAACGTGGCGACTCCCGCTAAAATTCAGGGAGTGCTGTTGCATCCAGCTGTTACTGGTTGTGCGAGGCTTCGTTGCCATAGCAACACAGCCCTGTGCGCCTGCTCAAGGTCGTTCATCCAGCTCTGAACCGAGCAGCATGCTGCACACAGGATGTACGGAGGGAGAGAGGAGGAGAGAGAGAGGGAGGGAAAGACAGACAGAAAGAGAGAGAACAGAAGAACTACTTCAAAGTGACCAATCAAAAGCACTTCAGTGACGCTGTGGTCGGTGAACAAACTCGGCCCTGCCTCCACCTCGTCTCTGACACACACGCGCGCGCACGCACACACACAGTTACTTTCCACAATAAAGAAACAAACAAAAAAGAAGCCCCTGGCCTTGGGGCTTGTAGGTTCTTTTGCCAGCTGATAAAATATTTAGCTGGTCAGTGCAAGAGAGAGACAGAGAGAGGGGGGTACGGTGGCTGGAGAAGAAGAGAGCAGCAGAGCTTGGCTTTGTGTTTTCCTTTCTCTAATGGTGCATTGCTGTGAGGCTACCTGGGGCTTCTCCCACCTCCTCTCCTCTCTCACTTTCTCTCCTCTCCCCTCAGAGGGCTGCAGCAGCATCCCTTGGGGGGGCTCTGCTGCATGTTTGCAGGCGCTGACTAGACTCGGCGCAGCATACAGTGTGCACTAAACAATCCCGCGCACCAAGGAATCACGCCGCTTCATCGCACGACACATTGTAGGAAATTGAGTCTAACGGTAATCTTTGTTGGATGATATTAATAGCGAGGCACTGTGTGATGAATGGCCGCTGAATCGCAGCTCTACAGCTTGCGACGTTGTCGCCGGCGTGCTTGTACATAACGACAGTGCTGATGTTTCGCAGTTATAATGTTTAGTGTGTTCGTCATAATGGTTTCATTTTCCTAATAAGCACTAAACTAAACACCGACTGTACCTGAGGCTGAGGATGTAATTGAGGTTTTGGCTTGTTTTTGTCGTAAAGTTTAAAAAAAAAGGACAAATTGCTTGTAGAGAAAATGTGAAAGCATCACCAGTTTGATTAAAATTCATCCTGAGGGGTCCAGTTGTTGTTCACGTCTTTGTATCGCTGTCAGAAGACAAATGTGGGTGAGCAAGGACATGTCCTCAATAGACTTGGGCCATGCACTGTTATGCTTTAAAGATTTGTGTTAGAATGGTATTAACAGTATTTGGTTGTGTTGACAGACACTTGTGCCATACAGCGGACACAAGTGACAGTGAATTTATTAGGACGGCACAAAAAAATTACAGTGAAGAGGAAAAGAGCTGAGTGGGTACATGACACATGGGAGGCCACATGCGCCCTCATCTAGCAGCTGCAGTCACCACAAGACGAGACACGTAATGCGGTCGATCGCTTATTTTTGTGTGTGCTTTGCTGTATTGATTCAGAGATCATATGAATAAATTGGCAAATTAATCAAATGTAGTCACTTTATAATAAAACGCCACCCCTGAAGTTTAATAATGGCACGGATCGTCAGGTTTAAAGTGTCAGCACAGTCTGTTTCTATATTATCTCAGCTGTTGAGGTCACAGAATGCATTCAAATCTAAAGTGTGGCAAACTTTTAGATTTTCTTCTCCTGCCTCTCTTTTTTTCTGGGTGCACGCAGAGTTTAGCTGGATTTTTTTGACAAAGTCAAACATTTTCGGGGAAGCGCAGGGAAGAATCGCTTTTTGTGGTCGGTAACGTTATAGTGTAGCATAGTGTGCGGATGGCTGTTTAAAAGTTAGAAAAACACAATCGGTGACCTTTCTGTGAGCCCCAATCAAAAGGAGAGTCAGACTTTTGGGTCAAGAGGAGGTTAGGTTCACCTTTCTCTTTGCTCTTAGTTAACAGATGCCTGTTAAAGGGGTCCTCAGAGGGGTGTGTGTGTGTCTCTAACAAGGGGAGTTCTGTTTTTTTACTTATTTTCCATTGTAAAATCCAGACCTAGTTTATGTGTTTTAGAGTTTTACACACACACACACACACATACATTTATGGGGTAGAGGATGAGGTAAATGTTACCAGCTGCAGCGTAGCAAGCAAGTGGCTTCAACTCTGCCTGAACCCGGCTGTTATGTGACCACCTCGTCAACTTAATTCACTCCTGCACTGCCTTTCCCTTAAATGCCACACCGACCCCCCATATCACTCTATCACACTCACATATATGTATACACACACATAAACACACATCACTAGCTCCTTTTCCCCGTGTCACCAGCAGCATCGCTCAACTCAGGGTAGTGGTGGAGCACTCCCAAAGCTTGTAACCCCCCACCTCA
The DNA here is from genome assembly GCF_051167445.1 of Perissodus microlepis. NCBI lineage: Eukaryota > Metazoa > Chordata > Actinopteri > Cichliformes > Cichlidae > Perissodus > Perissodus microlepis. Next base: position 24,681,496 of record NC_140480.1, read on the forward strand.
CCACGGCAGTGTTGAGCAGCACACTGGCCGGGTGTGCTACGTTATATTGGCTGCCCCTCCGGTTACCCTCTGAGGTCACATTGTTGTTGTTATGATGTCACAAAGGCTTTTTTGTGCAAACCTCCGGTCAGCTTACTTTTACACGCAGGCTGCAGTGAAACACAGTTGAACTGCTCTTTAACCAGTCGATCGGTTGCAGGAAAAAAAAAAACTGCACTTAATTTGGAAATTAACTTGTTCACTGCTGGACTTATCATCCAGCCATCCATCCATCTTTATTTATAAAGCACTTTAAAACAACCACAGCTGACACAAAGTGCTGTACATTGGAACGAAATAATACAAATAAATACGATATCAGCTTAAATATAGCTATGCACATGTTTCGGCCAAGCTAGGAAGCAGAAAGACGTCCCTCCGTGTGCTCGAGCTCAGTTTAGGCAGGGGGAGTGTCTTTAGTTAAATCAGGTTTTGCTTTTTAAACCTTATCCACCCCTCTCATTTTCTTTCTCTCACTTCCAATGAGTCTGTTAGTCCTGCGAGATCCGAGTCGTAGTAAACAGGCGGTGACATTCGCAGGCTCTCTGTGGAGGGAAAGGGGCCAGAATTTAAATATTGATTTGATGCAAAGTGAGATAAAATGTCCTATTCCTCTCGTGCTCCGCTTTTAGATGCTTTTTATAGCTGTTGATTGTGTATTTTTAGCTGTTGTCGAACACATCAGACTTTACCCAAAAAGAAGGCTTTGATTTTGTTTAAGCACACTGTGTAAACATGCTGCTGTTTGTGACAGATCAGCGCTATATAGGATCCCTAGGATGAAATATCATCTCCTCTTGGACTCGGCTACCTGCTCAGGTAACCATCAGGTATTCAGGCTCGGCTTGTCTACAGATTCAAGGGGCTGTTAATGGTTATTGAGCTGGTAAGACTCCTCCAGTTTTCTGAGAGAGAAAAAAAAGCGAAATGGAATTGGAAAACTCGATATTTAGATTTTATTCTAATTAAAATGTTTAATGTTGGAACTTTGATAAGCACTGGATCTCCAGACAGTTAGCTGGCTCCCAGTTAGCCATTTTTGAGCACCACAGTGTTCTAAGGACCAGCCACGACCCAGCAACAGGATGTTGGTAAATGCGTTGGAGCACGTAAATTGCAACTCACAGGAACTTCTGGTATTGGTACCAAAAGCCACAGGGCACCTTCACAGGTCTTCCAGACTCTAATGCCCTTTTTCGTAGATCCACTGCAGCCTTGAATTTAAAGACATTAACAGCCAAATAACGCAAATTTCTAAGCTCTGCAGTGACATCATTTAACAGTCCGTGTGATGTGTGAATTAAGCCGACGTGAGAATAGTGCAGGTGGTAGTTTACTGCCAATGGAAGGGCATTGTGTGTGTCATCTTCTGCACATTGTATCTGGGCAGCTTACCTAAACCACAGAGTACTTCCTGTAGTCTGAACCCACCTAAAGCAGACTATTTCCAGCTGTGAGGTAAAGGCGATTTACTTAACATGAAGGTTAATATTAAAACAGTTGTTAGTTCATTTGTGTATTTTCTCACCTTCCAAATTTTGCCATGGAAATTATTGGCAGCGACTGTTAATTTTAGACACACACAAATGTTAACCCATCATAACTGTATAATTTAGTTTGTAATGTGCTTTGAATTTTTGTTGTGGTGGCACTCTTTATTTTTATTTGAATCAAAGATTGTATCTGTAACAAATGTCCATGCCACGGAGGACGTTCCTGTCTACCGGAAGGAGAGTAGCTTAGCTATATTTATGTGGTACTACAGTAAACACACACACATACGCGCAGTGGAAACACACGACACCCTCTTATTTGTTAACTGAAAACCGTTGTCTCTCACACGTCTATGACAGGTCTCCAATAAAGGCCTTGTGGAGAGTACGTGTTAGCTAAGTACGATCTCTCTCCCTATCTTACAAAGGCTAAAAATAGCACCATATCTACGCTAGACTTCGAAAGAGAAAAAGAGGTAGGGAGGACGCAGAGAGAGCGGCAGAAGGAGGAGAAGGTGGGGATGGCAGGACGATGGTGAGAAAACAACAATCAAGGCACGAGAAAAAGGGGAGAGGAATAGAGGCAGAGCAAGGGTGCGGGAAGGAAAAGAAAACAAGCCATTAATAATTTACCTGCGGGACACTTCGAGTTCGACCTTTATTTCTGGTCAGTGGTGCACAGTAACAAAATGCTGGGCTGAGTGTTGTGTAGTGCGAGGAAGGGAAACTCTTCTCGTGATCTGACTGCTGATGTACAGACTGGAGGTTTGCACCTGTGGGCAGTGGTCAAGCATACTCAGGTAGTGGGATTTCAGACTCAAAAATAGCTCAGCTATTTTTAAAAAATGTATCAGTGAGAATATGAAAAATTATCTGGGAAGACCAGTTAAAGTAAAAGATTCATGATTTCAGGAAGTGCCAAGCACTGCAAAGCACTTTAAAGATTTTACAGTGCTGGGGACATGTGACAAAAACGAATCTCTCCCCAATCACATTACAAAGTAATTCACCCTTTAATTTAGTTCGGCTTTCTAAGAACGTTTCTAAGAAATGACAGGAGTACACAGTGTAATGTTTTTGTTCCCGTGTTGCTCTGTAGGTAGAGATGTGTTGCTGTTGCCAGTTCTATTTTGGATTGTGATGTTGAACTGTACAAAACACCTTCTTCATTCATGATTTCTTTTTAGTTAGTTACTTTGGCCTGTCTCTGACACTGCAGACTCCTTCAAGGGAAAAAAATTCTAAATGCATAAATGCATTCTACCTTTTGCTGACATAATATTTGTTTGTGGATGTGCACATGGACTAATGCAGAGACTGCAAATGACTAGTTCTTACTTCTATGTCCTAGTCCACTCGGACCAAGTTGGAGTTGGATTGTTTTCCACAGATCTGCACGCACATAATCTTCCTTAATGTAGTCGACTTTCTCCTCTGCAAATATTTTATTTGCCGTTTATTTTATGCAGAATAAAGTAACAATAAACAACTTTTTCCTCAGTGAGTCAGTTCTCCTACAGATGAACTCCAAAGCCGCTGTCGTGGACGCCAGCTGGCGATGGTAGTCCTTGTTCTGCTCTGCAGAGCCGCTGAGCTCGGCATAGCGGATAATGAAGCAGTTCTCCACCTGCTGCAGGTTCTAGTTAGAGTGGCCCTCCAGCTCACAGTTGTTCTCCAGAGCAGACGAAGGACTGCAATCGTCAGCTGTCGCCCAATACAGCAGAGTTGGGATGGGAAAGCCTGGAGCTAGATGGTGAACGGCAGCTGAACTTTAAAAACAAGAGCAAAGGAATTAACAAAGTGACCACAGATGGTGCTCTTCTCTTGGACGGATGGAAAAAGTAAAAATCTAAAATGAAAAATACGTTTTCAAATATACTTCGATGTCTACTTATTGGACCGTTGCCTACTTATTGTTGTGGAGTGCGTGCCACTGCGATACCTCAGCAGAGCAGTTAACAACAATGACCACCTTAAACTTTTCAAATTGTAGGCAGACAGATCCTTTACAGATGCTCACATTCAGGATGAAACTTATGAACTTTATATGCTTGTGTGTCTGGCGGTATCTCCTTCCCTTATCCAGTTCATCCACATTTCGCAGGTGTGTTGCTGGGGGCCCGAGGATGTGCAGCGTTGAGTTCAAAGTGGCTCGTTTGAGTTGGCTAAAATTTTAGGCTTACGCTTGAGAATCCTCTCGATGTAAGGTGTTCAGGATCATCAGGAACTTACAGCTACCCACCAGCCTGAGTAAAATGTAGCCTGCGGGAAAACTGCAGGCAAGCGTCAGCACATTTATTAATCACATACAACTCAGTTTCAGGTGGTTATGTCACAACAAGTGACGACTACTTGGAAAGTTCCTGTTTATTTACTAATCATCTTCGTTCAGATTATCTCTTCATTTCAGACTCACTTCAGGTGTTTTTCTTCTTCTTCTTTATATTTATTTGCATCAACAAGTACATATGACTACACACCCTTTGGTGAGTGTATCCTTACAGGTATCCTCTTTTGAAACCAGTGAAGTTGTGTAGGAGTGTGTCTGCTGAGTTTCACAACCTGGTTCTCCTGAAATGGTGCAAAGCTGATGTGAAAATGGCTTAAGATGGGCGTTTGACATTTTAGTTACACAGTGGGACCTGAGTCTTATTAAACTATTATTTACCAAATTTGTTGCTTCGGCTTGCTGCACTTCCAGTTCAGTTTAGCATTTCAAAACATTAACAAGCAAAAATGTGCTTAGCAAATGACTATCCTGAAGAAACAGAACTCTCAGCGTATCTGTTAGACTGAATATTGTTTCCTGTGTCCAAAAGTATTTTAGCTCCAAATAAAAATAATAATAATAATAATCCTTTCTGAGTCTACGGTGGAGAGCTTCTTCCATTACCTTGAGATCAGTTTTCACAGAACAGTTTGGCTGGACGACATTTGTTCCCAAGCCAGGAAACTAGTTGACAGGCTTTTTATTACCACAGATTTTTTTTGTGTCCCTTGCCATGCGGCCTGTTTCATGTCTTCTGATGCTTTACGTGTCCTTTTGACACCATTTTACTCATGAACATGCACATATATTCAGCTCTGTCTAGTCTGGACTAATTTGTTGCTGTTCTGCATTTAACCTTTGTCCTGACACACGTAGCTGCACAAAAGAACAGAAAAATAGCCGGAGGAGTTAAAGGGGGGGTTGTCGGCCAACTTGTTGCTGTGTGATTGTGGTGCTATGACAAATACTGTGTGTGTGTGTGTGTGTGTGTGTGTGCATGCGTTATCAGAGCTTGTGTAGTTTGTATTTACCAACAAAACAAACTGTGAGGTCTTAGGTAAGGGACACAGTGACGCTAAATTTTCCACAAGGCCTCACATTTTCGTTTTACTTCTCCTGCACAAAAAATAGACAGAAAGAAGGACGAGGAGGACGGGGGGAGAGTGGGAAAGACTTTTGGTTTTAGTGCCACAGGGGGGTTAGGGATTTGAAGCAGAAGAAGAATAGGCAATGCAGTTGACATTGTTAAATTTCAAGTGTTTTTCAAACAGTCCATTTACTGTGTAACCCTAAACCCTTGGGTAACACTGAGGCCTCTCACCCTCAGGCAAGGTGCTACAGACCTTACTACTGCAGTTAGACCAGTATAAGTGTTTGTGTTTGTACTCCTTCTGGAATACTTAACATTTTTTGTGTGTGTGTCTTTTTGCAAGAGTTTTGCATAGACTAAAAGTATGTGTTTAATGTAATAGTGGCATTTAAAACTGGAAACTAATAACTTTTCATGTTTGAAATACATTACACACACGTTAACAGTTCTTGTCAGCCCTCCTCAGCATGACACAAAACAGCCCACGGCACCTCCGTGTGACCTAAGAACTTATTAGAAACGGTCAAACAGAAAAGAATGAAAGAGCTTGCTGGAAGTCGAGATGAGATGTAATGTAATCTGTCTACTCGAGACTCCAGAAGTGGTTTATAAAGTTGAGGTTCCTCTGCACATCCTTCAAACGTTGTAGCTTTCTGTTGACAAAAAGCTCCCACAAATTCATGTCGATCAAAAACTCAGCATGCCTCAAATTATTTTAAGTTAGTTATATATACACATATATGTTTGTTTGTTATGTATAAGTGACCTAAATAGCGATGTAGTTAAAAATTTGTGTGATTCAGTGCATTTCTCATGTAGTATTTAAATCATTTATGAGGGGGAAAAAAAGGCCAGACGTTTTCCCGTTTCTATTCTTTGTTGTGCAATTGGAATTTGAATATACACTCACTGGTCACTATATTAGGTACAGCTTGTTAGTATTTGTCAGGCCCCCTTTTGCATTCAGAACAGCTTTAATTATTTGTGTCACAGACTCAACAAGGTGCTGGAAACACCTTGTTGAGTATCTGCACAGCAGCTGCAGATTTGATGGATGCACATTCGTGATGTGAATCTTTCATCCCACCGCATCCCAAAGGTGCTCTATTGCATTGAGGTCAGGTGACTGTAGAGGGCTTTTGAGTACAAAGAACTTACTGTCATGTTCAAGAAACCAGGGTGAGAAGATCTGAGATCAGAATCAGAAGATGGGTGCACTGTAGTTATAAAGAGATGGGCATGGTAAAAACAACACTCATTTGGTATTAAGGAGCCCAAAGCACCACCACCAGCAGCAGCCTGAACCTTTGATGCAAGACAGGATGGATCCATGACCCTACCATCTGAATGTTCTCGACTCCTCAAACCAGACAATGTTTTTGCAATCTTCTATTGTTTTGGTGAGCCCGTGTAAATTGTAGCCGACACGAAGGGCACCTGGTGTGGTTCTCTGCTGGTGTTTTCAAAGATGCTCTTTTGCCTACCATGGTTGTAAAGAGTGGTTATTTGAGTTACTATTGCATTCCTATCAGCTCAGTGCACTCTGGTTATTCGCCTCTAACCTCAACAGAGAAATCTTGCACATTGGATAAACCTAGAAATGGTCTGTAAAACCCAGAAATGATTATGTGGAAAAATCTCAGTAGATCAGCAGTTTAAAGCCCATCTGGCACCACTGACTATGTTACTTTATATCACCTCACTTCCCTATTCTGATACTCGGTTTACACCTACATGCCTAAATGCATGGAGTTGCTGCCATGTGATTGGCTGATGAGATATTTGCATTAACAGGCAATTGAAGACGTGTCCCTCATCATTTTTTCCTTTACTGCAAGAAACATTAAGCTTGAGGAGGCGTGAATAACCAAATAATTTCCTTAACAAAACATGCCCATTTTGCAACTTCATGTCATAACAACTCAGATATTTTCTCAACTTCCTAATTGCTCCATTACAGTTTTCCTTGAGTGTTAAAACATCTTCCATCTAATAACCCACAGCCTTATCAAGGTCAAAGGAAAGTTGTTTGGAAAATTCTCTGTCACATCTGCTGCAAAGCTCATAGAAAACGTTTTCCACTACTTCTAGACCGAAGTGTTTGTAAAGCTTCAGAATTTAACAATAAACAGAAAAGGCCTGTGTTATTTACTGATAGAGTGGAGCTTTAGACCAAACTGGCAGTGTACTGTTAGTTGTTGCTCTCAGATCCAAACCTGTGGATTCCCATAGAAGACGTGATGTTATTAATTGTTCATAAACATCTGTTTATAATTTTAAAAGGCTTTGGTGTGAGTAAATAGTTCGTTTGTTAAGCAGTTATGGAATCAGCATGGTGCTCATGAGATTGATGAGAAAATTAAAAGCAGTATACAGTATACAGTATACACATGCGCTCAACTCCAAACCTTTACAAGACATATAGGGTGCGTAGTCTCCGGGAATAAAGAAAAGAAAGAGAACACCGGCAATATTTAATTATATTTGTTAAAGGCCCCTTTAATAAATATATGAACATTTTTCTTTTTCAAGGTTAAAAGCAGTGCCATCAAAATTAAGGAAAGTCATCAGTACGAAAGTGTGGCTCATTTATAAAAACTTCAACAGTGAGCTCTAATATAAGGTGGAAATAAAACTTGATAACAAGCTAATTTATGTTTGCTTTTAGTCTCTTAGTGGAATTCATTGTCTGTACAAAACAATGCAGAATAACACCACACGTCCTTTACATCAAGTAACAGAATCAAGTACATTTATTTATTCATTTTTAGCGGGTGGAGAACAGGATGGAAAGGCAGCATCCAAGTCAGCTACAGGTGGAAGGTGACTGTACATCTCATCACGTCTGCTATTTCATCCGCACACATTTGCGGGGTTTTACAGCCCGCTGCTTTCCCGAGGACCTGCGTTTGCACGTGTGCATGTGCCTTATTATCCTCCAGTCGGGTGGCTGGAGGACTAGGGTGGAGGCAATTGTGCCACCGAGGTGGGGAGAATACAGCAACGGGGAGCTTCATCACTGACGGTGGCCGTTAATTAATCAAATACGCACATATACACACACGCACACAGACGAGCAAGCAATAGAAAAACACACAAGCACGCCAGGCCTCTTCTTCTAACGAGAGGCTCGAAGCCATTCTGCTTACCATTGCCAGTCAAGCTGATTCTCTGCTTGCTCTATTTGCAGAGCTGCCCCTCCCCTCTCTGATGCTATGATCTAACTGCAGCCTCCTCCCCCTTCACAGATACACACTTACACTTTCTCCATGCTCACATGCCTGAGCATACACACACATATGCGCGCGCAAGCCTACTACTCGGTCACACCGAGCGCGGCGTGTCTCCTCTGTTGAGTATTTAAGTGACATTAACGAGGAATGTGGTGTGCATTGTTCATTTTTGAGGGGGAGAAGCTGTTGATCTTGTGGTTTCGCGACTCCCAAGCAGCCTATGTGGCATCTCATTTGTAAAGCAGAGGAAAAGTACTGAAATGAAATGCAAAGAAAGAAAGAAAGAAAGGAAAAGTCCCCTTTTTCTCTCCTCCCCTCTCTTCTCTTCTATGCCCTTAGATAAACAACAATAACACTAGGGGTTTTTTGTTTTTTTGCTCCTCTGTGATCAAGGAGTTTCAAAGAAACATGGAGGGGGAGGTGTGCTTGGAAAAGGTGGGAACAAATAATAAAAGGAGAGGGAAAAAAAACAGAAGTATAAAGTGGAAAAACCGTAGGAGCAGAGGCGAGCTGCAGATCTTTACAGTCAAATTCTCAGAATGGGTCAAAGTTCCCCCAGCAGCCGGAGACGCGTTCTGATTGGCTGCGGAAAGGTGAAATTAAAACCACGGTAAACTTTTGACCTCGCAGGAATCGAGGAGAGGAACGCCCATTGCTGTAACAAGAGCGAGCTTCCCCCTCCTACTCCTCCTCCTCTTCCTCAGCACTGCTCTCCCAACAACGCTCCCTTCCCTCTTCCTCCCCCTCACGCTCTCTCTCTCTCTTTCTCTCACACTTTCTATTTGCCTCACCCCCTTCCCCCTGCTTTCTTTCCAAGCGAGTCTGTCATTCGCTCTTTCTTTCCCTTCTTTCTGTTCAAACCATCTCTCCTTTGCTGAACCCCCCCATCTTTCCCTTTATCTCAGGCTCCCCTTGACTGTCTGCCCCCCCATGAATTTGTGCCTTGGTGCATATAGCCTGATGAGAGGTGGGGAGGGAGAGAGGCAGGGAGGCACAGAGCAGAAAAGAGCTGGGGGAAGGGTATGGAGGAGGGAGGAGACAGCCAGAGAGAGAGAGAGGGGGGATGGGAACAGGAGACAGAGGCAGAGAAGCAGAAGCAGCAGAAGAAGAAGACACGGGGAGAGGAAGGGCAGCAGATATGCAGCCTTTATTGGGTGTAAGCTGCACAAACTGCTCCCTGTTAGAGAGGAAGAAAATCTCAAGAAGAGTGAATGTATAAATAGACACGTAACTGTGGCTCTGAGTAAGATCTGCTGAGCAGCAGGGCGGGGAGAGCCCATTTTTATTGCTAATGGTTTCTCTCATTACACATCAAACGGCTGGGGGTGCGTGCATCTGCGTGTGTGTTTGTGTGCAGCGGGCCGATTTTTAAATGATTGTATGAGCCAACTAAAAGAGCAGCCCACTCGCTCGCTGCTTTGATGCCGCGTGCACGCACGCACACACACAGGCTTGCAGCTGCATATTCGGTCACTAGCAGTTTCGTAACCGCACTGTGCGGCGGAGTACTACTGTCTAATTGTTGCTTCTGTTCACATGTAGACAGTCTGGTGAGGGAGTTCTTCCAGCATGTGTCTTGTGCTGCACACGTGCATGTGTAAACACAGCCTAAATGCCAGTCACAGTAGAGATGGCGCTGTCAGTTTTCAGATTTTAATGCGATTGAAGTAATCCCTTTTGGTTTAGATTAAGCTCTGCGATGAGTTGAGTGGGCATAACTGTAGTGAAGAAAGACGTGGAGGAGACGCGAGCCTGAGCCGGTCATCTGGGAAGAGATGAAGGAGGAGAAAAAAGGATGAGATGATTTTCTCTTCTTTCTTTTTTTAAAGAGAAAAATTCTTTCTCTGCTAGTGAAAGACAGCAAACTAAGAAAAGGAGGCTGTGGATGTTATTGAGTTAACCAGACAGAGCCGGAGACTGAGAGGGAGGGAGAACAGTGGGAGCTGAGAGAGCGACTCGCTAGACGAGTGGATGAGGGCTGCGCTGTGGTGCTCTGCCTGCTCCTGCTGCACAGTGGGCACCATATGTTCTTATAATATACAGAGCACACACTGAATCTGTGCTGCTCCCTAAATCTCTTCTCTTCTCTTCCATCAGCTCTCGTTTGCCTTACCAGCCAATTACCTTACCCAAGAGATAGGCCATTAGAGAAAACACACACACAAAAAAAGGGTGCACACAACCCTACATGCACGCTTGCTATGCATCCCATTAGGTAAGGAGCACCTAGCCCGCACTGTCTTCAAGATCAGAGGCACCTCTAACAAACATTTGGCTCTACACGGACACACAAACACAAACACGCTTAGATAAGGACCCCACCCCCCTCTAATGGGAAGGAAGATTGATACAGACAGAAAAGAAAGATTTCTCAAGATGTCGTTCTGCCCGTGCTTAGCTCCTTCCTCTTTAAATATTTAAAGCAACCGTGGTTTTATGGAGTTGTTGGTTTTCTTTGACAGAAGTGCAACTTTTTACAGAGCAGCAGCAGCAGAGCCAAATGAGTGTATGCCTGAATGTGCAGCTGCTATGCACTGACAGTGATGCATGGAAGTGAATGGAGGCTGATTTGTGATTGGGGAGTTTTGTTTTGTTTTGTTTTTCTTAGGAAGGAGTGCTTTCACCTTTATTGCTGTTGTCTGGATTCAAGGTGTGTCAGCTGCTCTGTGACTGATTGTGTGCTTGCTTGTTTGTTTGTTTGTTTGTTTGTGGGTGGTTATGCATGTTGCCATGCAGTTTCCCTGCCTCTCCACCATGTGCTTTTGTCTGTGGGAGTGATGGATTGAAGGCAGGCAGCTAATGTGATTTAGATGCTCAACCAGGAGTGTGTGCAGTGCTGCGCGTGCAGTGCTGCGCATGCATGTGTGCGCGCCCTGTCCACGTGTGTGCAGCCAAATCTGCAGTGTACGTGTGTGTTTGTCTGTCTACCTCCCTCTTCTCCTCTCTTTCACTCTTCTTCCTGCACCCCTCCCACCCGCTATCATTTTTTCCTTATGCTGTGCAGTTTTTGGACTCGGAGCAAATAAATAGAGGGAGCAGGGTGTTTATGTAGTGAATCTGCTGCTCCCTCGCTGTCACCAAGGAGAGCGAGAGCGCGAGAAGGGGAGGCGAGAGGAAGGTAGAGGTGGAGGAGAAGATGGTGTTCTCTCACTAAGGCTGCACTGATGATTTATTGTGAGCCAATTATGTCCCACTGACACTAACAAAGTCGCGCAGCTTATTCACTTACACACACACTTAAACTTATCATCACATGCATGCATCAGCAGATGAAGTGTTCTCACTGTTGGCAGCTTAAGCAGCAGAAGAGTTTGAGTTTTCTCTGCATGCAATTATCTTGTGAGGAAATAAAAGAAAAAAGCAAAACACCTTTCCAGTGACATACCGTTTTTTTCACACAAACCCCACCCTCCTGTTTTTATTCATTTTTCCACTTGGCCAAGTTTATCTTTTTGTATCGAGCTCTAAGTCTCAGAACACTTTCGCACGGAAACCTGCATTTGAAACATGAGACTTGGGTCTGCTTCCAACTTTTGATCCTTTAATTGAGTAAAAGTGGCAATGCAGTAACGCTCCTTTACATGTTACTGTCATCTTTAGTGAAAAGCTTCAGTGAAAACTTTCCTCAATTCAATTTTATTTGGACAGCGGGAAATTATAATAACAGTTGCCTCAAGGTGCTTTATATTGTAAGGTAAAGACCCTACAATAATGCAGAGAAAACCCCAACACTCAGATAACCCCCTTTGAGCATGCACTTGATGACAGTGGGAAGGAAAAACTCCCTTCTAACAGGAAGAAACCTCTGTGAGAACCAGGCTCAGGCAGGGGCAGCTATCTGAAAATCTTGACTGCAAAAGCTCAAGAAGGAAGTCACCTTGGACTTCTACAGTCATACCACAAGTACTCTTGGTACTGTGGTAAGGTACTCTGAAACTCTTGTGAATGTGGTAACTTGAGAATGAGATTTTTGAATTTCATACCATAGGGGCATCTACCAAAAATCTTGGACAAGTTTGAATCTCAGTGACCATGAACTCAAGGACAAGGTCACAGATCACGTTCTCTGAAAATCTTGTGAATGCTATAACTCAAGAACTCAAGGAAGTCGCCTAGGATGCTCATGCCGTGTATGCATCGACTAGGAGGCTGAGGGGTAGCACAGGCAGTCGGCAGTAGGGCTGGGCCATATTATACCGTTCACGGTAATACCGGTACAATGTTGGGCAACGATAAGAAAATGAGATCGTTGAGTAAAACGAATGAACCAGAATTGGTTTGTAAAAATGGTGCCGTATTTGTCGGACTAAGGTGCTCGTAAATCTGGGAGTAATCTGGGTCTATTTCAGGACCCAAAGTCAAACGAACACTGCAGCATCACTTAGAGTTAAAAACTGTCTAAATTCTTTCATCTTTAATAAAACGATCAGCATTGCTGCTTTACCAGGTGTAACTATGAAGTTTAACATCCAGATATCCATGAAAACAGAATTTATTACATTTAACGGAGGTAGAAGTTAGCAGGAAGTTAGCGGAAGTTAGCTCGATGGTTTCGCTAGTTACCTAAACATTATATAGCATGTTCTGACTGAGAGATTTCTGAAAAAATTCAAATGTACAGCTCTACTATCACTTCCAACATAAATGAAGACAGAAAACTAAACAGCAGTGACGTTTGTAAGGTTACTGAAGTTGGGCTAGGTGGTATGTAATGATGTGCTATGTGATCGCTAGTTCCACGGCTATGTTAGCATAACATAAACACAGTGAAGCTGGAGGATGAACGCTAACACTTTTCCACTCAATAAAAGTTAACGTGAAGGTTCCTGATGGTTAGGGACAAATGCAGTCGCATGGCAGGATGCTGTAAACGGACCAAACTTCAGTCAGGAGAACAACTGAAATAATCCATCCACAATACCAGGTTAGTCATTAATATACTGCAACAACATGGGAATAGAGCAGCTGTGATAGAATACAGTATTAATGAATCAATGGTACAGAAGTGAAGGAAGCAAGAAGAATGATTTGAATAAAGTTTGATTTCTCTGACTGCTTTGTTTCGCTTAATGTGTCTAATAATCCCGTGCAGTTTATGGTCCGAAAAATACGTATTTGACTTTTTTATTTGGCACACTGCAGTTTAATGTTGCAAAGCACCTCTTTTTAACTTCAGTGGATATTATACATGGTTATGCTCAGGATATGTCAGCCCATTTCTACTGGAAATGCCTTTTGGTTAAACTTTCAGCAAGGAATTTGCATTTGCACTGTTACATTTTTATATAGCTTTAATGCACAAAATGTATAAAAAACAGCTGCTTGTTTAAGTGAAAATAAATGGATGGGGGTTTTTTTCGCGCTAGTAAAGTTGTGGAGTTGTATTTTGTCTCGCATCAATTATATTGTCAGTTATACCGTTATCGCAAATTTTCAAATATATATCGTGATAAATATTTTTGGCCATATCGCCCCGCTCTAGTCGGCAGTATTTTGCATTTTATTGTAGTAGCCTGCTGATGTTAACTATGCAAATGTTATTGTACTGATAAATAAAATAGTTAAATAATATGTTAAATAAATATAACAGTATGGCATCGGGTGGCAAGGTGTGACATTTGTGTCTAAAATAAAAAAAATGTCTCAAAGTAAAGCACATTTGTGGAGTAAATGTGCTTTCCACTGCCTCGGAAGCTCGTATCCTGTCCTAGACTCAAAGAATTATACATCAGATTTATTTTACAGGGTCGTCATCTTGAACGTTTTTTACAGTGAAGATTCAGCGTGATGGTATTATGTGATTTTTCATGTAGTTGGTCACCTCATAAAAGGTTCATGTAAATCTTCCTGACATCTGCTGCGGAAGACATTCAGTAAACCAACTGCTGCTCTGCAGTAATCTGTAAGAGAAAACTTTGTTTAGCCTCTCGTATCAAAGCAGAGGATCATGAAGACTCAGGTTAATCTGAGTTCAGATGCAGGATTGCAGAGCCAGCTCACACCAGCCTCAAACAAAGGTTTATTTTAGGACACTGCACTGAATGAGTGATATCAGTGCAGAGCTGTGGATCAGAGCTGTTCATAGCACTGTGTATTTGACAGCCTGTACTTTTACCTGACATCCTTTGCACCTGCGACAGTATACACGTTGTACATTTACTTTTAAATGATCACAACAAGAAGACATTATGCTTCTTTCTCCAGCTCAGTTTTACGGCATAAACTATTTGGATAATTTAAATGGTAAAATTTGAATGCCGATCTCAACTAAACACTTTTTTATGGAGTCATTTGTCTGCGGCCTCAGCCATCCAGGAAGTATGCATTTGAAGTAGATGCAGAGATGGTTATCTCCTCAACAGCAGCAGTGTCAGTAGCCCCACAGAGCAATGCAGTGTATGTCCAGGATATATTTCTCTTTCTTTATTTCTCTCTTGCCTTTTTCTTATTTATCAAGCACAACGACTTTTAAAGAAAAGAGAACTGAGAAGAGAGTCCACAAAGATGAACCTACTAGTGTTTATTGCTGGTGGTAATACCCACATAATATACTGCTCAAAAAATTAAAATAACTCTTTTTAATCAGAGTATAGCATCAAGTCAATTAAACGTCTGGGATATTGATCTGCTCTGCTAAGTAGCAAAGGGGGTTGTTAATCAGTTTCAGCTGCTTTAGTGTTAATGAAATGAACAACAAGTGCACTAGTGGGGCAACAATGAGAAAACCCCCATAAACGGAATGGTTTTACAGGTGGAGGCCACTGGAGACATTTTTTCCACTTCTCATCGTTTCCTCTTTTTCACTAGTTTGGCGTTTGGCTACGGTCAGGGTCACTACTTTTAGCATTAGGCAATACCTGGACCTGAGTCCAAATCCTCCAATATATAGCCAAAAGGTTTGCTACGTCTCCAAGTACAGTCCCATGACCAATGGCGATTCCAGTAGACAGGCAGGTACTCTTAAGAGAGCTGGACAGGGCTGTAGAGGGTCGTTAATCCATCAGCAGGATTGGTATCTGCTCCTTTGTGCAAGGTGGAACAGGATGCAAGACTCATACAAAATTATCTCACTTCACTAGCCGGCATTGTGGAGCCCAACTGGCATTTGCCATGTGCTTTCACAGATGAGAGCAGGTTCACCTGAGCACATGTGACAATGGTTAAAGGTATGAAGAAGTCAAGGAGATCATTATGCTGCCTGTAACATTGTTCAGCATGACTGATTTGGTGGTGGGTCCTGGAGGCGTATCCACGGAGCGATACACAGACCTCTACAGGCTAGGCCATGAGGTAGTCAGGGCAGTCTTTGAAATCCTTGGAGTAGTGGGTGCTGGGTTCTTCCTGGTGCACAATAATACGCGGCCTCATGTGGCGAGAGTTTGCAGGCAGTTCCTAGGGGTTGAAGAAATTGATACCACTGACAGACTCGCCATACCTACATCCAGTAGAACACCCCTGGGACATCATGTTTTGGTCCATCCACCAGGCTGCACCTCAATCTGGCCAGGAGGTCAGTGATGCCCTGGTTCAGATCTGAGATTCCCCAGGACAACATCCATCATCTCATTGGAAACCCAATGCCCAATGTTGTCAGGCATGCATACAAGCATGTGGAGGGGATACAAACTATTGATTTACACATTACCCTGTCCGTATCAGTATAGATGTCCAGCATGATTTTTTTTTTCCATTGAGGTATGATGTGTTTTCAAATGTATTTATTTATTTATTTTTTGAGCAGTGTGTTAGGGTCTTTTTCTTACTTTATAGAAGTAGAGAAGGCATTTTATTTGCTACACCTATCTAAGATTATTTCAGTCTGAGCCAACCTTTTGTTTTAGAGTTACATGTTTCAGTTTGTATTGAAACCTACATTGCTGCCTTACAATAAATGACTTTTAGGTAATGGAAACTGCAGCTTTTAATTCCAGTTGGATTCTGCTGTGAGAAGTTGACAGCAGGTGAACAATTAAGGGTGTGTTTAGATATGGAGAGGAGTGACTTATTGACTGACCTGTCACACTAATTAGATCATACACTAACAGCGATATTGAAAGCCCTTATTTTTTCCCCCTCATTTTTAATACATTTTACAATCACCAAAAGGAAAGCAGGTGAGTGTTTTCTCTGCAGTTTCCCTGCATTTTTCTTTCTGTACCCCATGAGGCTTGTAACTAGGTAATTTATGCTCTGTGATGACAACAGTGTTTTAAGTATTTACCAAAGCTCCAGTCATTCGTCGTTCTTTGATATGACAGCCATGCCTCTTGGTTCATTGTTAATTAACTCACAGTAACAGACCTCTATGTTATGATAATGCATAGTCCCTGCATAATTAATGGCTCCCAGTGAGGTGTTTTATTTAACCCTGTACTGTGTTTGACTGTGTAGGCATGTGTCAGACTTTGTGCTCCAAACATGTTTTGACCCTGAGGTGTCTTTACGACACACTCATTCACAGAGTTTGTCACCGTGTGGCTGCAAGTTTTCTTCACGGTTCAGCCCTAAGGTGCCAAATGAGGACATGTGAGGTTTTACTGTCCTTATCTTATCAGGACTCTTTGTGGCTCTGCGCCATTACTGATGAGCAAGAATGCATCCGCACTTTAATGTAGTTATTTAGCCAGTCTCACACTCTCCTCTGTCCACATGTGTTCAGCACGTGGCAAGGTTCAGGTGTTGACAACAATCCCTGTTGACATTAACGCACAATTACAGTTCAGCAAAGTAGTTTTTTTTAATGACACATATCGTCAATGATTTATGGTGATACTGTGCAGCTCGTGTTCTTGGAAGTAACTTGGGCTCTCGTCTGTCACTCGCTAATTTACTGTGCACACAAACACAGCGTCAACTCGAACACTGTGAGGTTTTAAACTCGGAGCCAATGACTACACTTTCATTAAAGGTTCGTGTAGTTTTAACAAAGAAAATCAAGCAACGTGCTCTCGGCAGAAAAATTACGGGAGAAGTCTGGAGTAATGAATGGAGAAACATAAAAAAGGTTTCATTTACAACAGGAGGCCTGAAAAGTTTCAACACAATTCTGAATACTTGTTCTTCGCTTAATTTTTGCTCATGAGTGTGTGTCAGTTAAACCCCCTGCAAAGTTGCCTGGCAGCAGAAGCTACTGAACAAATGAAACTAAATGCTGTGATGCAAAGCAGGGTGGTGTTTTTTCTCGTGCCACTTTTTTATCATTCCTGTTTCAGTTACAGTACTGAGACCATGATCGCCATGGTGAAGCTTGAAAAAGTGAAGCTTGTTCTCCGTGGACTGTGATGTTTGCAGATGACACTGATCTGTAGTGAAAGAGGAGAGGTGGAGATGTGCTCTGGAGAGAAAAAAATGAAAGTCAGTAATAGTGAAAGTGTAGGGCTTTTGTTGTTCACTGTGAGACTTGCTGTGATGTATGGTTTGGAGGCGGTGGCATTAACAAAAAGACAGGTGGCAAGCTGGAGGTGAAGATGCTGAGATTCTCATGGACAAGCTTAGGAATGAGCGTATCAGAGGGACAGCTCAGGTTGACCTCTGAGAAAGTTCGTTGGTGTAGTGAAGGAGGACATGTGGCGGGTTGGTGTCACAGAGGAGGATGCTAGGGATAGGTTGAGATGGAGGCAGATGACCCGTTGTGGCGACCCCTAAATGGAAGAAGAGGAAACGACAAACTTTATGAGGTCATAAAACTACACTTAACACTATTCAATTTCTTAGTTCACTGTTTTTAGTCATTGGCTGAAAATGATTAATTTATGTGGAGAGATGAGACTAAACACAAATAAAGGAGACTGTGCATGTGTGAAGTGATCTCCTTAGTTTTTGATCTTGAGCATTTCTATCAAGTGAATTCTAAAAGAATTTTTATTACAAGAGTCTTGTAAAATCATTTTAAAGCGCAAAAACCTGATACGCTAACTTTTCTTTTATTCTTTTTATATTTGCGTCGCTTTAACAGTTCATTTAGCAGCTTAACTGCAGATTCATGTTTAATGTTGGAACTAACGAAATCTTGCACACTTCCTACTGTACTGTAGCACGATACAGTGTCCTGTGTGGTTTTCCTCTACCTTCTTGGAAAGGATGACTCATGCAAACGCCTGTTTCTTTTTTTGAATATGTAAATGCATGTTTGATGGCAGCCTACAGCAGACACACCCTGGATGGCTGGATGAGTTTTATTTTTTAGACCTGCTTGGCCTATTTCTGCCCCGAGCCAGACGCCTTCCCTCTGCTTTTCTTCATCCTCCACCCCCTCTATCCCCTCTCTGAAGTGTGAAGTTTGAAGTAGCAGGCTGTGCGCTATGATAGCAGTAATTGGTCTAAAGATGGAAAGTTTTCTCTCACTTTGGAAGCAAATTGCTTCTTAGTTTAGTGGCAATTAGTGTTTTTTAAGCAAGGCCTGTTGAGAACAATATAACATCAAAGCTCCATTTAAAAGCAACAAAAAGAGGGTGTAGATGATGGAGACAGTGGTGAAACTATTGCTGTTGGGGGTGAATAGAAGCTCTGAGTCTTGTACGGGTTCATTTAAGACAGAGTGGGGTAGCTGAGAGTGGCTCCCCTCTTTGTACCCCATTGTCTGCGGAGGCGAGCTTTGGACTCAGAGTTTTTTTATTAGCCTCTGTGGTCTGATTTGTTTAAGGGGAGGCAAGGTGCCAAGATGTGGTTTGGCTCATATTTTGCTACAGTGTGAGCGCCGGGTTTGTTGGAGGGGGACTGGGCGAAGCAAAACTAAAGCAGAGTCACCCAGAGTACACACACTCACTTTCACACAATGTACTTTTATGCTGTCTTCACTGTGCTGCTGTGTATGCTGGCTAGTGCACACAATTTCCCTTATTCACAGCCATTACAGAAGATAGACACACGGAGAGAAAAAGCCTGTTATAAAATGTGAGGAGAAGGGAAGAGAGAGGGGGAAAGGAATAAAGCTCACACAGAAACGACTCCTGGATCAGTCTGAAGTTTCTGTGCCTCCATCAGACGCCTGAAGATATTTCTTAAAGACAAAGATCCGTCTGGACGTGATTTTTTTTTTTTTTTAAAAAACACATTTTTAAAGCGTGTTAAAAAAAACTGATTTTCAGCTGTCAAATGACTCCAGGAAAACTTAAAAGGGACTTAATATTTCTCATTTTCCATCATGTGTGGATGATTTCAGCATACATGTAAATGTCAATGTTAGATTTGTTTCTATAGCACATTTAAAAGGAGTACCTTTTAAATGGTAGTTTTATCTTGGTACAAAACTACCAAGATAAAACCATAGATAAATAAAGTAAATACAACAAAATAAACCATAAAAATGAACAAATACAGTAAAATGTGACTAAAAAAGATTAAAAAAACAACAACTGATGGACTGAAACTGAACTCGAATAAAAGCCAAGGTAAAAAAGTGAGCTTTAAAACTGGTTTTAAAAGCCTGTTTGTACATATGTACAAAGAATCTCCTCTAAATGTGCCGCTTCAGTTTTTTTCTACCCGTGGGTCTTTATGATGCCACCCATCTGCTGTCCAAACCTTCTGTTTGTAAGGGGCAGTCTAAGGGGGGCTGAAGTAAGGCCTATTATGAGATAAATCTAGACTGTAGTAGAGTCCAAGAATAAACTATACGGAGCTGGGAATGAGCATAATAGGTCCTATTTAATTAAGATTGTATAGCTGGTTTCACTTTGGATTTAGTTTTTTGTTTGGCAGAAACAAAACTAGGGCCGTTCAATATAACGATATATATCGGATGACGATATAAAAACGTCTATCGTTTCATTTTACGCTATCGTTTGTTTCGTGGTGTCGCAAAATAAACTGTTTACGGCAATATTTTTTCATCATTTTGATGGTCACTGTAGTGGCTATATTAATTTCTTAAAGTTCTCTCTTTCTCATATATTTTATATAACCACACTACTGACGGACAAGTGCCTGTTTTTATGCGTTGTCATTAGCAACAACGACGGTAACACCATCGCGTGTCCGCTTGTTTATGTTCCACATAAACCTTTCACAATAAAGCTCAAGTTCCTGTTGAGACTTTTTAAAATAAACTGAATCACGTGAAAGAGCAGATTATTTACGGATGAGAATTAAAAAAGAGCCGCCAGGTGCTAAAAAATAAACCTTAGACTCAAACGTTAGAACAGGCTTTTCCCCGCAGCACGCCGTGTAATAAATACTCACAAAGAAAACGGCGGCCTTTACAACTTATGTCTAAAAATGTATAGTTTCATGCATCAGTTAAAACACTTGACTCCAGCTACATGACGCGCAGCTGGAAACACTTCCCGCAAGACGAGCTGCCCGAGATTCACAGAATTTACAGAAAATGTTACATTTTTGTGATTTATATCGTTATCAGACGATAGAATTCTTATATCGGGATATGAGATTTTGGTCATATCGCACAGCCCTAAACAAAACCCCAAAAAATTAACTATATGAGTGCTGTAGATGTGTTTCTCAGCTGAAGCCATTTCTGCTCACAAATGTTATGAGCCAAATTATTTAGTTCATCCTACATTTCATAAGTAACCCGATGCAAGTTTGACTTTATGACAGCAAGTGGACTGAATATGATTCAAATGAGTCATTTCACTTCTATAACTGTCCATCTCATTTGGACAGCTAGAGTTTGTACACATGCCAGCCATGTGGGGGCAAAAGTCATTGCACTCCTAATACCAGGCCTGGATAAAAGGTGAGGGATGCATCAGGAAGGGCATTTAGTGTATCAGTTACATCCCGGGTTTGTGATGACTGCTGCTGGTGCTGTTGACCAGCCTTGTGTCGGTGTTAGTTTACATTTCATTTAATCCAGTGTTTGTTGTATTTATTTGTTTATTCATTATTTGTTTCTATTTATTCATTGGAACCCGAATTTTTGTGCCACGTCTTGACATTGGAGCAAGGAAAGGGCAGGAAAATGTTCAGTGCCATTTATACAACGCAGGGCTTTTTTTTCTGGCTTAAAAATGTACTTGTTCTTTTTGTAAAAGGGTCCAGTCGGTCCCATATCTAGCAAAGGTACATCGGGTCTTTGTCACAGTGTTTCTTTTATCTTAATGCATTTGCAGCTTCATGCACTTTGTACCTGGATTCATATTTTTCCACTGGACTTTTTAGTACCTCATTCGACAATTTTAGACCACTGATTCCCAAAAGTGCTTTTACTGCAGTGAACTTGTTTTGAAATATTATTTGTACTTATTTGTCTGTAGGCCTTGAGTCTACTTAAGAAAGATCACCCGCTTACTGATTAGTCTCATATAAATCCACACTGTAATGGACTTTGTTAGCAAGAGGGATTATTTCACTTTCTTGCATGACAGCATGGCCCTCGTTCCTGGTTTTCTTCCTGGTTCAGCTGATGGTACCAGATGAAGGCACGTGTCCGGTTTTACCATCTTTATCTTATCCTGACTGCTCATTGGTTGCACGCAGTTTTACAGTTGTCATTAAGACGCCAGATGAGGAAGTATCTGTTTCTTTATTTTTTCTTATTTCTAAACTAGATTAAAGTGCCATACAGCACAAGTTGGAGGTGTAGCATGTCGTGGTTCAGCTTGCGGACCACTGCGATTTAAGACGAAGATGTTAGTGTAGATCACCATGGACCGTGTTTGAGCTGAGAAACTGAAAACTTGAGAAGGTAACTTCTTATTTGACTATTTTTGGTTTTGTTCGGATTTGCATACATTTGAGTGAAAGTGTTACTTTTGTTTCACTTCTTAATACCAGCACTTTTAGCAGCTGTTAAAGAGGTCTGTAAGTCACCTGGTTTTTACGGTCAAGGCCAAACGAGGTGACTTTCAGGAACAAAGAGGAGGCCCAGTAAACAATGATTCAGTGGATTCTGGAGTATCATGCAACGAGTAAAGAGGAAGAAACCTCAAAAGTCACAACAGCCTGACCGCTGAGCTAAATCAGCTTCTCTGATTGCGGCTTCGAAATGCAGAAATGCCGCCGAGACGAAATCTCTGCCGTAAATACCAGCTCCTTCTGCGAAACTCGCGATGCGCTGCGCACGTCGTGTTCATGAAGTCAACGGCTCTTGTGCGAGCATCCCCTTTAAACTGTGAACTGCGGCTGCATCTTCGTTGCATCTTTAAGCGCAGTCGCTTTAACGAGAAGAAGATGCAGCTGTGTACGATATTTATTGTGTCGCTCGGGTTGCATTGATGAAAGGCAAAGCAAGCAAACATTCAGACAGTACAAGGCTGAAGCCTTGTTTAGCTTTGTGGTGATGAGTAATTGAAGAGCGTGAGGAGATAAACAGACACGTGTTCAGAGGAGAGCAGACTGTAAAAAGGCCTAAGCTCAACATTTCTTCATTGACTCTGAATCTTAAGCTCATTCACACTGCTTTTAAATTCAAGGCTTTACGCCAGTATGAGCAGCGCCACATGCAGTTAACTACCATTTTATTCATTCTGGTTTTCACGGCTGTTTCAAAGTGAGCACAAAGAACAGTAATGATCACACTGAAGACTCTCTTGTCCCTGCTTGTGAACAGCACAAAGAACGACTCTTCCCCCCTAAACTTTTTGCACAAAAAAATCGAGTCAGTTAGTCTTTGTCGCAGCCGAGCTATAAATTCTCCCTGCTTAAGCAGTCATTCTCCGGCTCTATTTTTCTCCCCTTTCAATTAATAGGAAACACATCGGTTGAAGGAGGGTCTTTGTTGGAGTGTGAGAGTCCATACATCACCTAAACTAGAGCGCTCACCCCTCCTCCTCCTCCTGTCTCCTGCCTGCTAACACACACATGCACACACCGACAGCCTCCATCTGCTCCCAATCATGGGTGCAGCCAGCGGTCAGGTCGCTGATGGTGAATGGCATATAGGCACATAACACACACGTAAACATACACAGTGTTACAAACTGCTTTAAAATTACATTTTGTTCCGCAATTCACAGTTTTTGTGTGAGTGTAACCAAGTAGTATAAAAGCTGATTACTCTGAGGTGCTTTTTTTCCCCAAATTTTTGATTCTGTCGCAACTCATCTGCACAAAATTATATTGAATCAAGTCCAGCTGTCTTATTTAGCACGCAACATAAAGAAGGTGAGCAAACAGTCAGTGTTCAAGTGAAAATCTTAAATTTAGAAGTATTCTGATGGTTGTGTTTTGAATAATTGCTCAAGGTGTGGCTAGCATGGGGCCACCATCTGTCCATCAATAATCCTGAGGGGGTTGCACTATCTACTACAACATCTTTAAGGTCTTTAATGTGTCTGGGAGCGTTTCCAGTTGGACGGGGGCTGGAGAGGTATTTTCACCCACCCCAGACACGGTCCCGTACAGTTCTCCTAGATCCTGACTGTGCACCGGTAGAAACAGATGATGTAAGCATCTGTCTAATGTTGATTGGTTGACAAGTGGGCTGGAATAGAGAAGGAGAGGTGACAAAAACACTCAATAAATAAAGATCAATAAATATAGTATATAAAGTTCAAGCACTGACTGCAGAGGATGCTTTTCATTGTTTGTAACACTCTGTTTGGCTTCGCTCTTCTGCGTGGCTGGCTGACAGACCAATCACAGCACAAGAAAGAGTGGTCCACAGACTGCTTGCACCACATATTTTCTACACTGCCTCCATCTGACAACAGAACTCTCTAAAGGCAGACGGGCCGTCCCCGGACAGCTAACCCGCTACCTGTTCTGGACCATAAATCCTGCTTTAGAGACACAGTCCATCAGACATAAGAAAAAGACAAATTAGTTAGCGCAGGAATATACAACAGAACGCTGAAGTGCAAACAAAATGCCTTTAGCGATCTAACACGCACACATTGACGATCTGATGAATGCACTGGGACCAACTCGGGGTTCCGTATCTTACCCGAGGATACTTTGGTATGCAGAGTGGAGCAGCCAGGGATCGAACCGCCAACCTTCGTAGATGTTGATGGTTGACCTGTAGATGACCATAGATGAAGGTCACTGATCGTAACTTTCTCCGTTATCCATATTTAACTGAGAAAGTTAAATATGGCTAACAGGCTTTCTCCCACAGAAACATATTACACATCATGTAACATGTCATGTTAGATTATTTAGTGATTTAAAAATTGGCTGTAGGTGTGAATTTAAGGGTGAATGGTTTCCTGCCTCTCTGTGTTTGCCATGCCACCCGTCGATAGTGTTCCCAGCCTGTGTCAGCTAGGATAGGCTAGCTGGTTCAGAAAATGATGGATGGATTCTTTGACTTAATATTGCGTAACATGAAGAAATATTTCATATGGTTTTAAAATATTTGCTTAAGGTTTTTGCAAATCTTCTTGCTGTTGCCTAACATGCTGTTTTTAAATCTACATTTGTCTCCCGAAAACCTCAATTTTTCAGCACAGCAGCTCATGAAAACCTTTTTTTCTCGATTCAAAGTCTGTTGTTAGTGCATTCCACCGATCTCTGCTTTAAGGCATTTATCAGCTTTTGATGGCAATAAAAAAACTTTCCATCATAGAAGGATGACTAGAAAAATTAATTCAGGAGCTCATTTTGCTGCTGTTCAGTGCCGGTGTTTCTATAGATAATAAATCTAAAGTAATTATATTTTAAAATAAAATGTTGATGAAATTTACAGTAGAAATACTTAACAATATATTAAGACTGAAACACTTGCAATAAACCATACATTAAATTTTTTGCATTTGTTTTATAGGAAGAAGAACAGCAGGCAAAAACGGTAAAATAACAGTTAAAGCCTGGTAGAGATTAACAATAGAATCACACAGACGCACTCAAACTGAACTCAGAGACTCCGACGTGACGCTCTCATCATTCATTTAATAAAAATGAAAGTAAACCTACTTTCTGTCTCTCACACACACAGACGCACACATGCGCTGAGGTACACGGACAGGAGAACATGAGCCAGCCTTGTGGTGTGCTTCACCGATGACAGGGTGTCATGGAAACGCCCAGCGTTCCCCATGGTTACGCACTGTTTACCCCTACGGGATACTCTTCTTGGATTGTTCAGACGCTGAACACTTGAGCTACTACAACAACTCATGGCCAAAGAACACACACAGACACACGCACAGTGTTTCTTATCAGGATCTAAATGGACACAAATTAGCCTATTATGTGCTTTTGGGATTAGCGCAGTGATTTTAGCCTAATAGTCTGTTTTTTGTGCTCTTACTCCAAGTCCCTACGCCACAGTGGATATTTGCCAATAAAGGCTTGGTGTTTATATCCAGTTGTGTTTTTGAAGTATTCATTCAGAGGGAAAGATGTGGAAGCACTTCACTTTTTCTTCTTTTTTAAAAAACTTGGGTGGCTGAATTGTGGATCACATGCTGTCTTCACTTTCAGGTTTCAGCTCTTTGACTTCCTGTAAAACTTGTGTCTCAACATCCCTTCTTTTTGTGTGTGTGTGTGTGCATTTGGTCAGGTTGTGGGAGAGGTCTGCATGTTAATGCAAATGCACAGGAGCCATGATGTGTTTGCTCTGTACGTGTGCAGCCGTAATGAAGACAAAAGCACATAGCGAGGCTGGGCTCCCTCGCAGTTTCTTCTCCTCATTAAGACGTTAATGGTGCTTCCTGTGCATGTGTCTTCAGGCTGCTGATTAATAATGCTGCTTGTTATTCATTAATATTGCCCTAATGAACATGCACTGTTGAGCATGATTGTTAAACTTTTTTGCGTGTGTGTGTGTGTTTGTTTTTTCTTTTCTCTCCAGACTCCATTGATCAGCCCACATAGGACCGCGCCCCCAAAGCGAGGGGAGGGGGGACCTGATCGTCTATCATCTTGGCGCCGTCGAAAGGTGAGCTAACATCCCGCACGGTTGGCATGGTAACGGCCTGCTGGGTTCAGGTTGAACGGTTTGTCAGAGACAGTTTCTTGTTGTTGCCACACTCTTGCAACATCCTCCTGACCTGAACGCTGAAATGCAGAGAAAAGTGTGTGTGTGTGTGTGTGTTTTGAGGCAAATATTTTATGGAGGTGGGGTTTTTTTGTTGTTTTTTAGTGCGTGTGCGTGTGTGTGTGTGGTTGAATTTTGGAAGGTGGAATAGTTTACGAAAAAAGACCGGTACTGGCGGTAGCAACAAGGGAAACAAAGAGGGCTGCGAACGATTTTCAGGCAGATGAGAAAATGAAGAGTGGGAAGACAGCAGGGAGACAGGAGGAGAAATCAAATTATTCTTTGTGCTCTACCTGCCACAGAGGCTGAAAGAGAGCATTAATCTTTTACCCCTGTCTGCAGGTGACGACAACACACACACTCGCCAACACATAAGTGTACCCACACTTAACCAAACCACACTCTCTCTTTCGTTCATGTGAATTCTCACACGCATGTTTTTTTGCAAACTCGCTGCTGTTGCACTTATAGCAGCAGTGATTGTGTGAGGAGTGAGGTTGGTAGGAAAGGGGAGGAAGGAGAGTCCAGGCCATAGGAGGGGAGACACTCAGTCTGAAGCAGAAGAAAATAGGAGGGATAAGGATGAGGTGAGGCAAGGATACTTCCAGGAATCTTCCACAGTGAGTTAAGGTGAAGGCTTTGTTGATTTCTCTGCATAAATGTCAGGTGATGGGCTGTCGAGGCACTTCAGGGTTTTGGATGAGCAGAAAACTCATTGAATCAATAGAAAAATAAAAATAAAATAAAAAAACTTGATCTTTAATTACAAAGGTATTATCTAAACCCAATTACACATTCAGCAGTGTGCTTTTAGCACACACACAGTAGAACTTCAAGGATTAATTGAATGATTTGCTCATTTCTTAAGCAGAGGTGCTGGACTTTTTTGATTTATCTTTATCAATCCTTTGATATCCTACTTTGATATCATCATAGTATCTCTGAATCTGCTTGCCCCTGATCAGACACACAGATCTGTAAATTTTGGTTACCTCCGCTTAAGAAATGATTGACAGCTGTCTTTCCGCTTGTGGATAACCTTTCTGTGACTTACCCTCTTAATTCCTATGGAACCAGGAAAGCAGGTTTTATACTTTACACATCCGGGAGTCCGCTTGGCTCTCTGTGATGTAAATTTTGCCGTCGCCTAGTCAGTGTGAGGGTCCACACAAAAGTCTGCATACCGCTCTGTTTCTTGTGATCACAAGGACTTGTTTGTAGAGAAATTACATTATAATGCACCAACTATGCATGCACCTGAGAGCGGACTTCAAGCGAACTTTAAGGAAGTATAACAGGCATGACTACTCGGTTGTCCATGTCCACAACCAAGTATAATCCAGGTTTAAAGGTGTATGTAGTTTTTCACACAGTGCTTCAGTAGTTTGTCTTAGTTTTTGTTAAATAACTTACACTGTGTCATTTAAGGACCTGTTAAGGACCAGGTCTTTTTTATTATTAGGATAAACCAGAAGACAGTCTTTGCAACTTGTGTGAGTAGTTGAAGCAGCTTGTCGTGCTGCTGGTGTGAGTTTACACGGCCAGACATGGGCCGTGTGCCTCTGTTTTGTCAACAGAGATTATGAAAGACTGGCAGGCGGGGGAGGCGACAGCAGGGCTATTTGCATCACCCAGGCTGAGCATGCCTGCCCCTCTAACTCTGTCACCTTCTCTCTCCCTTTTCTCTGTCCCGTCCTGTCTGCTCCTCCCTTTTGTCGCCAGCAACAAGCACTCTGGCTAGACCGCCCTGTCGCCACGGTCTTATCGCCTCCAATCAGGAAAAAATGGAAAGAGAGATGTTCAAACAAACTCAAGGAAAGCTTGATAGCAGGCAGCGCCACAGATCTGTTATCTCATTTGAGAGATGACAAATGAATTAGTTTCTAGATAAACTGAAAGATTAACCATGAGGCTTTTTGTGCACAGCAAACAATAAAAGTTTCTAATGGAGCCTGCACGTTGACTGAATCCACACAGGGGAAACCCAAGATATTTATTATGATGTTTAGATGGGAATAATCCCGCCTGTCTACAGATGATGTACAACACAGATTGGTGATAGATTGAGGTTGTATTTGCTGTTGCTAATCTTTTCCCATTCGCTTGCCGCCTACCCCCACTAACTCTTTCCGACTCATTCTTGTTTGTTGCACCTTTTTTCCCCCCACTTCTGTGACTCATTGTGTTGTGGGAGGTCTGTCGACTCTCCACTTTGCTTGCTATTTTCCCAAACCTAATTCAGTTTTTCTCTGCTGTTCATCCATTTTAATCTGGCGTCAGCGAGTGTTACTCATCAGTAATATTGAAGTGATGCTCATCTTATTGGAAATAATTTTATTGTTTCCACCAAAGTGCAAGAACACACACACTCGCGCAGTCCAAAAATGTGACTGAGCGGGAGCAGTGTTTGGTTAGTGTAGTTATTGAGGGATGGATGGATGAGATACTGTTTAGTCTTACTGAACCACTTTAAGCACTTGAACACTACACCACATTCACACATATACATACAACACTTCATTCTGTGCATCTACAGTTGTGGTCAGAAGTTTGCATACAGTCATCATCATGGACATGACTGTCACTGTGATTTTAGGCTTTTAATTACTTCTTTGAACTGTTCTTTTTCCAGGGTGGAATCACAGTACAGCATGAATCCTTGATTAATAAAAAAAAAACAAACAAGAATTGTGTGCGCAAGTTTGAATTTATTATGGATTTTCTCTGATAAACACAGGGTCAAAAGTACACATGCAGATTCAAATATGTGCATACACCACTGATAGTTGGTTAAATGTCCCTGAGCAAGTTGGTCACCATCAACAAGCTTCTGCCATGATTGTGGCTGAATTGCCTTTCTTGGCAGAATTAGTAGAGTTCCTTTAAATTGGTTGTTCCTTGCGGAGATCCAGCTTTTAAGAGTAGTCCACAAATTTTCTGCAAGTTTAAGTTCAGGACTTCGGGAAGGCTATTCTAAAAGTTTAATGTTAGCTTGCTTTATCTATTCCAAAACCAGTTTTGATGTGTGTTTGGGATCATTGTCCCATTTGAACACTCAATTATATCCCACTTTCAACTGAAGCTTTTGATTTGAGGAAAGGTTGAAGAATTTTGAGGTAGTCCTCCTTCTTCATCATTTCATTCACTTTGTGCAGTACACCAGTGATGCTACCACCACCATGCAAAGCCTCACTTTTAGTCCACCAAACTTCTTGTGATTGTGACAAATAACTCAATCTTTGTCTCATGTGAAGATTTCTCTCCAGAAGGCAATTTGGCTTGACCATGTAGGTGTCAATTTTGGAGCAGGGAGTTTTTTCTTGGTCGGCACCCTCTCAGTCCATGGCAGCGTAAAATTCCCTTCATGCTGGGTGGTTCTTGGGTTCTTCCTGAACATCTTAATCAGTTCCCTTTTATCTGAGGATGACAAAATTGGGTCTTCTTCCAGACCTTGAAAAAGCCTATGTAAACTTCTGACCACAACTGTATCTTGGTATCTTGCGTGGAGGGCAATTAGAGGCTCAGTATTTCCACATGCAGATCAGGGTAGTCAGGAATGGAAGGGATGTTCATATCTAAAGGCGAGTTACATTACTTTTGCAGTCTTATTTGTTTACCTCAGAGCTTTTTGTCATTAGATTAATGAAAATGTTTAGACAAAAGTTTAAAACATGTTTGGTTTTTATTATTCATATAGCCAATACTACAAGTACAATACAATACTAAAAGTATCATCTCTGTAGCTCAAATCAAAACATGATGTACATATGAGAGATTCGTATCATGGCCAGCTTCTGGAACAAATTGGAATGGTAATATTTGCTGTTTGCCAAATTTAGGTTGCTTGTGTTGGTTTCCTTGTGATAGTTTTTAATACTGTTTGCTAACTTCTTGGCTAATGCTAACTGAATGCAGAGACAACAGGATTGGTCAGTTGCAATGTGGACCAACATTGTCATGATTGTCTAGGAGCAACACAAAGCACGGGGAAATCACATCGTGCTTCACCGTAGCCCTGAACTTGCCTATACATTACCTGATAGAGGCTGCTTGTGAGAAAGCACCATCACATCAGGCAGCTTCCTTCCAGGCACCACCCCTCCTCTTAACCACAAAGTGTGAGGACACATGAAATAGATTAATGCCCTGTCCTTATGCTCTGACTTGATTCTCCCTCTGGGCACCATGAACATCTTGTGTCAGTTCATTAGTAAATCCTCTACTGTCTGCTTTTATAGCCAGGAGACAAAAGCAGTATGTGGTTTTTGTTTGTCTTCTGATCCAGTCTCTGCCTACCATCCTAACTAAGATTATGACATTGACATCATATGTGCAAGAGATAAAAATAGTAGCAACAACAAAGAACCCCAAAAGGTCCCTCTAAAGGATGTATAAAGCCCGCAAACTGCAGAAGTAAATTTGTTCCACCTAGTATTTGGTCCATCACCGTAATAGAACGACTCCATTTCTCTGTGGAGTTTCTTGTCCATCATCTATCTTTTTTTCTCTTTTCTGCAGGGCTTGCATTAAAAAAAAATCTAGTAAACTCTCATTAATGTCAATTTGTGTTCAGAACTCATGAGAATGAGTAGGAATGTGTTCATCGTGGGATTTTGACAGTTGCCTAGCAATACTGCTTTGATTGTAGCTTACCCATCAGTCAGTGCGGTGTCTGTATTTTCTCCATAATGAATAATGTATTTCTTTCTTCCTGCCAAGACTAAAAAATCTGTTCTTTAGGTCTTTTCCAAAGTTAAGGGGGATATTTTGAAAGCAACATTGTGTGTGAATTAGATCCCTCACTAGTCAACAGGACTGTATGCTTTCTGTTTTATGAGGTGAGCCATTTCCTCTGGTTTTGTCATAAAGCCATAAACTTTGTGGTTCCTGGTGAGTCGTGCTCCCACTGGGCTCCGGGATCCAGGGTCATTGGCATGCTACTGTCCTTTAGCAGACCTCAGAAGTTTAGCTTCACCCCAAGTGACACCACAGCAGTGCTGACCTGAACGATCCTCCTGCCTCATTCGCCCATTGACCCAAATAATATATGGGTCAGCTGTCAGCATGAAGGTGATGGCCTCTTGGAATCACTCAGTTCAAGATCAGGGTTGAGTATCAGGTCAAACTTAATATCAAAGTTCAGAGCTGCTTGCCTGCATGAGTCCGCTAACCTTCACCTGTCATCAAACGAGGAGGCTTTCCCATGACCAGTCAGATGGGAGCTAATTTTGTTTTTCATTGCTGTTGTTTGTCAGTGAAAAGCCAGTGCTGTTTCATAACCTCTCTGCACGCATAGTGAGAACATACAAATTTGTTATGAAGTCTAACATAGGTGCAAACTTGGATTTCTGCTCTTATTTTACTTCCCAGTGTCCTTTAACCTCATCATTAGAGGTATATAAGAATACATTTGTGTTACTGTTTCTCTAACCCTGTAACTCCAAGCATAGAATATTTCAGTTTTTGAGACCTCTAGATCACCGGTGCAAATTACACAAAAATCCCGGACAAATTAAAACTTACACATACAAACTGATACTTAATTTCTTTTTTAGACACACCAAAAAGCTCAATAAACACTCCACTTTCTAAAAATTAGAATTCTTTATGAATTTGCTCATGATTCAGGCTTTAGGGGGCTAAACAGCGGGTGTATGGTTAGAAAAGAAATGTACAGTATGCTGTCCAGTCACATCAGAGAGCAATGGCTACCACACATATGCCTTTGTTTTGGATATAGTCGATTTATAGAGTGAGATTCACAAGTGAAAATAAGAAATGGAGAAAATGGGGCTTGAGGCTGAAAAAAAGATGTTGACTGCTTTTTTTCTGCACAGTTGGACAGTGGCTGGACGAAGTGGGTGTAAAGTGTCAGATCTTCTGTTACATAAATTCTCATTGATGATACCGGAAATTGGTGGGGGCTTTCTGAAGCTGTTCGGCCATCCTACAAAAATTTCTAAAGGAGTATGCCGGTCTCTTAACAGCTCTAACATGAGCGCATTGTAGTATCGTAGGACACAAGTCACACCTGGATTAGGAACAAAGATCCCAGCATGATTTTGTGTTGGGTAGTCCGTACGCTGAGCTTTGCAGGCCCCTGTCTACATGTTGTACCTGTGCACTGTCACCTGGAGGCAGTGTCAAAAGACAGTGTTAGCACCTACTGCCAAGGAGTCGGAACTTATAACATTGGAGTAAAACCAACTGTTGCTGTTCGTTGTGATTCTGTCTCTACTTTTTTCCTAACTTCTTTATCCTAGTCTCCTTTCCTTTTCAAACCAACTTTTTAACCAATTTCTTTTGGTTTCATTTAGTTTTTTGGGGGGAGATTGCATTTGAATGCATTTCTGTGACTGTGAATCAGGCTTTAAATAATTGCCTGCATGCATGAAGCAGTTGATTTGTGAAATGTGGTTATTGTACACTCGCTGTGAGTGTAAATGACCAGTGCTGTTTTCTGCCACAACTCGACCGACTCAATCGTGTCTTCTTAAGATAAGATTATAAGATTCTAGTATGGATGATTTGACTATTGTTAGTTTTTTGAACATTTGTAAGTTTTACTAACAAATGTGCTTTGCGACTGTGTGTTTTGGGTTTTTTCTGCCAAAATTTCTCTTTCATTTTCCAAAACAATATCCCCTTAATTTCCACAGTTTTTGTTCCAGTTTCTCTAATACTCTCATTCAAACTGCACATTAACCCAGGTGCAGGGAAGCTAGTTTGCAGTATGTTTTTTGCTCTGCACACTCCCTTTCACATCTCCAGTATCCCTCCGTCTCCTTCAAATTGCCGTCTTCATGCCCATCTCTCCATTCCCTCTTGCTGCCCTCAATAACGCCATCACCCTCTTCCATTTCCTTCTTTACGTGGCTCATTCCCACTGCCCCCTGCTGCTGTATTGTACCCACCGCAGCCCCGCTGCCTCTCTGCCACCAGGCCCCACACTGCCTGTGGCGTGTAATTGACTTTCTCCCCGCACTGGAAAAGCGGGCGGCCCGCGCCAGGCTGGAGGTGACCCATTTCCCTGGGGCATTCAGCAGCCTCCTAATCAACTATTCTCTGGGGCTGCCTCATTCACTCTGCAATTAGAGCAACTCCCCCTTTGAGAACTCCATCAATAGGCTGGCAGTCAGGCAGGCGAACGGGCGGGTTTGGTTGGTGTAGGAGCAAAGACGGAGTTTCACCCAAACACTTTGTCTTGGCTCTTTGAGTTCTGAAACCTCCTTACTTTGTACTTCCCCCTCTCGCTGCTTTTAGCTTCTCCTGCTCCTCATCTCCCTCGTGGTAGGTTTCATCAGACAACAGCAAGCGGGGGTTTTGTCTAACGAAGAGCAGCAGACGGGGAGGCAGGTAGACAGGCACGCAGGGAGGCAGATCGTAGGATAGGCAAGAAGAGGTAGGCAAGCAGACAAAGGCACTAAGGCAGACAGTCAGTCAGTTAGACGGGAGGGACTCGAGGGAGAGATTAAAAGAGAAATTTGAAAGAGGGAAGGATTGAGCAAGAGTATCTGTGAGATTTCAGAGCATCTCATGCTTTTAGGAGAGTATTCCCAGTTGTTGTCTTGCAAGAGAATACACTTGTGTTTCACCTGGTCTTGCAGACATGCGTGAAAGCAGTCCTCATATTGATTCTGTCTCAGTAGGAAGGTGTGTTCTCGTTCTCGCAAGCCAAGTTCACACGACTGAAGACTGGGACCTTCTCTGTCCTGAAACCGAAAAATAAAAAGGCAACACAATCAGATGCTTTTGCTCCGATCCCACCAGAGATCATGGCGCATGATGATTAAATAACAGGCCGGCGTCTCTCCCCTGCCGCTGGCCTGATTTTCTATGCAGGAGAGGCAGTGCTCTGGTCAGAGGATAACCATGTAATCAATGGAATGAAAAAGCTGCTCTGGCTGTGAAGGTTAAGAGGGGTACAGGCGGTTTTCAGCCCACTCTGTGTGCCACACATGCATTCAAAACACACTCCAGACTGTCTGAATGTTACTGAATCCTCCTCCTTTCACCTGTTCCCCTTCCCTCCTTTCTTTCTTTGACATGCCTTTATCTCTCTTTCTCTCAGCTCGCTCCCTCCTACTGCCGCCACCTCTTTTTGCTCTGATTTCTCCCCCCCTCATCCTTGGTATTTTTTTTTCTTCCTCTGCAATTCCTCTGTCTCCCACTATATTTGTGCTCTCTCTCCCCTTCATTTACTTTCCTCTCTTCCCTCCCTCTATCCTCCTTTCCCCTCCCTCCCTCCTACCTTTCCCCAGTGTCAGCTGCTGTCACTGTGGCAAAGAAAATGACCAATCAGAGCTCACATCACTGCACCGGCTTCTCCCTCCCTTCCTCATTTCTTCCTTTCCTTCCCTCTATTCCCTTCTCTTCCTCCTCCTCCTCCTCCTTTTCGGCCCATCTGCCTCTCATCCCCGCAACCTTTATCAGCTCACTTCCTGGAGACGAAATGTGATGCATTATGGGAGACAGACGGCTGTCTATCGGGGTTAGTTGTGTTGCGTGGCTTATCATCAGAGACACTGCTAATCCTGTGTCTTTGTGTGTATGTGTGTGCATGCCCGCGTGGATACTCCATGCGAGCTGATGAATTCATACATGCACAGCCACACACACGCGCACACACACACACGCACACACACACAGCCTCACATGCGTACGCTCATATTCTCCAAATAAGAAGAGGAGGAGGAGGAGGCGGCCGACGAGACATGTTTATGTTTGTCAGTCTCTGCAAGGAGAATACGATTTGCATGATATAAGCATATTTTAGCCTGCTTGTATACTGTTTTGCACTTTATTCATTTACAACCTGCCTTTATTATTTTTGCTGAGTTCAAAAGGATGCTTGTCATGCCTTCCTGCCTTCACAATTACCTTTATAATGAGAGCTAAAAGGCTAAGAGGGGACTGTGTAATCACTTCACTCAATGCATTAAAGTTTTATT
Source organism: Perissodus microlepis (assembly GCF_051167445.1). Taxonomy (NCBI): domain Eukaryota; kingdom Metazoa; phylum Chordata; class Actinopteri; order Cichliformes; family Cichlidae; genus Perissodus; species Perissodus microlepis. The sequence goes on from NC_140480.1 coordinate 24,716,455, forward strand.
TACACCTCTGTGTGTGTGTGTTTTTTATGCTCCTTTTCTATCAGGTGCTGATATGTGTTCACGATGAGCGGGCTGGGGGAAAACTCCATGGAGCCTCTGAGCTCGGAAAACCGGAAACGCAAGCTCTCCACTTGTGACACGCCTGGTATGGGGTGAGTGTGTGGGATCAGCAAACAAGAGGGGAAATGCAGGAAAGTGGGCTACTGGGTCAGTGTCTTCTTGAGCTCTGGCTGTACAGCTATTATGTCGATGTCTGCCGTGATGAGTAACAGTGAAACCCTGCAAAAAAAATTTTGTAGTTTTGATTGGAAAAATTCTTTTATTTCCTTTTTGTACTTTACGCTCTGAAAATTAGAAGGTAAAGCCATTTTCACCTGGTTGGAACGCAAGAAATAAAAAGTGCCTGCGTACTGACTTTGTTTTAGTCATGTGTTTTTATTCCAGTTAGATCTTCATCAGGACAAACACATTAAATTGACCATTGCCACGTTAATGTGTGTAGACTCAATTTTGTGTTATTGATGCTTATTTCCACTGGCCTTTCACCCTACGTTTGATGATCTTTCTCCACATTTTCTGTCTCTGTCTCCACTGCAGCTGAAAAATAAAGGCAAATATGATCCAAAAATACTAGAAGTGGTATTGATCTACTCTTCTAAGTCTTGCCAGGAAAGGTGACCGTACTGCAAGCTTTTTTAAAAAAAAGAAAGTAATGTCCAGTTAGCCGTATCAGCAAATGACTAACTCGTAAGATAGCCATTGTTCTCAACCTTCAATACAACCACTGCTGACATTTCAACTAGACATTTTTTGCGGCACAAAGAAGACATCGGTCTCACAAATAAACTGCTTGCCATCTACCTCGCAGCCACTCTGCATTGTTTTCTGACATAGAAACAGCACTTTGATCACACTTTGAGAAAAGTGCATCGCTGTAGTTTAGCTTTAATCTTTGTTTATTGCCCCCCTGCAGGTGTGAGAGGAAGCGGCGGGAGCAGGAGAGCAAATACATAGAGGAACTGGCGGAGCTGATCTCCGCCAACCTAAGCGACATCGACAGCTTCAACGTCAAACCAGACAAATGTGCCATCCTCAAAGAGACGGTGCGCCAGATCCGCCAGATCAAAGAGCAGGGTGAGTGGGCACGGTGATCTGAAGGCTACTGAGGGGCAGTAAACGGACAGGTGCCCTGAAAGTTAGGTAGACTGTGAGGAAGTGTCTGTAGGAAACACTGGGAAAGGTGTTATGGTGCTATAGAGGCGGTATGGACAGCTGCAGGGTTAGCATGTACGCACGCACATGCACACGCGTGCCTCTTCTGAGCCCAGGTGCAAGGACAGATCAGTCATTCATCTCCCACAAATTTCACAGCCCCGACTGTTTATGTTTGGGAGGAAACACTGGCAATGCTTTGTGAACCTGTCATTTCTGAGTGTGTGTGTGTGTCTGTGTGTGTGTGTGTAATATTGCCATGCACAGCTGTGTGCTGGCCTTGCCAGGGGCTGTTTAATTGGACGTTTGCAGGTAATCACATGCCCATCCGTTCTGCTGAACTGCCAAATTATTAGTTCAGTTACATCTGCTCTTGTCATAGTTGTCATAGTTTCATCTCCGTGATGCGGCGGTCATTTCTGCAGCAAACCATCTAGAAAGCTGCAGGCTGAAGCGTTTGCCTTGCAGAGGCACCATCAGTGCACAGACTGACAGATTTAAACTCCTGGAATCGGACGTGTGTCAGGATCAATTTTTCCTTCCAAGGTGAACTTCAGGGAGATCAGGGGGAAGAGCCGGTGGTGAAATTTTGTTCCTTCTTGTTTCTGCTCGGCTCAGTCAGTGTCTGCCACCTCGACAGGAAGGGGAAGAGGCTACAGCTGGCCCTGACTGGCTGCTGACAGGTTGCCATAGTTACAGGAAGTGAAGACAGAAATGACACGGGTGTTTAGACTCGTCTCTCGCTTTCTACCTGTTCCTCTTCTCCTCTTCTCACTTTCAGTTGGTCTTACTGCCAGTCTTCATTTTGCTCTTTTCTCCATCAATCATTCCCATTTTCTCATCTCACTTGGATGTAAGATTCTCTGCTTTTGCTTCACTTCTGCTCTCCTGCCTTTTTTTTCTTCCCTCCTCATGTCTCATCTGTATTGCAGCACAATGAGTTGCAGCATCTTCAGGTTTGCTCCCAGCATCTTAAGATATTGAATGAACTGATAGAGCGCAGCCTCTCTCTTTCTGTTTCATTCTCTCTCCTCTTCCTTTCCCTCATTTCTTTTCGTCCTTCTCTTCCTAACTTCGCAGCGCCCGGCTGCAGGCAGCAATGGCTTTTTTTTTTCTTTGTGTGGGTATCAGTGCCCCTTGGGAGCTAATCAGATAGAATGATTCCTGTAGCCAAGCAGCCCCCGCCTCTTTCTCAGACCGAGCTCTGCATTAATACAACAAGCCAACACAATCCATTTTTCCCATCCACATCCCTCTGTCTCAGCCCCGGACCTCCCCATCTCCATCTTTCTCTCCGTCTGTGTTTCCCGCTCTCAGCCTCAGCACCTCCATTAATTCAGGTGTCTTAGCTCCTACCCCTGCACCATTACAGCTTCCAGATCCTCTCTAGCTCTCTCCCGCTCGCTCTCTCTCTCAGCCCCAGCCTACCAGCCAGTCCCTCACAGTCTGACACTGAATATAAAGCATGAGGACGGCAGCTACCTGCTCCACATGCACCCAGCCCTCCTCTCCTCCTGACGGGCTCCTCAGAGAAACCTGCCTCTATCCGTCTCCCTCCTCACCTGTATTTTTAAATTTAAAAAAAAAAAAAAAAGTGAAACTTGAGAAACGCTGCCCCCTGCTGATGCAGATTGGGTAGTGACTGCCTGTTTCCTCTTCTCAGGTAACATAGCTCTCACCTTGTTTCTCCTTTGCTCTTTTTTTTCTTCTTTGAAAACAGCTGGGCTTGAACTGACTGCGTGTGATGTCATCGATTTATTTATTTATTGTTGTGATTCATTTCCTCTCCTCCAGGTAAAGCTTCATCCAACGATGACGACGTTCAAAAGTCAGATGTGTCCTCAACTGGTCAGGGGGTCATCGACAAGGACCACCTGGGTCCACTTCTGCTGCAGGTGAGCCCAGCTCTCCTCCCCTGTCAATCACGTGCTTTTTATCAATGCTTACGATTGGCCACCTGGCCGTTGGTAACTTCCGGCCGCTCTGCTCCAGGCTCTGGATGGATTCCTGTTCGTGGTAAACCGGGAGGGCAGCATAGTGTTCGTGTCGGACAACGTGACGCACTACCTGCAGTACAAACAGGAGGAGCTCATCAACACCAGCGTGTACAACATTCTTCACGAGGACGACAGGGAGGAGTTTCACAAGAACCTGCCCAAGACCAACAGTGAGGAACACGCACACTCACACACACAAGCCTACACGTCTCAATACACACACACACACACACACACACACACACGGCAAAGCTACACATCTGCTCAAAAGCAAACTCTGCTTGACATCTTCCACAGGGCCGAGGTATAAAACTAACTTTGAGAGGTTACAACAACTCTCCGCACACGTCAACGTAAACTCTCAAAGTTATTTATTCTTGCACCTCCGGTCTTTACTCCATCTCCTGTTATAATGAGGAGCTCCTGGGAAGCGTGTTCATGTGCATAGGAGCAATTCAGAAACACATGCACGCATACACACACACACACCTGACAAAACATACATGTCCACAGGAGCACCCACCCACTCGGTGCTAAGCAGGCAGAGCGTAGCGCGGCTGTCAGTCACACTCAGTGGTCCAGACAGTGTAAAACAGGCCCGAGCTCTATTCAGATCCCATGGCAGCCATCTGGAAACTACGTACTGCTGAATAATGCACCTCCTCACTTTCCTCTACTTAATTCACTGTGTTTGCATGTACGTATGTGTGTCTTATTGTCAGTTGTGGAGCAAGCACTCAAAACTTATACTCAGCTAAAAGTAGTACCACCACACCCTAAAAATACTCCATTCGAAGTATGGGAAATCTTTCTACTTTTAGTATTTGTGTACAATCAGAGTAATGTAAGTACCCTCTGTTAGGGCTAAGTATCATTTTATTGTTGTGTAGTTGGATGAGGTGAGGCTAATTCTTTAATACCGGAGTGCAAATGATGATTGCTCCTATTATGAATTCATCTCCTGGTTATTTTGGTGTTGTTATCTAAAAAAATTCTAAAAATGATAAGAAGTGATCCTCACGATAAGTGGCGCTTTCAGACTCGGTGGCTCAAAATTATTAAAAAATAAACTCAAATAAAGCATCACATCATCACGTTTGAGAGCGTGTCTCCAAGAAATAGCTAAACAGGAAAGAGTTAAGCGCAGCACTCGAGCAAATGTTGCTTTCTCCGACTGCTTATTGTGTATTTTCACACGTCTGTGTCAGTAATCCACTCGTCAGGGTGCCGCGTGTGTGTGTGCGCGCGCGTATGTGAGCATGTGCGTGGAGAACTATTTATAAAGCTGATTAATTATGGATATGTGTGCTCGACTGAACCTGCTACTCGATTAACTAAGCAGCAGCAACCTCCGAGAAGCAGTGGTGGCGGCGGCTCCGACATGTCACTGACACGTTCTCCCACTTATTCAGCCTCTTCCCCTGCACGCTCCTTTATTCACTTGCTCTCTTTATCTTTTAACACTCATCTTTATCTACTTTTCCTCTCAGCGTCCCTGGTGCCTCCCTCAACTCGCTCTTTCTCAGCCTCATTCATACTTAATATGGCTGCCTACTAAGACGAATATTGTGGTTGTCTGTTTCTCAACCGGCTTCCCTTTCTGCTCTCCCACCCCTCATTGTGTCTCGCTCTGCTGCTCTGCCCCTTCATTATCTTTAGAAGCCGTGAATGAAATGCGCTCTCGCTGCACATTCCTGCGGGATGACCGCTGACCGTGCCAGCTACAGTTAAATACACACACACACACCACACAAGCACCCAAGAAACACACATACACCAACAAAAACAGACACACACACTCGTCCCCAGAACATGAAGTGAGCTTTCATTGTTAGCCGGTGTGCTTTTGACCCCTCTGTCCTCCCTCGCTGTTGGCTAATTGCGTCTGAGGGGAGGCGTCAGCCCCGGTGACTGCTGGTGTTTCTTTCTTTCTGTTTTTTTTTTTCCAGAGAGAAACCTAAGGTCTTGTTAAATCACCTCTCACTATCACACAGCCCCTCCCCACCACTGCCATGCTTACCTCCCCGACGTGTCTCGCTCTCCCGTGTCCTCTCTTGTATCCTCCGCACACCTACCAGACAGAAACCTCCGGCCAGCTCAAGGCCCGATAAGGCTTCACTCAGACCTTGGCGAACAGTCAGATCTCTCTCTGAAGTTTCCTTTCCCTGTGCCTCTTTCTTTCTACATCTCCCTGTGAAGGTGACCCCTTCTAAATGTGTGTGTGCATGCCGTGATGAGAAGTCAGGGTCTAAATGAGGATAGATGGCTGAGTGTCCCTGGCCTCTGCCCACTGCAGAGCAGACTGGGAGGGGGAGATATTGGAAATCGACACCTTGGCTAGATTAATCCCATGGTCCATTTAGCCAGGGATCCGAACAGCAGCGGGAGCTTCTGCTTCTCAATTAAAGAAGGACAATACATGTTGCAGTGCCATTTTTTATTTCTTTTTTTTGCTTCCTTTGTCGTCCTTTGTGTGTCTGTGTGGATCTGTGGCAGGATAGGGTGTGAGCTGTTTGTGATATTTGATGACAGGCAATCCATTCATAGCTGTGTGTGGTTTTCAGTCCCACGAGCGTCAGGCTCATTCCATTTTACTCCCAAGAGTAAACGCCTTTTTGTTTGTGTTCCTTTTTTTTAGTAAATGGGGTGTCGTGGGGAAGCGAGGCAGCCCGACAGAAGAGTCACACCTTTACTTGCCGGATGCTGGTCAAATTTGGCCATGCCCACGGCCCCATGGAGGAGGGGCCTGGAGGGCCACGCTACGAGACCATGCAATGTTTTGCTCTTACCCAACCCAAGGCCATGATCGAGGAGGGCGAAGGTAGGAGGAGCCAGTATATTCACAATAGTGTCTCTACACAGAAATGTGTTTTTCTTAGTTTTTGTCTTTTGTCTGTGCACAGAATGAGCTCAACATCCACTGTTTTGTAGAAACCTCACAAATTTAGAGGCTCACATGCACATTTACAGTCTATTGATATATTTTTCAATGAGACACATGTTTAATGTGGTGAACACACATCTTATCCCTTATTTTGTGTTTTTGTTAGAGGATCTCTAAAAGAAAGTGGAAAATCAGATATAAGTAAATGAATAATACGGAACATAAATAAAACAATAAAAGGTGAAAATTAACGTTAAATAGCAATACTTTGTTGGTCAATAATGTCTTGAGTGCGTAATTACAGCTCATCTGAGTTTTCCTGGTTTTCTCCACATCTTTTAATTATTAAAAGTGCTCTTTGTTTAAAACTGTTTTAAATCAAGTATTTACTTTTAACTGAATAATAAGCCTCAAACGCACAGAGTGAATATGAAGTATCGTCAAGGCTGATCTCCTTTCGCCTGCAGACCTTCAGTCATGTATGATCTGCGTGGCCCGTCGAGTGACAGCCATGGAGAGGACGGAGAGTTTTAACACCAGGCATGAACTCTCAGGTGAGGAGCTGCGTACTCACTAAACAAACACAGAAGCTCAAACAGGCCGCGATGGTCTTTCTTTACCCACGAACAGGTTTGACTCTTTCTTCTTGCGTCTTCTTGCTTCCTCCCTCCGCGTGCCCTCCTTCTGTCCTGCTTGGCAGGTAAACTGATTCAGATCGACCAGAACTCCCTGCGAGCGTCGATGCGTCCGGGCTGGGAGGATTTGTTGAGGCGTTGCATTCAGATGTTCCTTCAGCACAGTGATGGGCAGCCCTGGTCACACAAACGCCACTATCATGAGGGTGGGTAACGCACGTATAAGGACTTAGTGAATTCATCTCAGTGAAATCCACATTAAAAATATCAGCTGGAAAAGGCTTTATTTAATTAACTGTATATTTATTTATCTTGGTTGTAGCTTTGTTTTTAGTTTATTGTTACTACTTATCTTTTTAGAAAGAAGACTCTTACTTATTTAAACACAAACACCTCCTGCATTACCATCTCAGTACTGATCTCATGAACAGACGGTTTCATCATATAGGAAGTGATTGATGACCTGTGTTGTGACTTAGGTCATCTTACTCTATCTGTCTGTGCAGCCTTTCTGCAGGGTCACGCAGAGACGCCCTTGTACCGCTTCTCCCTCTCTGACGGCACTCCAGTCACAGCCCAGACCAAGAGTAAGCTGTACCGTCACCCTATGAGCAACGAGCCGCAAGGCTTCATCTCCACGCACCTACTACAGAGGTCAGAAAACTGAAAATACACACACTGCATTCATACTCGGCAAAGTGCGTTTCATTTATTGTACTGACAAAAAGGAGCACTTCAAGCATGTCTGTGCAAGGCAGCCAAGGTATTCATGCCACATAAATAGCTCAAGTGGGAGCTGAAGTAGCTTTTATATACACCGACATCCTGTGAACAGTGAAAAGAATCCGCAGAGGAGCGAGTATTTTATATGCATTTATCTCAAGTCTACAGTCTGAGAGGTTATTGTGGGAGACAGTGCACTTTCAAGGTATGTGCTTTTTTTCAAAGCTTGTGCTAGTTTTTATTCTACTTCCACACAGGGAGCCGAATGGTTACCGCTCAGCACCGGGTGGGAGCATGATGCCAAACACGATGCGACAGCAGGGCATGGGAGGCCCCAACCCGAATGCCCAAATGAACACCGGTGGCGGAATGGGTATGGGGGGCATGAACAGGGGCTTCAGCATGAATGAGCAGGGTCACATGGGTCCGATGGGCGGCGGCTCGATGTATGGAGGAAATGGCGGAGGAGGAAGTGGAGGAGGAGGCATGGGTAACCGCATGATGCAGATGAATCAGATGGGGCACATGAATCAGATGGGTCCTATGAATCACCCAGGCCAAGGCATGCCGCAGCACCAACAGCAGCCCCCGTTTCAGAGCAGTGGCGGCTTTGGCCTCAGTGGCATGAACAGTCCCTCGGGGAGCCCGAGAATGGGCGTTCCTCAGCAGGGTCTCCTGATGTCACCTCGGAACCGGGGAAGCCCAAAAATGGGCTCCAACCAGTTCTCACCTGGAGGTAAGTCTGTTAGCGTCAAGTGTTCAGGATATTTTAATTTACGGAATTCATTGTTGAATCCAGTTAATGTGTGACTCCTCTTTCTGTTCCAGGGTTGCACTCTCCTATGAGTGGCATTGGCAGTAATGGTGGAAGTGGGGGCAGCACCACCACCTTCTCCAGCAGCTCCTTAAATGCCCTACAAGCCATCAGTGAAGGAGTAGGGAGCTCACTCCCCTCTACCCTAACATCTCCTTCTCCGGCCCACAAACCAGACAGCTCTCCCAGCATCCACTCCTCCTCTTCTTCTTCTCAGCCCAGTCAGGCAGCCAAACCAGGCCAGGATGGCTCCAAAAGCCCAGCCGGGGGCTTAGCACCTGGACCCAGCGACCATCACCACCCCATGCACCATCACCACCATCATCAGCATCCTCAGGCTGAGAGTTCTGGAGACCGACCAGATAGCCAGGCAGCAACAGCGACTAAAGACTCTGGAGACGGAAGCAGTGAAGCAGGAGCGGCTAACTCCGAACCCCCTCGCAGGGTGCCAGACAGTAAGGGACATAAGAAGCTGCTGCAGTTGCTGACGTCTCCTACAGAGGAGCTGGGAATAGGTGGCAGTGGGCCAACGGGGCCCCCTGTACCGCCCCCTCCGACCAGCAGTAACACTCCTGCGGGCTCAGACAGTAAGGATGCAACGGGAGGCATGACTAGCCCCTCATCAACTGGGGTTACCTCATCCTCTTCGGCCAGTGGAAATTCAGGCCAAGCGACAGGACCAGGGGGCGTGTCAGCATCAATGTCATCAGCCCACTATACTGGCTCGCTGCAAGAGAAGCACAAGATCCTCCACAAGCTGCTGCAGAACGGCAATACGCCAGATGAAGTGGCTAAGATCACAGCCGAGGCTACAGGCAAGGTGTCTCTCGGGGGCCAGGAGGGCGCTGAGGTTGGAACAGGAGGCTCAGGGGCCGGGTCGGGCCCTGGGTTGATCACAGATCCCAAACAGGAGCAGCATAGTCCCAAGAAGGAGAAGACCCATGCCCTCCTCCATTATCTCCTCAACAAGGATGATTCCAAAGAGCCAGTGGATGTTAAACCCAAACTCGAAGAGCTAGACGGGAAGGGACCTGCGGGGGCTGCTGGCGGCCCACCACGGAGTATCCCCGGATCTGGGCCCGGCCCTGTACCTGAACATCCCGAGAGCAAGATTAAGTCAGAACCACCTGATGATGTAAGATTGACTGTACTGTACTATTGTCGTGACCTGACATTTAGCTTTCTATGAAGATTAATGTTTGATCTTGTCTTGTTGACTTATTGGGTAACTATTTTTATTTCATTTCTTTTTTTAGTTGCACAACCTGGAATCTATCCTGGGAGATCTGAGGAGTTCAAGCTCTGACTTTTACCCCGATCAGGCTGGAGGTGGAGGGGCCAACGACACAGGAAGCAAACCCCCGGGTTGCCTTGACGACAGCCTGCAGGGTGAGTGGTTTACAGATCAAAGCTTATGAGAAGTGACAGACGCAGAGCAGGCGTTATAATATCATATGTGATGATATCAGGATAAAATGCCACTGAAATAGCATCTGAGCATCTCATGCTGTCATTCAGAGTTTTCTTGAACTCTTAACGTCTGTGTGGCTGTTTCCCAAACACTTCTCTTCAGCTGTACTGAAGAGGGCTCCTCCTTTGCAGCATTTTGCATGTTGCAACACTGATCCTTTGACAAAACAGTGGCAAAGAGTACAACTTCAGTTTCAAAGCCAAAAAATACAAAAGTGAAGCGAACACTATAATCTCTCTCAGTGGAATTTAGTTTTGACCATATAGAGATTTGTATTCACACGCAGCATCTGACTTTAATAAGCTGTTAAAATGTTTTATATGTCGTAGCTGCTGTTTTTGAATCCTGTGAAAAAAGCTTGTATATCCTCGCTCGCTGAATAAATGACAATTAATAAAATGTGAGTGAGTCTAAATCTGTGGGAAAGTGCACAAAGTGTTACAAAAGTTGTCTTAAAAAGAAGAAAGAGTAAAACATCCGTCCACTTTCTCAACCGCTTGTCCAGTTTCGGGTTGAAGGCGACTGGAGCCTGTTTAATTTTTAATACTTTCAATATTAACTGCATTATTTTATTAATTCCCTGTATTTTTTAGTGATCGGGTTAGTGGCTCCATAGTGTAGTGGTTTATACATTTGCAGAAGGTCCCCGGTTTGATCCCAGGAGGAGACACAAATCCCTTTGGGGTTGTGTCGGGAAGGGCATCTGGCATAAAAACTGAAAGCAGCAGTCAAATCAAATATGTGGAGCTATCCGCTGTGGCAGCCCGCTGTGAGTAACGGAGCAGGGGGAAAATAGCTTAATTTTAGTCATTCGATTCTATTTGATTTTCTGTTGGGTTTCTCTTTATTTTCATTATTTTCTCATTTATTCATTTATGAATCCATAAAAAGAAAGCTTGTGCAACAATGGGATATCAATACTTTTCAAGACAAATATGTTATTATAGGAGCTGTTTTTTCTCATGTCATACATTTACATTTTTATAAAGCACCGAAATCTTTTTATGCTGCTTCTACAGGGAGTCCAGGTATGGGTTCAGGACCCCGGGTGCCCTTCCAGAGGGCCATGTCCATGGATGCAAAGCCTCCTGGTGGGCCTGGAGGAGGCAGACGCCCCATGCTTGTCAAGCAGGAAAACATGATGGGCAGCCCAGACAGCTATCCAGGAAACATGGGTGTGTGGTTATGTGTTTATGGAGCTCAGAATTTATTTACTCCGCACATTTCCTCTCACTCTTTCTCTGCCTCTCAGTTTTTGTTTTTGTTTTTTTTGGTATGTGTTCACCAGTTTCTGCCTTTGACTGTATCACAATTTAAATGGATAATATTGAGGACTAAGACTGGGCTAAACTGCTCTGTGTAACAGCTTTGATGATACTGACACACGCATGTGGTGTTTATGTGTTGCCAGGACCAATGAATAGAGGGATGGGTCCTCAGAGATCCCCCATGGGTAGTTCAGGTGAGTGGGGCATGCCCCGCACCAGTGCCAGTCCTGTGGGCTCAGCAGGATATCCACCCATGATGCGCCCGGGCATGGAGTACAACAACAACGGCAAGGGCGTAATGTCAGGGCCCATGGTCAGCCGCTCCAACAGCGTGCCAGCCACAAGGTCGATGCTGCAGCAACAGCTCATGGATATGGGTACGTCTGTCATACGGGGCCCAGGCGCCGATGGTGGTAGGGAAATGTTTACAAGCACAGACAGAAGGGTGAAATTTTAGAAATACAAGCCAAGGAGATTGGCAGGTACATTTATACTGTGTTCACTATCTATAATGTATATTCGTAGTTTAACTTAACTATGAATATACGAAACTTAACTTTCTGTTTGAATGATAGTGTGAGATGAAAAGTAAAGTAATTACATTTCTTGGGGGAATGTGAATGTTTCCTGCTAGAAACCTTATTTTTAAAAGTAGCAGTTAAGCAGCTGACTGGCTATATAACTATACCCATGTCTTGCTGGTTTAGGAGGTTCTGCTGATATGGGCATGGGTATGAGCCCCTTCAGCCAGCAGGGCCAACCGAACCAGTCGCCCTCCTGGCCGGACACAATGATGGGCATGGAGGGAAACAGGTCAATGCAACACCCCTCTGGGTCTCCATTGAATTCTTATGTTCTTATGTTTTATCCTGAACCTTGTGCTGAGTTTCTCTTTTTCTGCGTTTGTTGCAGGCGGCAGTTTGGCAACACCTTAGATGATCTTCTGGTGCCTCCCACCACGAGTGAGGGTCAGAGCGATGAACGGGCGCTTTTGGACCAGCTAGACTCCCTGCTGAACAATACAGATGGCATCGCTTTGGAGGAGATAGACAGAGCTCTGGGCATCCCAGACCTCGTCAGCCAGGTTAGAAAACAATAAAAGGACAACATGTTCACCCCTGTGCTCTTCCAGACCTCTCAATATGTGATGTAAAAGGAGAAAAATATCATTGCTTGCATGCGAGTGTAGCATTCATCTTTGCATTTGATATTTCAGTCGTGACTCACCCTGTTCAATCTGTTCCCTCGCTGAAAGGTAACAGATGAGCCCAGAGGGATCAGTCTGTGCACTTAGAAAAAGATAATTACAGAGCAAACCAATTGGAAACCAATTGGAAGTTTGACAGACTTCTCTTTCTGTCCTCTTGTCCTATCTCCTCCAGACACAGGGAGCAGAGCAGCAGCTAGAACCTTTTCCAGGGCAGGATCCGTCCATGGTAGTGGACCAGAAGCCTCTCTATGGGCAGGGCTATCCTGGACCTCCTACTATGCCTATGCAGCCTGGCTATGGAGGGAACCCTATGCAGGGTCAGGCCCAGCAGGGGGGATTTGGGCCCATGCTCTCACAAATGGGCCAAGGCGGCAGTTTCCCCTCTATGGGTGGAATGGTGGGCATGGGCCACCCTCGTGCCAACATGATGCGACCCAGGATGATGAGTGCAAACAAGCCAATGAGGCTCCAGCTGCAACAGAGACTGCAGGGACAACAGGTGTGACCACAAGACCATCATGATTTGTTTTACAGGCAAATTAACTTGGGTCAGAGTTGTCCCAGTATTGTAGTTTTTGTGATACAAACAGGATATGCAGTATGTTTAAATTAGAACGACAAACGCAAGTGTACCATTATGCAAATAAAGTCAGTGGTGGTCTTACCTTGGAAAATTGGAAACCTGTATTTGCTGTGGATAGTTTTGTCCATTTTGAAATTTGGAGCTTCCTCGCTCTTGCAGCTTCCCCCTGCAGGCCAAAGACATGCTTGTTAGGTTAACTGGTAACCAAAAGTTGGCCATAGATGTAAATATTAAGTCTGTCTCTCTGTGTTGGAGCTCTGTGTTAATATTTGCTTTCTCGTGTCATCCTGGATTTTTGTTTTTTCCTGAAGTTCATGAATCAGACACGGCAGGGCATGGCCTTGAAAATGGAGAACCCAGGAGGAAACCCTGGCATGAGGCCCGGCATGCAACCTGGCATGGGAGGACAGGTAGATGTCAAAAATCTGTTTGGTTACATCTAAGTGAAAATGATTTTAATGTGACTGCAGTTACCTGTCATACTTTTATTAATGACTAAATAAACACACAAAAAGGTGTTTATGTACCAAGCAAATCGATATAACGGCTGACGCAGTAGCTGCAGAGTTACTGTGTGCAAGCTCAGACCTTTTGTGTGTGCACAGTTTTTTAAATGTGGCACTGTGTTATAATAAATCACCTTTTTTGCATCTTTTTCTTCTTAACCATCGACACAAATTTTGTTAATTTAGCCACGTGCAGACTTTCAGCCTTAATTTGGGGTTGAAAAAAAGTATTACAGTGACCTCTGATGAGTTGCAGCAATTTTAGACCCAGTCTATTATTGAAGCATTGTTGCAGTTTTCAAGTGCTACATCTTTAATAGTGTAATTGACTGTTGTAGTTTAGTAAAATTTAGGAAAATATTATTACACCGTGTCCATTTTCCCATCAGTTTTAACACATTCTTCATCACATATTTTCAGAAAGGTCTAAATATGACTACAGCAGGTGACAATTCTCCTCTGGATATGTGATTATCTATTTATTTTCTCTAGCCGAGCTTCTTGAACGCTCAGATGATGGCTCAACGAAGCAGGGAGATGGTCACCATGCAGATGAGGAGGCAACGCATGATGATGCTGATGCAGCAGCAACAGCAGGCGGCGGCGGCAGCTGCTGCAGCTGCCGGAGGGTTCAGCCCTCCTCCCAACGTCACAGCTCCTGGCGGTATGGACAACCCTATGGGAGGGCCAACCATGGGCCAGCCGGGCCCCCAGCAGTTTGGCTATGGTGGCAACTATGGTGAGTCTAATTAACTGCTTTCTAGGCAGAATACTGCTGCTCCCTGGTGGTGAGTGCTGGTACTGTATTTATCAACTGTGCCTTGAACATTACGGGTACCTAAGCAATAGTGGAGAGAAGTTGAAGTTGAAGCTTGATGATTTCCCCACAGGGATGGGCCAGCAAGGAGACCCCTCTTTTGGCCCCTCAGGTGGAAGTCCTCCTAATGCCATGATGCCCGGCCGCCTGGGGCCTCAAAATCCCATGATGCAACAGCACCCACAGGGTGGCCCCATGTACCAGGGTGCTGATATGAAAGGCTGGTCACAGGGAGGCATGAGTCGCAACAGGTACGACACATTTACTCCCCTGCATCTCGCTGTCAGGAGGAGGGGAGAGGGATGGGCATAGTGTCTGTTCTTCTCTTGTTGAAGAGGAACAGTTTAACTCTTCTTCCTTCCTGTCACCAGTTCGTACCCTCAGCAACAGTTTGCGCAGCAGGGACCTCCAGGGCAACAGCAGTTTGGCCAGCAGGGGAATCCAGGGCAGTATGGAGGCATGATGATGAACGGAGGCATGCCGCCTAGTGGAGGAGGAGGTCACATGGGGCAAATGGGTATGAACCCAATGGTGATGGGACGAATGCCGATGGGGCCTGATCAGGTATGTTCAGAGGGTGTGAGAAGCTAAAGAACAGGCTCACATGTGTTAAAGGCTTATTAACTGCTGACTAAAGAAGTCCTCTTATTCATAGTATACATAGTTTTTACAGCACAGGGAAGCGAAGCTTAAACTCTAAGCTTATTTTAAACGTATAGAAACATTAATGTCGTCACTTATGGTTCTCAAGCTCTTATAAGTACCTACAGATCTGACTGACTGCTACAGTTTCTTTGAAGATCCAAGTAGAAGTCCCGAGAAGCAAACTGAGCCCAAAATCTTATCTTTGTGCAGATTTCTTAAGCTAAGCTAACTTAAGATGCATGCCTCCACCTTCTTGTCTCTGTAACACAAATAAATCCCAGAGTCCTTTGCACTTTATATGACAAGGTGTGACGGTCCTCTTTGTTGCATATTTGTCAAAACAGGCTCCTTACCTCCGCTCTTGTATCACATATACTAGAAAAACATTATATTGTCAGGTCTTAGAATACCTTTGCTCTGTAAGAGTCACAGTCCAGAATTACCTTTATTTATTCATTATTCACAATTTCAACAGGGCAGAAATTAATAAACGTCCACTTTAAAGGACAGACACCAATGACTATATATAAGTATGTAAGTATTTTTAGGACAGACTTGACTGAACCTGTCGTGTCTCTTTCTAGTTTTGTGGAAAACTTGTTGATTGCACTTCCCTGTCTCATTTTCTCTCTTCTCTCCCTCTGCTGTACATTTAGAAATACTGCTGAACATCGTGGCAGACTCCTTTGTCTCACTGTGATCACCATTCAGAGACGGCAGACGGCTGCAGCACCGCGGTGTGTGGGGCAGACTGGGCGATGTTAGTCTGTGCTGTGCTGTACTCCCACCAGGTGGGGGCGTGAACTTCCCTTTGGACTCGTGGCCAGTAACGTCAGTCTGGCAACCTGCGGAAACACAGACTCTGTCACATACATGAAAACACACAGCGATCATAAAAAAACATAAAAAAATCAGAAACACTGTGACTTCTTTACACACAGATACATAACGATGGTCATACAGACACCTTTGCGATTCCTCTAACGGACCTTAGTATAATATCCCCCTCTTTGTGAGCAGTGTGTGCGTGCCCACGCCGAACGCACTCGCCGGACCAAACGGTGAAGGTGGACGGACGCTCGAGTGAAACCACGTGGACAAACGTGTTGTGACATCCTCTCCTTTGTCGAATGTACCATGAAGCTGTATTCAGATCTGAAAAGATTGCTCTCTCGTTTCTGAACTCTTCGGGATTTTTTAATCTGCCGTCTTTCTGCTGCTCCTGGAGGATCTCTGTCAAAGCGGTTCTAGATGACGAGCCGTCAGATTGTGACACTCACACGAATGTGATTAAGCAGTAGCACATTGTTTCATTCCCTGGGACGCCCCTGGGCTAAAGTACGACTGAATTCCTTGTTGGCTGATTGCACTTTAAGGAAAAGCCAACATCAAAAGGATTGTGGCAATATAGAGGCCTTTACCCGAGAATTAACGCATAGCAGCAGACATCTTCTGTTTATTTTTGTGTGCGTTGTTCTTCAGGGTTTCCTATCTGAGAAAAGGCGCTGTTGATTGGAAATGGGTAACCTAGATGCTCTTTGTTCATTAGTGGGAACCAGTAGAAAGGCAGTAAGCACAGATTTGATCCAATACACTCGTATATAGTGTGCGGATTTATTAATATGACAATTTTTAAGCCACTTTAAAGTCACTCTTGGAACAAAGAGTCTTCTATTAAAATTCAAACACTCCACTTATATTTCTACAGAGTCATAAGGTGATCATTTACATTGAGGAGGTGATTTTTAGCTCAAAATGATTCAGATATTTTGGTTACCTTGCACCTGTTTACAGTGCTACTAGTAAGTAAATCAAAAATGGATTGCCAGTTATGAAATTATGCCTAGATTACCTAACATGTTAAAAGAAAGTGTTAGATTTGAGTGTAGGTGTGCATATTTCTAGCAATAATCCTTCCTCCTGGTTTTCCTCTGAGGACAAAGCTGAAGCATTGTTTACTCAAAACGACGGTACTGCAGTATTAGACATGGTGTCTTGTTAGGAGCTTTTCTTTTCCTTTCGTCTGTGAATATGAATTGTAAATACGCTTCAAATGTACTATATATAAATATATATATGCTTTTGTAGGTCACATACTGTTTTTTGCACAGCTTGTAAGGCTTGATATTTAAAAGTGTAATTTTCTTATTCTGTCATGGCTCGGCTTTTATTTTCACTACTTTAACCAACGGTTTGGAAAGGAAGGGCCTCTTTTTGTAAGCAGTACGTGTACGTGTGACTTTCTTTCATACTGCCACTTTCCCTCTCTCAGAACGCACCTTTATTTTTATTTTGTGATTTCCGAATCAAGAACTTCTCTTTATTTTTCCGAGGACATAGTCTTAGCTAAAGAGGTGCTAGTGGGTTAACTTTTTTTTTTTTAAGTAAATTATATTTCTTTTAATTAAAACAAAACAATTGCCTATATAAAAAGTGTTGACACATGATTGTGTTAGGCTTCAAGAGGCCCAGATGTCTTACCGGTATGTGAGGTGTGTATTCTCTGTACTTAACCTCAAGCTTCCATTTCTGACTTGTTTTCCCCTCCTGAGGTTTCTGTGCTTTCAGTTTCGTTCAGCCTCATATACGAGACTTTGGAAATCAGTCCCGCTGTGTCCATAAGCCTGTGCGGTTTGTCCGCAGATATTTAATCATGACGAAAGCAACAAACAGAAGGAAGGAGATTTAAATCCCCTGATTATCTGCCACTGTCTTGGAAGGGTGTTTTTTAATTTCACATTCAAGTTTTGAACTTTATTTCTGATGTGTTTCCTGTGGAACTTTCTGTTGAGAAATCTACCTTTGAAAACACGCTCAACCCAAAGATTTCTGTTTGTCATTCTGCAGTGCGTAGACACAGTTCCTGATGTAGATTGTGCAAGTACTCATGTGTGCTTTTACTGTTGCACATTACCTATAATATACATTGAGCTGAATATGTTTAATTGCATATATTATATCCCCCATCTGTATGAAATAGAGTAGACATGAGTCTGGTTCTGCTGAGGTGCTTTCGGTTTTTGTTTGTGATCGTTTCTTCCTTTCTGTAGACCTTATGGCCAGTTGAATCGTGGTGCTGCAAATTTCACACAGGAGAATGTTTTTCAGCTGGGAAAGGGAGGCTTCATTCATGATTGATGTCATTTATGTCTCAGAATAATAGCCTGGATTTCTTTTTTTCTAAAACCCTTGTCTCTCGATGAAGAATATGAAAGACTTATCTACAAACATTTCAAACAAAACATCTGTGTTTCTGCTTTAACGGAAAGGAACTCCTCTCAGTGCTTCATTGGAGCTTAAAGAAAAGAGAAAACACATCTGGGAATCATACAGTCATTAATACAGGATGTAAAATACTGTTGCATTTTTCTTACCTTGTTTCTTGATGTTAATATTGATGTAAATACAAATTTATATTTAAACATTACAGTGGCTCTGCTGTGTTTGATTTTGTGCACGACTCATCAGTCTTCACGCCCTGCAGCAACAATCCAGACTTACAGAAAGCGCTGAAACTGTGTTTCTGCTGCAGTATCTGAGCCTTTCAGGAGCTACAAGTGTATGTTACAAGCAGACGTTCATCTGGTCCAAGTATTAATGAGACGTGAGTCTGTGTGGAGGAGGGGAGGTGAGTGTGTCTTTGTGTGGATGAGAGCTATCAACATGTAGTGGGGGATTCGGGCGTTTGGGTGGCCATTCCTCTAAAACAAAAGACGAGAGCTTCTTCTCATTTACGTCTCGCTTTCATCTGCAGGGATGTTTCCTGCAAGAGCCCCGCTGCTCTCTCAAACGTGTGAGCTTTTGTCATGTATCATCCCGCTTTCTTCCCTCATCTTAATTATCCACCCCCACCCTCTAATGAAAGGATCACACACACACACACACACATCAGGCAAGGCCATCCCATCCCCACGAGTGCTGCAGCTTCTGTTACTGTACAGAAACTTTAAAAGACTATCTGCCTTTCAGAGCTTTAAATAACTTTCACTTGATTGACCTGCTGCTGTGGGGTGACTCATTCACCCTTTTAAATTCTCCAACAACTGCAAGTCTGAAATGCAAATCATTTTTTTAACGTTTCCCTTCAGTTTTAAGGTAACGTAACAATCAATCAGAGCTACGAGGGAAAATCCCTCGTAGCTCTGAATCACCACACAATCACGCCATCTCTAACCAATAGCCATTTACAATATATAAGTTTTGTTTTATTAGATTATTCTCCCACTTCTTATCGATCTATGAACAAAGAAAAAAATAATTCTAACGAAAAACTCCTTAAAATATTTACAGTTTTTACAGCGAGGTCCCTTTTGCCTTTCTGCAAAATATACTACTTCTGATGATTCAGACCTCAGAGGGTTAAATAAATACGCAGTGTTTCAGTTGGAGAAATGGGTGATCAGCAGGTTGGAGATGTGAAGGTCTCCTCTACTCTTTATAAAACTTCGTCCACCGGTTAATGATTTCCAGGGGATGACTTCCAGCTCATGCATGTTAATGAAGTTACTCAGAATGGGGAACTATTGGGTGCAGCGAATTGCTTCACAGCGCCGCCAGCACTTCTGTGGAGTGTTAGTTTGGTTCAAAAAGTCAGGACAGTTAGAGCTTTTGTAGTGGGTGAGGAACTTGGCATATTTTAGCTTAATCGAGAACAAATTTCCTTAATAGTATTTTATCTCTTGTAAATTATACAGTAGCACCATTTTTGGCTGCTTCACTCGCGGAGGCTGGTTTTGCTAAAACCTTAATTGCGAACTTTAGTTCAAAATAATTCTTCCTTAAAGCTATGCTGTGGGAATCTTGCCAT
Organism: Perissodus microlepis; assembly: GCF_051167445.1. Lineage (NCBI taxonomy): Eukaryota > Metazoa > Chordata > Actinopteri > Cichliformes > Cichlidae > Perissodus > Perissodus microlepis. The sequence goes on from NC_140480.1 coordinate 24,736,027, forward strand.
ACGAAAAAGTCCAAAGTTTTTTACAAACTGCCGGTTTTATATGTATTTTTGGTGAATTGTCATTCTCATCACTGTTTTCCTCGCACCAACTTTCTCCGAAGCTTCAAGTCAAACGCATTCTCAGGCGCGCACACGGTCCGGTTTTTCCTGGAGACATTTGGTCCCCTTTGCTCTCCACAGCAGCAGACATCAAATTATCCGGCTGTTCCGTTTCATCATTTCACTGACCAAGTTGGGGGTTTCCTGTGTGTGTGTGTGTGTGTGTGTGTGTGTGTGTGCGGCGGCAGGAGGTAGGGTGGAGCAGGAGGAGGGATGCGCGGATAGGAAAAGACGCACCGCTCGTCTATTGGACCAGAAACAGAGTGGGCGCATGTAACCGCCTGTCCAAGCCTGGAGACTTTGCCTTTTTTTTCCACGGACGGGAGACAAGAGGGTCCAAGACAAGTACACATCTAAAAGCGGTATATGTGAGGCAACCGGGGGCTGCGAGTCAAGCCATGGACGCGCTGTTGGCGTTATTATAGGCTGTCGGTGACCACAAAGCGTAAAGTTTCCGCTACTGTCTTGTTGTGTTTTTTGTTTTTTCCTTTGTGTTGCGTTTTTTTTTCTTTATCTTCAAGCCGCATGAGTTCACCGCTGTTTTTGGGTCAGCTGGTCGGGGTTCCGTTAGAGATAATGCACCCCACCATGGAAAAAGACACAACTTACACCAAGATTTTCGTCGGCGGGCTTCCTTATCACACCAACGACGCTTCACTTCGGAAATATTTCGAGACTTTCGGGGACATCGACGAGGCAGTGGTGATCACGGACAAACAGACGGGAAAATCCAGAGGATACGGCTTTGTGAGTCAATCTAAGTTCATCTGCCTTTTCTCTGCTAGATTCAGAGAACAACTCAACGCATGTAGAGTGAATAAACAAAGCAGAAAAGAGCGTTTAATTAAGGTTTTATCAGCAACTTCCAGTCTAATTAAACGGCGGGCGCTTAAAGCACAGTAGCCCACGTCTGTTGTAGCTGCTAATCAGTTTAAAGTGACTTTATCTTAATAGTTAATTACATTATTCTTATGTTTTTCATCGGAACCCTTTTTTAATGTGTGTGTCTCGGGCTTGCACGCTGCACACACTGCCACTTTGTTCAAGCAGGAGCCATGTGCAGTGTGTCTGGTGGTGACAGTCACATGCCAGAAGCATGAGAAGCAGGTTATATCTTATAAGTGTGTCATCAATTATCTCCACTCTCCCCAAGTACAAATGGAAGCTCGAACAGACACAAAACAAGGACACACATACCCACACAGATACACTTGAGTTGGTAATAAGCTGCTGCAGCTGTGGGCAGATGTCTGTGTCGTCTGTGTGTTTGTGTGTGAGTGTGTGTGTGTGTGTGTGTGTGTAGGGTGGGGAGATGGGGGTCCCTGGACTCGGAGGTGTGACATGTCAGTTGGCTCTGCAAGATAAGGCTGCAGCAGTTTCATGTTGACTTCCTCCCTCACAACCAAAACCCATCCCCCCTCTGCCAGGATGGGTTTTGGTTGTTTGTCTGAGTGACTTTGAGTTAATGTGTATTGAACTTCAGATTATCTCTACCTACTGCGCAGCCAATGAGCTGATCAGCTAAAGCAGCCATGTGTTGAGCTCCCCCCCTCCCTTTTTTGAGAGTTGGGTAGCAGCGTGCTCATTTCATCCCTGACATCTCTTTAGAGGTCTTAATTCTTGAACCACAGCGATCTAAAAACCATCCACTGCTTTATGTTTGCATAAAAGTCCAGAGTCTGATGCTGTAAAATGAAAGCAAGCATAGCTGTTTTACTTTCACTGTCCCTCTTACTGACAGTGGAGCCTGCAGCTGTGGTTCTGCATTGTGGTGTAACTGCACTCTGTGTGTGTGTGTGTGTGTTAACCTGTATCACCCCTTCCCAGTTTCTTTCTGCCCACTCCTCAACTCAGTCCCTCAAGGTAGATTCTAGAATTTCATCCTTGGCAGGCCAGGGTGAAGAAAAAAAGTCTGCCTCCTACACTTCAACCCACACCAACACAGCTGAAGCTCCACTGGCAGCTTTAAAACACACTCATTTCTCCTTTCATGTAGTGGAGTCAGTGTCCTGTCCTGCAAAAAAAGGGGGAAAAAAAGATTAAGGAGACGAGGACAGAAGCATCCTCAGGGTCACCCCTCTGTGTTGCTTCATCCGAGTGCTCATGCTGGCATCCAGACTGTAGAGAAGCTTTCATGCGTTGCAGTTTTGTCGGTTTAAGAGATTACATGAGTGGTATTAATGTGCAATGCTGTGACGCTGTCTACAGGTGACCATGGTGGACAGGGGGGCGGCAGAGCGCGCGTGCAAAGACGCAAACCCCATCATCGACGGCAGGAAGGCCAATGTGAACCTGGCGTACCTGGGGGCCAAACCTCGCAGCTCACAGTCAAGTAAGCATTAGTCTGCGTCTATTTTCTTTCTTCAAAAACTCATCAAACAGGAGGTAGCACCAAGCTTCTTTTTAATCAAATGCTATTTGAAGGTTTGAAAAGGTGAGCTGTCAGTGAGTGGTTTTGGTGGTTTGGTGAGTATTTAGAGCAGTGGTTCCCACAATTGGTGCATGCAACCACCGGCAGGGGAAGGACAACCAATAAAAAACGTGAAGTGAAACTCATTTGAATAAGTGTGTTTTTTTTTAAGATTTTTTAAAAATCAAAAAACTAATTTGCTGATGCCAGTGTGAAATTCAAATTCGATACTTTTTTATTGGTAAAGATTGCTAAAAATTGTGGAGGTTAGACGTGACTTTTTTGACGTTTCAAGTTGGGAATGGCACAAAAAGTAAAAAAAAAAACAACGCTTATTTAGAGCAGGAGTCCTGCAACCATGAGAAACAAAAATCTTAGTTGATTTAAATTTGGCTCTTATCGTGCAGCTCTGGATGACTTTGAGTGCTGCTGCTTAAAAAAGTAGAAAATATTGCTCTGTGGAAGTGCAGTTTGGACCACTTGTATTTGCGCATCTGAGATTCACTACTGGCTTAAAAACTTCTTGAATGTTTTTAAGGATTTATGACACCAAATAAGGTATATGAGGTTTCCACAGTGCACTATCACTAGGCTTATTTAAAAAATATAATTTAGTCATTTGAGGACAGTATGGTAGCGTGTAGGTGAAGACCATCACCTCATAGCAACCAGCCTGCTGAGGCCTGCATGATCTCTCTGTTCTCCAGCATCCTCCCACAGTACAAAATATGCATGTTAGGTTAATTGGTGATTCACCGTAGGCGTGAATGGTTGTCTGTCACCCTGTGGTGGCTCTGTGACAGACTGGCGACCTGTCTCGGATGTACCCTCTCCTACAGCCTTTGACCTTGAATTGGATAAGTGGAAAAAAGGGATATAGCAAATTGACAGGCGGTGGCTTCTAAAGACTTCAAAGTGAAAGAGATAACATGTTTGAGATTTACAGTATAGTAAGCCACAACAAATACTTAGTTTTCTAGATTATATGGGGGTGGGGGCAGAATTAGTCAGTGACAGTAGCACAGGGGAACCTTTCTGAAGCCCATGTAAGTGGCTGATGGTGTTTCATATGCAGTCTCTGCTCTTTTTTGTTCTTTTCCCAGAGACAAACGTTCCCCCATATCCATTCTGTTACTTTCAGGAATCTTTCTCCAGGAATTTGCCAACATTCGTAAGTCCTTATACCAACGCTGTGGTTATTAATTCTCATACTGAGATGATGATTATTATTCTCTCAGTGAATAAAAAATTTCAAAAATTGGAGAAAAAAGTAGCCAGAAATCTACAGGAGGCGTCTACAATGCTGAACAGGCAATCACAGTAGCTGCGGGCTGATTCAACACGACATGTAGTTATGTTACTTGGGAGGTGCGCGTCAGGCTACGTTGGAGGTTTGGTTACGTCGTAGGTTACGACTTAGATTTCCCGCTGAAGCATAAATTGGGCATCACTTCAAGAGCAGACACTGTTTATCAGTCGAAGCCTTGAGTGCCAGCTGAAGACAAGCAGCTGGCACTCAAAGCTTGGGTACCAGGTGCCAGCTGAATAAATTCATTCACAAGCCACCGTTCTGTGGATGTTGACGAACACGGACGTTACTGGAAGAACAATGTGAATATGATAGATCATGAAGGTGAATATCGCAGCCTGTGATAGTCTGCACGGAAGGCTTGGAATAACACTTATTTGCATGAAGACCCTGGTTATGATCACATGTCCAGGGTACGTGTTGGCAGATCGGGAAACTGCATGTTATAAACATGTTATTCAGGTTTTACCTCATTCTGTCACAGCTTGTAGTTAGCAACTACATTAAAATTAAAAAAAAAAAACATAATAGGGAAGTATAAAGGAAGCAGAATATTGTAAGCCTTAAAGTGTACTGTTACTTTTAGTTTCCTTTACTGAGAAACTGAATCCAGGACACTGTTTGACATGTGAAATGTAAAAAAGCTGCAGGTAGACAATCAAAAATCTGGATACTGTTGAAATATGAAGTCTTCTTGTGTCCCATGTAAACAGCACATTCTGAATAGGATCAGACTGATTTACAGTAAGTGTACTTCTAACCAGCTAAAGGCCTTCTACGTTGTTGAAGGAACAAAGGCAGCAAATGCTCTCAAGCAGGCTTCAAATCTCTACATATTTACATTTTACTGAAAGGGATGTTGACCCAGAGCTTTGTGGAGGACAAGAGAAATCACAAAAAATATAAATATATGCTTAAATGTGACATTAGTTGGATAAATCATGGACGACCACTGGCATGCTCGTCACCCCAGCCAGCTGCTTATTCCCACCATACATTCGCTCCTTGTGTGCTTGAGTTTACGCACAAGCTTTTCCGCCGCTGGGCTTTTTCAGAGATAACCACCACCGCACATGTTTTGTGCTTCCCCTTCGACATCTGGGTGCACACCAGACCTTGACAGCAGCTCTCCCTCACTACTCTGTTTAAAGCGTGCTGGCTGAAATGCCATGGAGTGTAGGTGTGATTGACAAACAGCGGTGCCAACAACAACTGACTGTGTGTCCTTATTTCTGGGCGAGGGCTGCGACGCAACTCCCCAAGCATGCGGCTGATGGGAGATGGCAGCGCTTGGTATTTTGTTATTGTGTGCGAGAGTAGCGAGAGAATAGGAGAGCGGGGAGAAGGCGAAAAAGAGCAAGAAGGGGACGGGACTGTTAAGAGCAACAAATAACAGCGTGCCTGTCTCCTCTTTGTCCTGGCGAAGGAGGAGGGGTGATGAAGTCATGTCAGTACAGTAAAAACGAGGAATGGGAAGGAATAAATAGCTGCAGGAATGTAAAGATGAAGTCAGAGGAGGTGCAGAGAGGAGGAGGAGGAGGAGGAGGAGGATACGTTTCTCCTTTCTTACTCAGTCTCAGCTGATTCCCGATGAAGTCTGGAGGCAGGGAGGTCGCAGATGTTTGTGAGCAATAGAGTGCATCATTATTTGTATGAGTGTGTATGCTGGGGGAATAACAGTGGGCCTGTGATACTCCCGTATACATGCTAACCTCTGAGAGAGAAAAAAACAGACAGAGAGGGAGAGAGCAGCTCTGTCCTTGTCTGCCCGTCTCTTCTGTTGTCTGTATAGCCAGTAGCTAAAATATCCCGCCTTACCGCTGCCTCTCTCTTTGTCTTTGTCTCTGTCTGCAGGTCTTTCTGTTGGAGTTCAGCAAGTCCATCCTACGTGGGCTCAGAGGCAGTATGGGTAAGACGGGGAAGAATCAATACCACTGTTTCCAACACTCTCTCTCTCACTCTCTCTTACCTGCCTCCTCCTCCTCAACACAATACATTTCACTCCTCCGCCCTTGACATTTGTGAGCACTCACTCCTTTTCTGCACTTGGGTCTCGGTAGTCGCTGGCACTCTGCAGCGCCTCAAGAATGTATTCGACCCTGTGCCCGTTTCTATATCGGTGCACTGGCTTTTGATGTCTTCTGTTGTCTCTCTCTCTCTTTCTGGTCCATTAAACCCATGAGAAGCTCAATTCTGAATTTCACTCATGCATGAGTTGGGCTTCACTGAGGCAACAAGCTTTTTAGTCAAACTTCCCCCATCCCTTCTTTTTCTCCGACTTCCACACACACACACACACGCTTCCTCACATTTGTGCACACAGAGGTCTCATTGCATCAGTGCCACTCATGAGTCACTGTGTAGTTGTGTAATAGAAAGTGGTGTTTTTAACACCCTTTAAAAACCCTGAACATGATCCCAACTGGCTGCAAGATAGAGACTGTGGCAGGAAACCGGAAAAACAAGAGTCTATAAACATGCAGGTGCTAACATGTTTACTGTGCTCACTGCAGTTAGCTGTGTATATGGATACCCATAACAATCAATAAAAGTTTAATCTTGGTTGTTATGCTGACCCTCGATGTAGGAGAAAGGCAAGTGTCTGTCATCACTACATATAGCAACACCGGTGCCTTCTAGTTAATGGAGGCAGAGATATTTTATATGTGTTGTTATGTTGTTTGGTGTCTATTTAATACAGCAAGCTTGTAGGCAGCAGCATTTATTAGCGCAAACAACATGAAGGGCAGTTTGCATCCTTTTTTCCGCCGTGATTCTGACACTGATGACAGACTGCCTTTATTTGAAGTGTGAATTTATTGCCACAAGGTGACAAGACAGCAGCATTATAGCGCAATAGTAGTGACACAATAAAATATCCAGTGACACAGCGTGAGTCAAATGTAAGCACAAATGTAGCCTAGGCAGTGTTTTCCCTGAAGTTTTAAGTGTAAAACACAACTGCTCAACACTATTTGGTCTTCCTGTCATATGGAGTGAAGCTAGCAAGCGCTCCAGCGATGCTCGGTTGAGTTGTTTACTTTTGGCTTGCACATCACAAACCGCTAACATGTCCTCATAACCCTAGCCCTTCATAATCTGGTTTTATTTAATGGTTTATGTTTGCCTCAAATGTTGAAACAAGTTTGCTGTTTCCACTTCCAAAAATTTAGGTAGCTCCCTTTTTAAGCACTGCTGCTCTCCCTCTCAGACAAGTCTGGGCTTTGCTTTTGTGCGTGTTAGGGATGTTTAATCTATGGCATTGCTATACCATTGGTATCATGAGATGACACTTTTTATGCTGAAAAATTGTGCTGGAATTATTGTGGATGGTACGCTGTGGCACAACCCTAGATAACATGCAACAGTTAGCGCAACTACCATAATCAAATGCTGCAAACATCATTACAGAACTTTCCATGTTTGACAAGATTACTCTCTCAAAATTCACACATCTTGCAAATAATGATTAAATGATGCCACTACAATTGTGTCCATTTAGGTATTTGCCTACTGAAAGAGTTTTTAACCACCACACATGCTACCCCAGGACAGGAATAGGAAAAGCATTAAAAAGATGGGGAAAATACAATATGATAAGTACAGCCAGCAGCTGCACTAAACACTTTTAAGTGTTTTTAACACTCGGTTTCACTTTAATTTCCCTTTAAGTAGTTTATAATAGTGCTCTGTGTGGATGTTTGCACACTGATGCTTCAGCCCTGCACCTGATCAGAGGTGTTGTTTCTTATGAAATATTGTACACTTTCACTAAGTCAGGGAAAAGGCCTGTTTTGCAACTAGTTTCCGACATCACGGTGTATGTCAATATCTCATGTATCAGAGTACAAAGGATTTAATGCCAAATTACTAAAGAGATGAATGGCAACAGATGTATCGTGCTGGTGAGCTGGTGCTAGTTTCTTGGGAAGAATCAAACCTTTCTGGGAAAGTGTAATTCACGGGTGACAGACGTTCTCACTCAGTGTCCCAGAGTTTCAGTGTGAACAAGAAAAGAAATCTTAATGACTCAGTTCCTGAGTAAAACAAGGGGGATGACTCATATCATATGCTGCAGACAGTAGAGAGAGACAGTGCAGGTTGAACCCAGCTGATGTGTTGTTGTTGTTGATGACTGGATGGATGACTCTTCTTCTTCTTCTGTCAACACCTACTTAGTCTTGATTCAGATGTTTGGTGTATCGCCAGTGAGGAGGTGATCTTAGGAGAAGATGTTACCAACTGTCACAGTTGTTGCTTTTGTTTTGTGTGTCTGGCTCTGCTATTGACTTTTTGAGCTTCATTTCAAAATCAAATAGCTGCTATTTTGGTCTTTGGCTGTCACAAATCTGAAGTTTTAGCGATGGGATCTTCTATATTTTAGAGGTATTTTAAGGAATTTACAGGATGTAGCGTTTTGGAAATGATCTCTTCGCTCTGATTTTCTGAAGGCTGACAAGTTCCGATCCCGCGGCTACAGAAAAGTCCATTAAAAACCTCAACTGTTCTGAGTGCTATTAATATTGCAGTCCTCAATTTCTGAATGAGTGATGAGGGAATTGAGGCTGACCCAGATGAGTCTATGAATGAGTGATGAGGGGTTGATAGAAAGTCTCCCAGAGTGCGAGAGGAGATTTGACGTACAGGGAGTCTTTTGTTAATCTCTGCTTGCAGGAAGAGTCACAGTTTGACACCTCAGACTGAAGAAAAACAGCTGAAAACATCACCTGGCACACCCCAAAGGCAAACACAAACCACAGGTGGCACTTTGTTTGTTAGGGTTAAAACACCTCCAAATTCAGGCAGTGTGTAATGCGTGTGTGTTTTGCAGGTAGCGGTTTAATTTGCTGAGAAACTATTGGGAGATCTGTGAAGAAAATAAATGAGACATATGAGGTGAAGCAAGAACACTTTCTGTTTTCTGTCAGTATGAACTGAAACATTGGATTAAAAAACACATTTGTTTGGTCTGTTAACAAAATCCACCGACAGGTAATTTTAAACCTAATTATCGAATTATACTTTTTATTTTACACTGTGGTGTAAAATACTAAAACACAGTCAAGGTAAAGTCATCTTACATACCAGGACATAAAACATCATCTGGCCCTTGGCATCTCTTAAAATTAGGTAAGTCCAGCCTGTGAAGAACAACAACATGTCATACTAGATTGTGTCATTATTTATTCAACACAAACTAAACCAAAAATGCAGAAGCAGTGTGTGAAAAACAAACTGCACTCCATGATTAAATAGATAGAGCCACCTTTATCAGCAATAACTGTCTGTTGCATCACTTTATGGAGGTTTGCAGACTTTGACTGGGCTGTTCTAGAGTTTTTGGTGTGTTTGGGATCATTTTCCTGTCGCCATCACACAGACCAATGTTTAGGTGTTGAACAGATGCCCTCACGTTTGACTCTAGAATACCATACAAGAGTTCATGGTCAACTGAAAGGTGGCTGAAATGTTCACAAGTCCTGTGGCTGCATAACAAGCCAAGATCACCCCCGGTCTCTAAATGTGACAGTGTGCATCATGGCATCTTTGGTCTCGCCTGTTCAAATGACATTGTTCCTCTTGTGTTGTTTTCAGATGCAACTTTGAAAACCTAAGCTGTGTTGCCATATTCTATATAGAGAAAATAGACTTTCGCCAGGCATGACTGAGGCATGTAGAGTCTGAGATGTAACTCTTAGGTTTTTTGCAGTTTCTCTGAGCATTTCACAGTCTGATTTGTTGTTACGTTCACGAAAGATTATTGGCACATAATGTTAACACACATCTGAATGCTCCAGACCAGCAAATTGCCTAAACCTTTGCTTTAATAGAGATGGTGAATTTGCTGGAATGTCCAGTCCCTGGAAAACTGGCAGCAGCCTTGAATGTTTGCCACTTGTGAATAATCCTTTCCGCTGTAGAATGATGGACATTTAGAAGGCAGCAACAACTGCTTCTTTAAGATCACTGATGATGCCTTTACTCCTTGGCATTGTGTTAACACACATCTGAACACTCAGACTGTCAAATTGTTAAGCCGCTCTTACGTCCGTCTTGTAATTGCTATGAAACCAGTAAGGGTGTACTTAGTTTTTCACATTATGTCATATAATAGCAGTTTAATATTTAATATTTTACAGTTGATCTTAGATTGTATTTACTAATTTTAAGACCTGCTATGAGCCGCTTATATTTTATAGTTTTTTCTATTTAAAGCATTAGATTTGAATGAGGGTATACTCAAACCGACGACCGGATGATACTCCAGCTTCTCAAAAGTCAGATCAATGAAAACTACTGAGTGAGCTTTTATTTTGAAGAGTTGCTATTTAAAAAAAAAAGCAAATTGTCACAATTGAGAACTGAAACTAGCAAATGCTGGGCTGTTTTTGTGTCATAGCTGACAAAGATGACTAATTTCTGACTAATATTGTTGGTTTGGTTTAAGATATCTCAGCCTGTTCTGCTTTGATTTCAACCATGCAGGTTTTTTTTTTTTTTTTTTTTTAAATCTCATGTGTGCAACAACTGTGTGCATGTCAGTGCTGAAAAAAAGTGAAACAAATACATTCATTTTGAGCATTCCCCTCTGTTTTTTCCTCTCCAACACTGCCTACTTCGAAGCCATATTACCATCAGTTCATGATGTGTCTTGTAAACAAAGTTGAGTTTCATTGTTCGAGGGTGTATTTAGGGAAAAATCTGTTGCAAAAGAAGAAGCAATACCAGTGTCTGCCACAGCGTTAACCTCAGGAGGTCTCAGTGCACCACAGCTGCAGGTTACTGCCTTTTTCTCAACAGGAAACTGTCTATTTTTGAATTGCTACTATTACCGCTAATGTCGATTTTTATCTCTTTGGTGCAGATAAGAAATCAAATCTGCTGTTTGAGGAGGGCGTTCTGATGAATGTAGGATACCACTGCTACTGTTCTGTATCCACCACAGTGAAACAAGCAGACAGAAGGAGACTTGAGCTAATATTGACTCTTTAAACAAATGTGAGAGAAGTTGTTTAATCTGGAGTGCAGATTTGACAGAAATTACATGTTTAAACTGGGGATAAATAAACCTTGCAGCCTGAGTAATGTCTAGATTTTTCAGTTTCTTACGTGCAAAGGGCACATCTGTCCCAGCTCAGATCTCTGTGCTCCGAGGCTCGATGTGTCTGTGACATGATCAGTATGACTGCAGTCAGTTTCAAACATTTCTTGGCTGCATGAAGGACTTTTATTTTAGGCTCAACTAAAAGAAATAGTCCAAGGTTTAAACAGGGTCTTGCTGTTGAGAAAGAACAGTAGCTTTTCCAGTCTTTAATCACAAGATAGTTGGGCATTCACCATTTTTCACTTTAACTGAGGGTGTCTTTTCTCTCTGATTATAAATCTAGGACTTGTTTTCCCTAACTAATGATCTTCATATTTAAATTTATTGAACTGATTGGGATCTTTTTTGTGTGTAAGATGTTGCCGTTGTCACAGTTTCTTTTTTATTCTGCATTTTTGCATGCAAATGGCCTGCATTTGTATAGCGCTTTTCTAGTCCCTAAGGACCCCAAAGCGCTTCACACTACATTCAGTCATTCACCCATTCACAGCTGCCCTGGGGCGCTGACAGAGGCGAGGCTGCCGGACACTGGCGCCACCGGGCCCTCTGACCACCACCAGTAGGCAAACATGGGGTTAGTATCTTGCCCAAGGATATTTGGCATGCAGCCTGGGATCGAACCACCGACCTTCTGATTAGTGGCTGACCTGCTCTGCCACCTGAGCTACAGCCACCCAAGTAAAATGACCTGGGTAAACTTTCTTTTTATTTTTTAACAGCCCTCTGTATCTTTAGCATCATTATTACATCCATACAATATTGATTGTAAATAAGGTTAGCACGTTGTTAAAGCAGGCCATACAAAAGGCGTCATACGTTTTGTAATATATATATATATAAATATACACTTTGTTAGTTCCACCCATTCAACTAGTTGATAATCAGCCAATCACATGGCTTGAAGTTCAAACATCGGATCAAAATGAGAATTTTAGTATTTCAGAAACTGCTGATCTGCTGGGATTTTACCACACAAACATCTCCAGGGTTTACAGAGAATGGTCCAAAAAAAGACAAAATATATCCAGTGAGCACCAGTTCTCTGGGTGAAAATGTCTTGTTGATGAAAGAGGTCAGAGGAGAATGGCCAGACAGCTTCAAGCTGATGGGAAGGCAGGAGAGAATCTTTAAATGCATATCACCAGGTGCCACTCTCATCAGCTAAGAACTGGAAACTGAGACCACAATTCACCAAAATTGGACAATAGAAGATTTTTAAATGTTTTGCGCTCATGCTTGTGCAACAGACAAATCTGCACCAACTTTGATTGTAATTGTGATAAAATGTCGTTTATAATTTATTTTTGACTGCACTTTCATTAGAATTTAAATTTTTAAAAAATGGTGAATTTTTATGATTTATTAAAACAAATAACCGGTGAGTCAAGGAAGCTTCAGTGATAAGAAATTATGCATATTCCTTTCGCAGAAAGGTTATTCTTATCATTTTAAGTGGTAAGTGGGGGTTTGTCAACAAAGTCCACCTATAAGCACTTTTAAATGTCACTAATTAAAAATTCTGTAAAAGCAAAAACAAGGATCTATGTGCCAGAATGACAGCTCCCTTCCAGTGATCAAAACCTACCAGGTGGGTTTCAAATCAGACTATTTCTTGGCTCAGAGCAGTAACTTAAAGAAGTTCTAGCATGATAATTACGAGCTTTAGAGGAGCTAGTGGGTGAATTTTGTTAAGGTTTTAGGTGCCTCTTTAAAGTTAATCAGCGGCTGGCCGTCATTTCATATTTAAGGGACAGATATGAAATTCTTCTCATCTAACTCAGTGCGAGAAAAGCAAACAAACATGTTTTTCCCAAACGTCAAACTACTAGACATAAGATTCGTCTAAATATATCCCCATGCCTTTTGCTGCCCCCTGTTCCCACTTCACCATCATCACTGTGGGGCTCCCAGTGGGCTTTCTTCCTTTGTCTGCTCACACAAACTCACACAGTAAACAGCAAATATCAAAAATAAACTCAAACAAAGCGCAGCTCTCTGTCTGCTGCTTTGGCATATTTGCTTTAAGTTTTTAGAGGACAGAGGACAGACTGATGCCAAATGTGGCTTTGAGGTACAGCTGAGTTAGGGTGGAGGGCTGTGGGGGAGCATGTTCTCATATGAGGGAGGAGGGCAGGCGTCTGTCGCCCATAGCCGCCTGCTGTCTGCCTTCAGCACCCAGAAGCTGCAGCAACGTCGATGCGGTTGCTTGGCAGAAGTGAGATTCTTTTTTTTCTGCTCTTTAATTTCTTTTAAGTGAAAATAAAGGAGGGTGAGGGAGATGGATGTGCGGTGAGTCTATTTAAGGTGGAGGCGTGGGGGAAGGGAGGGGGGACTTCCTGTTGAAGCAGTGGAACAGAGCAGTAGAGGATGGGAGGAGGGGGTGATAGACTTAAAGCACACCTGTGGGTGGATGAAGTTGTGGCTGGGTTCAGTGAAGCTTCAGGGTCGTGTGATGTGCGTTTATTATAAAACGCTCCTCAACGAAACATCAGGAAATCAGTGAACGGCCTCAGCGGGCGCCGACGTGTCGACTTGTTTAATATGTTCACATCCGTAACTCCGTATCTCTCCCTGTCTGATTTTCTTTTCCCATTCTTCCTCTTGTCTTCTTCCCCCTTTAAATAATCCTTCTTTCTCTTTCCTCTCAGTCTGCAGTCATCACTCTTTCTCTGACGGGGGGTTTAGGTAGACGGCGAACCCTCAGGTGGATATTTTTCTTACCCAGGGACCCAATTAGGAGCGACACCTCTGTTGGATGAAAAGCCTCATTTAACAAAAAATGTAAAGAGATGGTGTTGCAAGCTTTTCAGAGCACACAGAGCACAGTCGTCTGTTAAAAGATGACACATTTTGATCTCTGATTGCATCTTTTTCCACTTCTTCCACATCGGGTTATGTTTTTTTTTTCTTCTGATGTGCATTTAAGCACTAAAGTCATCTTCTCATCCTCTGTCTCCCACTGATGCCTTGATGCTGACAAATAAAGTGCATAAAATATAGATCGAGGCCAGTTTTTAATGAGCAGTGACTTTTCAGGCTAAATCAACACTTCTGTGTTCCTGCAGACGCCTCACAGCAAAGACCTGTCAACCTGCCAGAAATGTGACAAGAGAAAGGCATGTCTCGTGTTTGCATCATGTAAAGTAATCCTATGACTGCTCAGAGCTGCAGCTGCCACCGTCAGACAATTAACTGATTAGCCATCCACTGATATTGATTCATTGTAAATTACTTCCACTTAGTTGTGAGGATTTGCTGCTTCTCTGTGGTTTACATAGGGGTAAACTGAACATGCAAACAATTTAAAACAAACCACTGTGAAGACTTTAATGGGGATTGTACTCACCCAGAAGGTTATTCTAGGAAATTGAGGAAAATAACTATTGGTTTAAGTCTTAATCAGAGCAGAAAAAGCAGAAAGATAGCAAACGCTGTTCTCAGTGAAGTTCCCAATTATGCTTGTGAAGCTCCAGCTGCTATAAACAACTATTTAAAATATTCAAAATACGCTCACTTCATTTGGTATACCCATTTAACTGCTCATTAATGCAAATATCTAATCAGCCAATCATGTGCTCAGTGCATTTAGCCATGCGGCTATGAAGAGACGACATGCTCAAGTTCAATCTGAGCATCAGAATGGCAAAGGTTGTTGGCAACAGACAGGATGGTCTGAGTATTTCACAAACTGCTGATCTGTGGGTATTTTCCTACACAACTTTAGGTTTTTCTGAAAAAGAGAAAATATCCAGTGAGTGGCAGTTCTCCAGCTAAAAAAATCCCTTGTTGATGCTAGATGTCAGAGGAAAATGGCCACATCTCTGGACAGTAACTCAAATAAACAAGCACTGTAACCAAAGTGTGCAGAAGACCATCTCTTGAGTGAACTGCACATGAAGCTGCAGAAGACCATACCATGTGCCGCTCCTGTCAGCTAGAATGGAAAAAATGCTTCCTGGTCTGATGAATCTCAGTTTCTCCTGTCACATTCAGAAGGTAGAGTCATGGATCCATGCTGCCTTGTATCAACGGTTCAGGCTGCTGCTGCTGCTGCTGCTGGGGATTTTTTCTCGGCACACATTGGCCTCTTCAATAAAGGTTAAAAGCTTTACTTCCACGGCCTACCTGAATATGATTGTCAACAGTTGCTTAAGTGTGTCTCCACAGTTCATTTTAGCTCTGTGTCAACATTAGAGAGCAACCACAAATGGTCTGTACTCTCTCATTTATCAACATGATGAATGTCAGTCACTTTATGTGCACACATCTGCAGACACTGGCCTGAGGAAGCAAGAATAGGGACTACACATAACTTAACAGCGAGCAGTTTCATTCATAACAGGTTTTCTCAGTATTACACTGAGAACCAGCTACATGTATCAACACAGAGTAATCTATAAAGGAAAAGTTATAAACATTTATTTTGAGTTAAATATCTTCGATATCTTCTTTATAACCCTTACAAATGGGTACTTATTCACATTAAAAATCTGAACAATTCATTGGATGTGTGTTTGAAGTAAAATTTTTACATCATTTTGACAGTTCTGAACATTTTCTTTTCTTTATGGATGAATTTGGGCTTACTTTGAAAGAAGCCGTGGCTTGAAGGCAAAAAAAAAAGACTGATGTAACATCCTTTGAAATCTTGAAATCAAAAGCAAACGGTGACCTGAAAGCTCCTTATTTACTTGATGATTATATTTTATGTCATTAGGAAGCTGACAAATAACTTCAAATGAAAGCTTTATACCTGGAAAAAGTTAAAGCCGTTAAAGTAGATAAATCCAGGTCCGGAACAGGATATTTTGAATGTTTTTTTATTCGTGCAACAAGTGAACGTCAGATGGAAGTGAGATGGCGTTCATTAGACTGACATGTGCTGGATTAAAACTCAGGCGTGAGATGGGTTGAAGTCAGGAGACGTTTCCCTTTTTTGACATTTCTTCTCCGTGTCAGCCTTATTTGAATGAATCAGATTTAAATGTCTTTCTTGCTTGCTGACATGTGAGCTGAGTGTCCGGCGCTGATGTTGGCCTTTCTATCACTCACCCCCCCTCGAGCTGCGTGTGTGTTTATCGACAGAGGACGGAGGGTCATGCGTGTGCCTCTCCATGAGTGTGTGTTTGTGTCTTTGACTGACTCACTCTCCTCACATCTCTCATCTGTACTATTATAAGCGAGGCTGTCCTAAGGCATGAGGGATATGATGGCTGATCCTTCACCTCTCAGCATCGCTCGTTCCTCGTCTAAGGAGTCCCGACCTTGAACCTCAGCAACAAAAAAAAACAAAAAACAAATAAACCCCTTTATGGATGTTTGGGTTTTTATTCTCTTTGGTCAGTGCATCCTCTCTCTTTCATGGCGCTGCCTGGTTTTGAGAAAGGACAGCGAGGGGGAGTGCAGACGTGGAAGATGGCTGTGAGGGAGCGAACCCAGAGAGGGGAGGGAGAGCAGAGTCGGTGGAGGTTATTCTGCTCACATGGGTCTGTTAGTGAGTGCACACCCATGCAGCTGCGCCAATTAGTCCTGCCATGCTTGAACCCCCCCCTCCCCCCCACGACACACACACTCTTCTAAGCTGCTTAACTAACTACACACAACCTGTTAAGTGTGTGCATATATTACGTTTCCTGCGTGTTCACTTCTTCGGGATGTGGCGTATTCGACTGTGTGATTCAATGTGTGCGCTGTAATTTAGAGTTTGCGTGCCTGTCTACATCCCCTTTGAGTTTGTGCGTGTTTGTGTGCATGTATAAATGTGTGTTTGACAGTGATGCGATGATGCCAGGCACGGGGAGAAGAGAGGCGAGGCACAGCTCCCACTCGTACGATGCCACTGTCACATTGGATCAGTCGGCCCGGTGCAGGCAGGCAGCGGCACACAGCCGTGGGAATGACACTGCACTTCTGCTCCGGGGGGATACGAGATGGGATAGAGAGGGGTCGAGGAGGAAGGATGTTGCTAGCTTCAGCTTTGTTTTGACTTTATATGTTGTTGAAACCGTGCAGATGATGATCTTCGTCGTGCCAGCCAGAACTTCAGCAATTTTGTTGGCCCTTCCTTCCTTCTTTTTCTTTTTTTTTTTAATTGAGTAAAGTTGGTAAAAACTTACCAAATCAGAATTTTGTAAGACTCAAATCAAACTTTAATGATATTTAATAAATTATAAACTCATTTTTTTCTTTTTAATTTAGTAATGAGTTTTTAATATTATAGAAGAAAAGGAATGGTTTTCAGGGGTTTTAAAGAAGAAACAGAGTAGAGGAGTCACATATTTGCAATTTATAAATACACCTGATAAGAAAATATCCCACATTTTTGTGGTTAATATTTTAACAGTGCCTGTGTATGCATGACACCAGGAAGCAGGAATAAAAGCCAAAAGACCAACTTCAAAAACAGGCAGTGGCCTTAAACTTAAAGGCTGCCAGTGAGGACAAACAGTGAAAGCAAGGTCCAAAAACTGGCAAAAGGTCATATGTGGGAAAGTACCAATGAACACAAGAAAAGAAAAAACAACCCAAAACCCCACAGGAAATCTGAAAAGCCACAGGTGGAACACAGGAAGGATATACACTGAAGAGGGTGGCTGGTTAATTTGAAATACCCGTGAAAGACAGCGCAGGTGAGACTAATAATAAGGGAGGGAAGGATGGAAAACTAACAAATCCAAAACCATGAAAATGGTCATGGACAGTCTCGTAGTCTCAATAAGCAACTGAATTACATTTAAAGAGACCTCAGAATCAGTTTCACTTATACTGCCTTTAGTGGTATTTTAGTGGTATTTTATTTACCCATCGTTTTTCTTTTGGTCCTTTTGTCCAGTTCAGCCCCACAACTAGTTAAATAAAAAACAAAAACAACTTTCAGAAATCATGAATCATCAGTAGTTGAAAAAAAATATCAAATTTTCTTTCTATTGCCTACACCAGCCAATCAGACTAAGCCTGCAGCTATCTAGCATTAGAGCTCTGGTGATGAGGGGGAAACAGGTTTGTGGATTTTGTTTAGGGTGACCAATCAGAGGGCACGATAAGTTAAAATAAGTTCAAAAGAAGAGTTCAATTTGATTAACGCTTAAAATGAATATACGGATGCTGTATTTATACTGGCAGCTATCCTGCACATACTGGCGTGTGTCTGTGTGCTGTGTATACAGCACAGTGGCTGTGTGCAGGCTCAGTGTTTGTTGTGTAATCACACCTGATCCCTGCTCGCTCTCTCTGTTTAGGGGTAAGCAGGAGCAGCGGCAGACCGCCTCTCACTGCTCCGATCACCTGCTCAGATGCAGTGACAAGGTTACTGTCAGGTTAATGACTCTGACTGCAGGCTGTAGTGTTAAACACTGTCATGTTCTGTTGTTTTTACTTAAGCAGCGTAGCATAACCTAGTTCCTTTGATATGATCGCTGTTGCTTTTGCCAGATGTAACTGAGGATGTTCAGGTTAAGTGGGCAGCCTCAGGCAAGGACATGATTGAATACAAGAGGACAGTGGAGCGCTTTTCTCTCTCATTATTGTTGTGGCTCCAAGTGCAGACAATCTCATACCATGCATCTATTGTGGCAGCGTGTGTGTGTGTGTGTGTGTGTGTGTGTGTGTGTGTGTGTGTGTGTGTGTGTGTGTGTGAGTGCACAGGTGTCAAATCCAGAAATCATATTTTGGAAGCAAAACAGATTTTTTGAAACATAAGCCAATCCCGATAAGAATAGTTTATTGCAATTTAGTTTTTATTACCTAAATGTTTCATTAGGATCAAAGCGTCTTTTTTTTTTTAAAACCTTTTTCAGGCAGTGTGCTAATTAAACTTAAACACAAGGGAGGTGATCTATTTTAAGGGAGCAGAACTGATAATTGCTTTTTAAGGAGGAGGAGAACCTTTTGTAGGACTCAGTATTTGGGGTATAGAGAAAATGAGCATTCGCTAAAGAAACTGTGAACATAGAGCATCTCGTATTACCATCGCTTTAAAAATCAGACCTCGCAGTGATATACAGAGTGGCAGCTCTGCACACATATTTTCCTGATGTTGCCATTGGATATTCAGACAGAAATGGATGTTGTCAGGCCTGTGTGTGTGATTTTTACGACAATCTTTAAAGTCTCAAGAGGAATTTCAGCTTCATCTTTTGTCTTTGCTAACCAACATGTACTGACCTACATTCTTTTTATTGTTTTTCTCCATATCTTAATGTTTTTTTGGTTATTTGTATGTTTGTTTGTTTGTTGCATGAAAAAAGGTTTTAAAATTGGCAGAAAAGGCCCAGAAACTATAACGTTATAGGCTAATTTGAGACATCTCCACTAACATCAAGTGCAACTTATAGGATATACATTTAAAAAGATATAATAAATAAGACTTAACGCCAAGCAAAGCTACATGTCAGACCACACACTGACTTGCATACAAATTACATAAGTTAGCATGTGTTTGTAGTACGTGATGCTAATGTGTTCACAGTAGTAATGAAAAACATGCTGGATTATTTAATTTTTAGCATTAGCAAGGTTTAGCATTTTAGCATGCTAACATGCTAATATCAACTGATTTACATTAAATTTAAAATACAGTAGAAGCCGAAATAATTATAGTTTCCAACGCAGAAACTGAGGACGATAGTTCTTAAAATGTCATTTAAGTTTCTTTTCTAGCACCTACTGTGGCGTACAGAGGAAACCCTGAGTTTCTACCGTTGGCATTGTGAACGCAAGCAGAGGAAAAGTCCTCAAAGAAAGAACGTTATTACAAGACAAGTTCTGTGAAAAACTAAATACAACCCACGATTCAATAGCTTGCATGAACACATTTAGCAGTCTCTCACATGACTGTCAAGGAATTTTGGCCCACTTTTCTTTACATCATTGGTTCAGTTCTTTGATTTTCATGGGTATTTTTTTTATGCACAGCTCGTTTAATGTCCTGCCTCAGCATTTTAACCAGGCTGAGATATGAGCTTTCACTGGGCCATTGATTCTTTTCTTTTTCAGCCATGCTGTTGTACATTTGCCAGTGTTTGGGATCATTGTCCTGTTGTATGACCCAATTTGACCAAGCTTAAGCTTTCAGGCAGATGATCCTACATTTGAGTCTAGAATACTTCAGTATACAGAAGAGATCATGTTTGACTCAATGACTACAAGGTGTACAGGTGCTGTGGGTGCAAACAACCCAAACCATCACCCCCACCCCCACCGTGGTGTGCTTGACAGTTGAAATGAGGTGTTGATATGAACACAGGGCTGATATGCTGTGTTTGGTTTGCTTCAAATATGGTGGTGTGCATTATGGCCAAACATCTTCACTTTGGTCTTGTCTTTCCAAAACTCTTGTGCTTTGTTCAGAAGCAACTTTGCTGCCGTGTACTTTATGGGGAGAAGAGGCTTTCTCTTGGCAGAGTCAGTCAAACAAATAATACTTATTCAGTCTTTATCTGATTGTGCTATCATTAACTTTAACATTTAACATGCTAACCAATGCCTGTAGAGCCTGACTGACTGCACTGTATCGTCAGACTTTGGAGTGAATTTGATGGGACATCCACTCCTGGGAAGATTGTGGCATTTGGTTGACATACAGCTGAATGCTGCAGACTAGCAAACTACCCAAAATTCTGCTTTTTAAGAGTTTCTCACATTTATTGATGATTGATTTATTGATCAAATGCACTTAATTACAAGCACCTGGCACATACTTTCCCTCTTATCTACTATGAAAGCAGTAAGGCTGCAAAATTCCATATGCCCGTGTAAACTTGCTTTTTCACATGACTCCCAAAGAGTTCCCCAAAACTCTTAAACCCCAAAAGGTGCTGTTAAACAGGTATGAGTGATCTTAACAATAAACGATAATGAAACAATAAATAAAGACTCATCGGTTACATTTACAAATGATATGACAATTTTCAACAAAGTCCTACAAACCTATCCTTGTAACAGTTGTGCTTCAGTCAGTGTAATTTTTTTAATGATTTCAGTGATTGAGTTTAAAGAATTTACTGAAAGATCATGAGAAAATGTGTGTAACATATTATATGTTTATATATAAACACATTAAAAATGAGAAGTCCCACGTTTATTTTATTATGTGTGCTTTAGTGTTAAGCATATTAAGTGTATATTTCTGTTTTTACTATAGAACAATATGGTAATTGATTTCTTGACTAAAAAATTAATATTTATATGATAAATAATTGAAATGGTAATAGAGTTGCAATAATTACTCATTTAATTACCGTTTTGTAAAAACCAGATAATGAATTACTTAATATTTGCTAACCAAACATGTGTTTCTGTGTCCCTCCAGGCTCACTCAGCAGTACGTCTACCCCCAGACGTTCCTCCAGCCCAGCCTGCTGCTCCATTCTCACCTCAGCCCGACAGCAGCGGCACTCACTTCCCCTTACCTAGACTACAGCCCCACCTACACGCCCTATGCCTCCACAGGACTGGAGCAGTACCCCTACACCCCATCGCCGTCGCCCTCCGCTGGCTACCTCAGCTACACCTTCTCCCCCAGTACGCCAGCGCCCACTATCACAGCATCACCAACCCCTCCGGCTGCCATCCATCCTCCTCTAGCTGCACTCACTGCTGTGTCTGCTGCACCGCAGGCCTTCCTCCACTACCCTCTGCACCAGCCAGACCGCATGCAGTGAGCAGCTCTGAGCATGGCTGCAGCTGCTGACTTGATGATTCGAAACAGCGTGACTGTTGACTCGTGACATCATCAGGATGAGACTAGAAGTGGAAGAGAGTGTGATATAATCAAAAGGGCTTCTCAAGAGCACTCTAGTTCCTGTTTTTTTTATTATTATTGTTGTTGTAATAGTTAAAGAAAACATTCTATTACTATTGTCATCAGCATACACTCTGAATGTTTTTCATCAGTGGCAGCACTCAGAGACTGGAATTAGACTACTGGTAATTTTCTGGATGTTTCTCTTGCTGCTGAGTTCGGAGGCAGTCTGACTTCGGGGTAAAGACAACGAGGAAATATGTTTGACATGATGCTGTGGCTGCAGTTTTTCGAAAGGTACTGAGCTGAATGCTGGGCTCTAGCCAAGCTGGGAGTCAGTTCCTCCTTCAGAAACACAGCTCCAATTACCTCCTCTTCAAGGTTAACTTTCTGTCTATGGCCTTAGAGATCTGTCTCTGTACTTAGTTCATTTTGTCATTTTTATTAGTCTCACATGTGAAACAAACAAAATGTTTATTGTATTCCCTTTTGTTCCTTTTCTCCACTGCTGGCAATTTGTTATGTAGTAATTACCACAGAATATGCAATATTAATGACAGAGGTGGAACATTAATAAGGTAGACAACACTGGTGTAATATTTTTGTGTAATGCTACTGCTAGATTGTCACTCTGAGATCGACTTTCTTAACACTTCAAGCATATTAGTCATCACATGAAGTTCCTGTAGCTGCTTTGTAGGCTTTCTCAACTTTTGCAGCAAAAGCATCTTCGGAGTCGGTCTTTATTCAGTTACTTAGGTGTCAATACAGATCAGGTAAATGTATTTGGATGTGGATGTCCAAAAGTGTGTGTATGTCCATGTTTGGTCTCTGTGAGTGTCAGTGAGTGAGAGACATACGGTATAATGCAGTATATGCTGGTGTCAGGTCTGAGCTTCTTTTCTAGCCTCTTGTACTGATCAGAGTTGTTTCTTTGTTTTTGTTTTTTCCTCGAATGCAGAAATCAGAGAGATTCTTTAGTCGTGATACTGCAGTTTCCTGGTGCCGCCGCATCATCTTAGTAGTCTTAAAACAAGCCATACATCACATCTTAAACAAATATGCAAAAATAAAATGAATATTTCTAAATGAGATGTGCTATCTTTTTCTTAAGCAGGTCAAATCTGAGTACTTCTTCACAGTACATACACCAGCAGCAGCACGGAAAATTTACATTTCATTATGTCATTGAGCTGCTTTACACTGGTGAACTGGAAACCCGCTGAAGACATGAAGGCAATAGATTTTACAAATATGTTAATTACCTTTCTTACAATGAAAAATCATCAAACATGGCCAGCCAATCACAGCCAGTAGATCCACTAAACAACACATTATGTCTTGCTTGTTTAGCTACATTTGGCCTCAAGAAAGCCTACCTTTTTCTCCTCCTTTTGTTCTCAGTGTTAAACTAAGCATTTACTTTATATTTACGGCACAGCACTGATGTGTTTTGTTTAATAATCCAAAAGACCAGTGGTTCTCAAACTGTGGCACACAGAGCAGAAAATATGGGATAAAATGAATATAATGTGACTTCAGTGGAGAAAGCAAACAGGAATTTCTGACTTTTACTTCACTAAACTTTGACTTGTATGATTTGCTGTGTTGTTAATGATTGATACTATTAAGGTGGTCAAGGAGGTTGTGGATCTGGTATGTTTACTCTGAAAATAACCTTTTTAAAAAGCAATGTAAGAATTACAGTAAGAGAATTACATTTTACAAGAGGTGGGTCTTGACTTGAAGGTGATCAGGAGGTAAATCCGGGAATTTTTGGTGGCTTTCTTTGCCATTGCAAAAGAAAAAAAAAGGACATTTTGCATCATATTCTCAAAGAGACATATCAATGTCCTTTTTTGAAGACATTGACTTGACATTCTTAAGAAAATATCCATACATAATTCTCCATCTATAAACAGTAAGCTAACTCAGCTCCATGGAGTACCCCACCTCTCACTCCATGACAGCAAGGACAACTCTAGAGGATGGATGGATTTATTTAGATTAAATGTTAAATCGGGGGATTTCCTTTTATCACTCCAGCATCAGGATTTAGTATGTTGTGTGTGCAGCAGTTCTTCTTAAAGAAGGGACTGCTCACTGTAGTGATGCGGCTTAATAAAGTGTCAAATCTCTGAAAAAGGTTGAGTCTGTAAATACTGTAGTTTATCAGCTGTAATCTACAATAAAAGCTTTAACCATGTTTCTTATCAAATTCAAGCAATAGTCCTGATGTGGGGTTGATCCTGTCTTACCCAAAAGACACTCCCTTAATCTAAAGCAATATATCACTCAAGCCACACCCACACAAAACGAGAGCCCACTCTGAATGTTTGTCGTTTATGATTTTGGCCAGAAGTCATTCGGCTGAGTCTAATTTTAGATGTGAGATTATCCCATGTGCTCTTTATGCCCTCTTCTGGCCAAGATTATTTATTACAACTCACACTTCCTCTTGCATTCATTTAAATTGCATTCATAACATTTAAAGGCGAAAAAAGCAAAGATGAGCCGACCCTCGTATCAAGTTTTTTTTATGTTTATTTTCATTGAAATTCTTATTGAAACGCTTTGTGCTCCCAGTTAAGGATCAAATAATAAAAGGAGACTCAATGTAAAACTCGCACAGCCGATCAGCAGACCTACTCTTGAAGTCTGGGATACAACATTTGCTTTGGATTGCGCTGATTCAGAACAAAAAAGCAGATGGTTTATGTAAAAATGAATATCATACCAAATAGCACAGTGAAGGGGGAGGAGAAATGGTAATGTCTTAAAAATTGGGGACAAAAAATGAGCACAATCAATGGTTACGAAACACGAGAGCGGTAAAACGAAATAAAAAGTACTGTATGTGCGATCTCGGTCGCACACGTACACACATAAACGCACTCACTTGCAAATACACCCAAACGTACAGGCGCAGGCGCACACAAAGGCACACACTCACTCTCACGCACACACTTGCGCGCACACACAAACACAAACCCACAGATAAATTGTAGTGATTGAAAATAATGAAACCCTGGTTAAATCTAATGGTATCATACATCCACGTCTTGTGTGTGAAGTGCAGAAAACAAAACAAAAAATAAACTAAAATGGAGAAAAAAAAAAGAATTCTTGTGAATAATGAAAAGCATGCCCATCTTCACTGGTCTAACCCAACTTGAAACGACCACAAACCCAGAAGTGCTGCCCTCTCTATCCACCCCTCTACTCCACCCCCACCTGCCCCATGTTTTCTTATCCCTCTCACATATCATTCCCACATCCCTGCCTCACCTCCGTCCTACCCCCCAGTCTCCTCCCCTCCTCAAATTTCTCTGCTGGATTTAAGGGGTTTCCACACGTTTCTGCATTGCAGATCAAAAGCCTGCTTGGGAGGAGGAAAGAGGCGGGCAGGAAGAGACGGGGCGGCTACTGGTTCAATCTCTGGTCACCATTTATGAAAACACAAAGTCCAGTTCAGAATACAGAGAGATGACTGGGTGTAGAGGAGTGTTGTTGTGTGTTGAGGTTAAAGGTGATTGACCTGCATGTTTTTAGAGTGGCACCGGAAAATGTTGTTAGGTGTTAGTCTACACATGAGTTGTCTGGGTTAGTTTTGTGTCTGTGTGTGTGTATGTGAAGGCACTGGGTGGGGGCAGTGGAGGTGGGGTTGGTGTAGCTCAGGGCCTTGTCCCTCATCCCTCGGCCCCAGTCAGAGAAGGGGAGAAGGGGCAGGTTTATAGGGCTTGTGTCTTGAGCTCGATGGGCTCCCCGCGGGTGTCCTGCTGGGTCTCGTTCTCAGGAGGTCGACTGCCCTTCAGTGTGGCCAGACGCTCGGACAGACCCCTCATGCGTGGGAACAACATGAAATCATACAGGAGGGCCCCCATGGCACCTCCTATCATAGGCCCGACCCAGTACACCTGTAAGCAGCAAAGTTAATATTTATCAGCGGTTGAGTCACTTATGAGACCTCTTAAAACAAAAGGAAGGTGAGGGAAGATCGATCGTTTCAGGTCTTACCCAGTGGTTGATAAAGTTTCTGAAGATCACTGCAGGGGCAAAGGACCTGGCAGGGTTCATTCCAGCACCCGTGTAGTACATCTGAAACACAAGAAGCACATTTCTAATATTTACACTTCCGTATGCATGCATTTAACACTAGATTATATGCTAAGACCGTGTGTCTTTACCCCCATGAGATGTCCGATGGTAACAGAGAAGCCAATGGAGAGGGCAGCAGATCCGAGACGTCCGTTCCTCCTCTCATCAGTCACGGCGAAGATGCAGATGACAAGCTGCATGGTGAGGAAGACCTCCACAGTGGTGGCCATCCCCAGGCTGATGCCAGGCTGCAGCTGGAAATACACAAATATGATAAAAGGTGATATTTGGGCCGAGAGGTGCAGTGAATGAATGCATTTCATTTGAATCCAACCATGGTTTCATATCTTACCACATTAAACCTGAATTGGTACTGCAAACTCTAAACCAAAAAGGATTTCCCAACATGTTACACTTATTTCCTGAAACATCCCTCTTTGGTCTTTACCGTGTTCATTGCCATGTTGCCTCTCATGTTGCCTGGTGTGACCCCATACAGCACAGCAGCCCCGGCTACAGCACCCAGGCACTGGGCAGCAATGTAGAAAATGGCTCGGAAAAGAGACATCTGTGAGCCGACAAGGTAGGCAAAAGTGACGGCAGGGTTGATGTGGCCGCCGCTGATGTGGCCGATGGACTGGATGAGGGTAGCGGCTGCCAGCCCAAAGCACAGGGCCACGTGAAGGACATGATGAGGCCCAGTGGTCCAGCGCAGGGCAGCGCCCATGCCAAAGAACACAAAAAACATGGTCCCGAAGAACTCGGCAAAAACTGCCCGCCAAAAATTCATAGACCGGAACTCCCACATGGTGACGGTTGAGGCTCTCCACCAGATGAAGAGGATTCTTCAAAAATAAATCTAGAAAAGGTCAAATGTGTACCTTTTCAATCCTCTTCAGATATCAAAAATTTTAAAAAAAGAGTCTCCCTTTTGTAGTCAGCTCACTAAGCTGACCAAACACAGCTGGAAAGTCAGTTTAAAGACAAAACAGGATTTCAGAACGTCAACAGACGAATCCACTCAACAGATCTTTTACCAGACTGGGTTGGTAAAGTCAACTCAGCTGCATTCGCTTGCCACCTCTGTCCACCTGTCCAAAGACATAGGTGTGAGATAATGTGGGAGTGTGGGAGGAGATCTCAGGTGGAATGGGATGTCAAGAAGAGGTGGGCATCAATGCTAAAGGGGTGTTTCTAAAAAGAGACGGGGATAGATAGCGTCCAGTGGACCTTTTAGCCTCTCTGACGGAGGGGAGAGGGCCAGACGGGCGCTTTATAATACCCCCCCAGGGGCCCCAGGTGACGCCATAATCCCCCTGTAGGGCCAAGGGCGGGGGGCAGCAGTGCTGGACATCCTAAATCAAACAAACTTAACCCTTCTGTCTCCCCCCACATAACAGCGTATGGCCAAAAGAGATGTAGCATATCTAAGAAGAAAAAAATATGAAGTGAAAATGAGTGAGAAATTATTCTTTTTTAGAGTGAGGTAGTAACATTTTGCAGGAAAAAAGTCACAAGAGAGTGTATTCATCTTCAGAAGGAGTCAAAAATGACAGAGGAAAGAGTTGCAGTGAAGAGCAGGTTATGCTGAGTTTTCTTTCGGAAGTATGTCATCTGTTGATGTATCATAACTTTCATTATCAGGGGACACGCATGCTGATAGATTAGGGCAGAAAACACACACATGTATGCACAAAAACACACATGCACACATTCAAATAATACAGTTGGGGCCCCGGACGGAAGTGTCCAAAGCTAACAGTGCTGGCCTGACCGATACACTGAAATGCCTGACCCTGTGAAACCATTGTCTGTAACAAGCATCTGGGCTACGTATGGACAGAGATAAGACAAAAATACATATTAAACCGAAGCACAAGTAACAACAGCTGGCAAAGCATTTTCTCAAATTTGCAAAGCTTAGTGCCAAAATGCATGTTTAAATTTGCAGCTTCTGTTTATTGGCGTGCACATAATTAATCCTGCCTGTGAGAATCAGCGATCTTTAATTGGCATCAAGCACAGCAGAGGCCTGGAAGTGTGAGCACTTTAACCTGAACTTGACACCGCCTTAGGGTTCAGTGTGCCCTGACACCGCCCCACAACCAGCGCCATTTGGTGGCGCTAGGAAATATTGGAGAAACATGTTAATCTGGCTGATGTGTGCAAAGAAGGGGGGGAAACAGCAATGCAGAGAGAAAACAGTGAATCAAGCAGCAAACCAACAATAATTCACACAACGCAGCAGATTGTGCCTTCTGTTGTGACAGGAGCTTCGAGGAGGTGCTTAGCAGAGGTTTGCAGTATGTGAGGCTGTGATGCAGGAGGACGTACGACCAAAGCCCTGAACGTTCTCAGTGTGTGCGCGAGGTTGGGAAAAGGGGAGAGGTGGAGAAGGGCAGCGGGGATGCGGGGGAACGATGGGGTTACTGTGCAGCACCGGGGCATCACGCCGACCAGCCGAGAGACATCACTGGTGGAGGAGTGTGTATGCGTGCGCATGTGTGTGTGTGTAGCTGGGGCGTGATGAATGCAGATAGCTGAGCTTGCCGTTTTAACTCCCTTTTATACATGTTAGAAAGAACACACACAATGCAAAATGCTGGCAGCACAGTGGCAGTTATAGCTATTGTGCATGCTGTATGTGTGTCTGCGAGTGTATGTGCGCATGCTGCATGCACATTTAAGAGTGTGTGTGCATGTGTATGAAAATTACACACATCAACACAGGAGAAGTATACAATAAATGGTTTGATTTTTTTTATTTAATATCAATTTTAAAGGGTTAGTTCATCCAAATTCTTTATGTATAATTTGTTGTTGATTGTACAATGCCTGTGACTTAAGACAAACTAAAGCAAATTATCAGTAAAGAGCAACTTTTTTCTATTTCGACTGAACATTTAAACTGCAAACACGCAAAACACATTTTAATACGAGGCAAAAATAAAGGCGCGTACACCCACGCACAAATATTTTTAAAGGTTTCATCAAAGTATTGTCTCTCACCCACATACACGCGTATGCTCAGCGTTTCCATTTCAAATTACGAAGCGTGTTGTGACTGAAGGTGTTCTTTCTGTAGAGCCATTACAGAGGAATGAAGGTCCGTTTGATTGTGAATAGGAGACCTCAGAGAAGAGATAGACGCTAACAGGCACAGACATGAGAGAGATGCTGGATGAGGGCGTCATTGAACCCACGGTGCAGGCTAAGGACCTCTTTAGCATTTCAAAGCATTCGCAAACACAAGATGCAACTGAAACATAAGGGTGTTTTCAGCAGGATTTCAATGAGTCTCTGTTAGAATTATAATGACATGCAAATGTGAAAGTGAATACTGAATCTCACAGTATTGGCTACACTTTTGCATACACTAATGACAGACAACAAGGACCTCAAAGGTCACATCCAGTCCTTTTAAAATTCAGCTTCTACATTAAATTCTCCCCCACGCGCAGTGAAAAAAGGGGGAAAAATGAAAATTATCGTGTGCTTGTAATGCACCAGCAGAAGGTGAGAATTGCAACCCTCCCTTTGTTGCCTCATTATCACATGTGGGTTTTTTATTAGCTTTGGTTCTTTGAAAACATAAAACATTAGCTGCATACGTCCCAAAAACTGTGTCACTCTGAAGAGGAAATGGGAAGTTTTGCCATTTTATCTCCATATCACACAGTCTGGGCTTTTTTTCTCCATCCCACTCATGTCTTATAGCTTTTTGTTAGTATTACTACTGCTAGTGTTCTCAAATTTAGGAATAAGATTGTATTTTTACCTAATTTTACTGCATCACTGCAACTTTAAGACATTTCTGTTTTTGTGCCATGAGGCCTGCAATAAAGTTTTTTTTTCACGTACTCTGAGCATTGGAAACAAGTTGTGAACACTGAGATTTCATCATCTTTTATACAGTAAATGCGTAACTTTAGCATGTACACATCTGGGGGTCATATTTCTGTCTTTCTGGTAAGTCCAAGTCTAACAATCATTCTCTTTTGTCTCTGTATTTGGTCTCCATTAACTTATGAGGGGATATATCTGCTAACTAAGCGCTCCATTGTGTGAATTAGTGAGTCGCTATCTGTGCCTGATTGCTGTTTTTAAGATAGTTTTTAAGGTTTCTAGAGCATTTTGCTTTTTAAATCTGCAAACAGCTCTCTTCTGTGACAAAAGGGAGAAATCAGAGTCCTATTTTGTGAAATTAGACAAAATAAATATGAAAAACTTACTTCTGAGTAAGTCAAAAGTTTTACATACCCAACTAAACATTTTGAGATAATACCCCAAAGTGTGGCGTAAACAAGCTTCCATAAACTTCAAACTGTGACTTGTACATTAAGATGATCTTCTTTAGAATAAAATTTGGCATTTGAATGTATAAATTGTACATTTGTACACTCATTTGTAACATGGAAAGATTGGAATATTTCCAATATTTATATTTTTGAATCACCTTCATGAATTTAGCCCCAGAATGACTGGAAACTGAAGCTCTTCAAATGTAAGGAGAGCTGCACATTTATGTGATAATTCTCTGTGAATCAAATTTAGCGATTGCATTTCAGTAAAAAGTCCAAGTACATGTTTTAAGCTGCAGTTAATTTCCATCTTGTGCTAGGTCTTCTTTCAAAATCAAATTAATCTTGTATCTGTAGCTAACTTACTCGTTGGCCAGCTCATAAAACAAGAATTGACCAAATATAACGCGAACCTCCAAAACACAAGCGTACTTAGGATGAGATCTTTCAGCTGAACTTGTCACAGTAGTAAAGGTACAGTTGAAAGACTAATAATGGCTCCAACATTCAATTTTCCCAGAAATCCAAACAGTGAAGTATCTCATTGAAATTCATTTTCTGGGCATTTTTGGTTGAGGATGTTTTATTATCCTACACTAAGAGAGAAATACTGTGCTTTGTGCTTCGTACCGTTTTATGACAGTTGTTGTTGAACTGTTTGCTAACCTCATTCCAAAAAATGTCTGTTTTTGTGCAGAAATCTTCCAAAATATTTACTAAAAGCGGAACGATTATACTAATACTATATAGTATTATATTCCATGATTTATTGTTATTTATGGGAGAGTTTCTCAAATATTAGTGTTTTTATTTTCGATACTTGTTGAGTATGTTTTAGCTGATACAATTGAATTTTTTAAAGTACTTTTAATTGTAATAGGTAAATGATACACATTTTACCGTATAATGATAGAGATAGGGCCTCATTTTTCTTTTATTGTGTTGAAACGAGTAATCACTGCTTGTTTTTGCTTTTTATTTTTGTTAGGTTGTACATGTAGACCTGCTATTTTTAAAAATTGTTTAGACAGATGGTCAAACAATATCAGACATATAAATATTAAAAATAAATAAATAAAAGTGACTATTTGTGAAAATAAATAGTAATTATATCCCATTGTGGTGCATTTTGGTGCGCCAACACTCACAACCTGGGTATTAAGCCATCAGTCTTGCAGTTAATAGACGGGTCTCTGTATGGCCACAGTCAAACTGCAATTCAAGAGTTAAACTGCTTCTTTATCAGGATGTTACCATTGCTATTAGATGACATTAAACTCTAAATGGTCGAGCACTCCTGTCTGCTTTTGTATATTACAGCATGTCATGTGAGATAAATTTCATCCTTTCACACACCTTCTTCCTTTTCTTTTGTCCCCATCACCATTTACTTTGATGATGTGTACACCAGTGCATCTTTTAAAAAATCGCTGTTGCACAGAGTGCGCTTTTTTGGTGCATGTCTCTTCAGTTGTTTTCCTGCTTGCTGGCCTGCTTGGCTCTCATGGCATTCTGCGTGACTGTAGACAGCGACGACCCGGTCATGCTTGCCGTCTCCACGATCTCGATGTCCTTACAGGTCAAACAGGCCACCAGCTTCTGACGAGAGGCGCTGCGTGCAAAGAAGAAGTCATGGGACATCCCTGCCAGTATGGCGCCGAGCACCGGCCCGATCCAGTAAACCTGCAGGTGGGCAAAAGTGAGGTATATGAGTTTTCATGGTAACTAAATGATCTAAGACAAATAGAGGAATCCATTAAACTGAAGTACTGTTAGATTTGACATTATCACCTCCACCAGTGAGGTTATGTGATTGATCTGGCTTGTTTGTCTGTTTTTAAAAAGATTACTCCGAAAGTTTTTGACACGTCTGCATGAGGACCAGAGATGGGGACCGCCCTGAATTAGAAATGACCGGTCATCAGACTTAATAAAGATGCAGATCCAGGTATTTCTCCATAAATGCTTTACCAATGCAACTGTTGGATCTTCATATATAGAAATCAAATCATCTTGAAATTCTCAAGAAAATTTCACAAACTCTTTCAGATCCAGATGTCCTGCTTGATACAGGGAATCATTTCATGTGTGGTGAGGGATGCAGTTTCTGCTCTTGTTAGATTTTAAAAGCACACTTCCATGGATCAGTTCATTGTTGTAGTTGATTAAGTTTGAGCTACTTTTAGCTGTTTTATCCACCCTGTAGTTTGGTCTCATCACAAGATAGATCTTAAATATGCTGAGCTGATTAACAGAAGAAAAAAATTTAAAAATACAATAAAATTCTGCAAATGTTCCTTTCTTTCTTTAAATGTCTAATTTGTATCTTATGATGTTTAAAAACAAAAATATCTACTATGAAACAACTTAAAGACACATGAAATGTCTCCATTCTTTATTACAAAAAAACCTTTTAAAATATGTGACCATGTTATAAGAGCTTAATCTGAAAAGAAAAAAATAACAATAGCAAACATTAGTAAGAAGTTAAATATTTGTCTTTATAGTCTAGCAAAAAATCAAAATCAGAAAATAAGTTCTTCAAAATGAACCCATGTGAATGTAGAAAATTTTGTTCACTTTACTTATGTTGCACTAAAAATCATGTCTTCATAACTTTTGTACACTGACCAAAAATCTGTGTTTAAAAAAAAGATTTGGATTTTGGATTTCTGTCTCACCCAGTGGTCTTCCCAGAAGCCTGTGATGATGGCTGGACCCAGCGAGCGGGCGGGATTCATACTCGCGCCAGAGAACCGAGCCTGAAGAAAAACAAACAACATCACAATAAGGCTTTTTGTTTTTCTACATGAGGATAATGTAGCTTTAAGATATAAAGACATATATCATAATAATTAAAGTTTAAAAAATGTTATGGCAGAAGGAACACAACAACCAATCAGGTCTTTTGCTTAAATAAAAGTGATTTTAAATAACATAAAAAAAAACACTTCTGAAGTTATTTAATGTATAAGTTGGCAAAAGGTTCAATGGATTCTTTATTTAACACCTTAAATAAAATCAGATGTTGATTTAAAACCACACTTCCTCGTGTCGATTATATTTTAGTTCTGTTTTTCTCTGGTTTGGTTGTTTTTTGTTGCTCTTCTTTAAAATTGATCACACTTTCTGTAAAACTATTTCCACTCACATATTTAACTGGGAGATCTTTTTTCTGTGTCAGTGTGACAGAAAGCAACAAAAGCTCCAGATTATGTATATTGAGAAATGCAACCCACAGTGGCTGTAGCAGTGGGGGGAAAAATACAAATAATACACTATAGGTGTAGAAGAAGCTCATCTCACCCCTATCAGCACACCAGCAGTGTGTGCTAGTCCAATGGCCAGGTTTCCTGGTTCTGGGCTCTCCCTCCTTCGCTGGTCCTCCACTGAGAAGACGGTGAAGACCATCTGGAAGGTGCACAAGACCTCGATGCCCAGAGCCTTGGCTGCATTCAGCTCTAGAGGTACCTGGGTGAGGTGCGAGAAGAGTAAAAACATATTCTAGAAAGATGCAAATTATTATTAGAATTTATTTTTTTTAAATAGCACACATACATTCTAGGAACTGACCCTGTTGACAAAGTGCTCTGCTGTAGTTTTAAACGGCAGGGCCAGGTACAGGGCCCCAGCTCCTAAGGAGGCCCCCAAACACTGAGCGATGATATAAACGAGGGCCCGGAGAACATCAAGGCGCCGTGTGGCCAACAGAGCCAGAGTCACAGCAGGGTTCACCTGAGCAGGAACACAAGCACACACATAAACAGCTCGGTGGTCTCGGTGGTCTCACGGTCCCTTACTTTAATGTTTAGTCTTAGGTTATCTATTGTAATAGATCAAATCAATGATCTCCAAACGTTAAAGTGCAAAAAGGAAATGTGGATTTATGCAGGGTTTTTTTTTCCTTTCTTAAAACATTTATACCCTCTTACATTTATCAAATGTCCCTTTGGAGAGGAGACAACCATCCAAGGTTGAAACCCCGGAAATAAAACTACCTAATAGTATATATAAATATATAATGAACTTATTATGAGAACATTTTTTAACAAATAGGCAATTTAAAATGAGGATGCTCAAGTACGTTAAGCTAGTTATACTCGCAAAATTTCACTCAGGTAGGACTTTAAATGCAGGACTTTTACTTGAAGCATTTTTTTACATTGTCGCATTCGTACTCCTAGTCACTTAAATGAAAACAAGTACTTTGAAAGCGTTTCTGTCAAGTTCAGTTCAGAAAGAAAAATGAAAAACAACATGTTAAAATGACATAATTACCTGTGCCCCACTTATTTCTCCAAAACAGTGTCCCAGTGCTACAATCACCACACCCACTGCCACCGCTGGATACAGGGGTCCTCCAGGGGCATCTCCAGGGCCTGGCACAGAGGCACCCAGCACAGCGCTCACCAACACCAGGGTGCCGAGGAGCTCTGCCAGCATGGCGTGCCAGAATTGCCGACTACGTAGCTCCTCATAGAAAAGGGATGTAAACAAGTTGGGCTTTAGCTACTCCTCTAAATATATTGTTACATTTTTGGGTAAATAAAAACAGAACACAGGTAAAAATAAATAAATAAAAAATAAATAAAGATTTTAATCACCAGAGCATGATGAACATGTAATCTCTATGCTGCAAATGATATTTATCCATATTTTTCTTTCAAAATATGTCTTAAAAACACTTTCAACGTAACCAGCTTAATGTTGTTTTAATCCATTTAGTTTTAAAATTACTGATTATATTTAAATGTTAATAATCTGTACAAAAAGCTTAATAATAAAGAGACATTTTTTACTAAAATAGACAAGATTTAAACTCCATCCCATGTAAATTATAACACATTTAAACATTAATACATTAACCTAACATGCTTACCTCACGCCACGTCATTTCAAACCCAACAAGTAGGTTTATTCAGGCAGTTTTCTGTTGGTCGGTCTCTCTGTGTGTCTCTGTGTAACTGGTGGTCTCTGAGGACTTCAAGGTTCCTGCTACCTCCCTGATTAACCTGAGTCTGCGAGAGGTCCTTTGATGAGAACAGCCTCCTCCCTCTCTCTCTCTCTCTCCTCCTCGCCCTCTCCTTCTAGTGCACATCAGGCCTTATCAAGTAATGCACACACATCAGTCCATTTTCATACTTTACTCCAAAACATCCACTGACCTTCACTACTGTAACAAATCTTCAAAGAACTATGAGAAGCATTTCATGGATTTTCTAACTGGAGTCACTTTGGCCAGTATAGAGAGGGCAGTTTCCAGATAACTCACATTCACAGCTGGTTCATGTATCGTGTAGTGGTTTAGAAGGCAAAAGACCCACTGGTTTGATCCCAGGAGGAGACCCAGATGCCTGGCATAAGAAAGCTGTCAAATCAAACATGCAGTGCTACCTGCTGTAGCAACCCATCTATATTCAGTTTATATCTTAACATGAAATGCAGACCCAGGAGGCTAGATTGCCTTCAAAGACAGGGGGAAAAAATTTAATAGTCCTGAAGACAAATTGAACTAAATTTTAAGTCAATTTAAGTCACATGTTTCTTTATTATGGACATATACTATGAAAAGTGCAAAACAGAGGTGGTAAAAATCGGACCAGAGGGCCATAACAAACCTGCAAACAGTCCCAATCCAGTCCACTGGATTCACAGCAGAGTGAAAGTTTTGCAGGAAAGTATTAAATATTTATCAATAAATCTATTAAAAATGAATCAATCAGTTTTGAAAATTAGTTTAATCATAAAGTAAAATACTGTTCATTTTTAGTTCTCCAAACTGTGCTATAAACGTAGATGTAACAGAACATTTAATGACACTATAAAGTGAATGTGAAAGGTTGAAACCATTCAATGAAAAAAATAATTATATATTATAAACAGTATGAGAAATAAATCATAAATTTGTGACCACTTTCTTTTCTTTTTTTGGCATGTATTGATTTATGGACAATATTAATGTAATGTTGACCTGCAGACTAGGCAGGCCACAAATTCACAGAGTTATGGGATCAAAAGGCAAAACCTTTGGCACAGATATTTAACTGATGATTCCCTAACCCCTCTAGTGCCAGGAAATGTTTTTAATCCCATAGGCTGTGGGTTTCCCAAAAAGCCTGTAAGCAAATCTATTCGCTGGTTTATTAGTTCGTTTGTTTTGCTCACAGGCAAATTGTGAATCCCACCTGAAAGCATGACCTGCTTCATCCTCCATTTGCTCAAATGAGAGCTGCAGCTTTCTAAATAAACTTCATGTTGCATCAAGTAAGACTTGAAACTAACTCCTGAGACCTAAAAAGACATTGTTAAGGTATTTACTAAGGATATGGACAAGGGAAATGAAAGGCTGTTTTATCTGTAAAAATTACTTTTATACAACCAGACTTCTTTTTGTAACCAGAGTTGCCCCCTGCTGGCCATTTGAGGAACTCAGTTGGCTACACCTTTCACACCTGAAACCTATATCTAGCTTATAAATTTAAATATTTGTGTGTTTTATATTTATCTTGAAAGTAAAAACACTGACATCATTATTATGGGTTTATGATAATTAGAAAAGAGCCATTTCTGTTACGATGACCATGGTACCATTATCACTGTCACCATCTCAGCATGCTAACATTAGCGCTCCTTTTACAAAGCACATTTTAAAAGGGCTGGCTGGCATGGCTGTTTCCTTATTAAATTACATTTGTGCAACAGCATGACAGATACATTCAACAGTGGAAAAATTACCACAGGATAAAGTTGTTTTTGTTCCTGCTTTCTCCTGTTGGATGACCTGCGTTAGCGTGTTCTGAGCACCTGAAAAACAGACGTTCAGCCTTTATATCAGTTATAGAAAGAGCCAATTAGTGACAAGAGCACCAAGAAAACACCAAAACCTTAGGCTGTTGGTGTATGCATTGCATTTGTTCAGTGGATAAATATGTGATAAAAGCTTTTCCTCCTGGAAGGAAATTTGGGTTTCAGAAGGCTCCAATGTGAAGCAGAGGGACTCTTTCCATCTTATGCAGCAACATATTTACAGGTTAAAGGTGCAAACAAATGCCTGCTGTTTTGTTGACACTTTACCCAAAGATCTCAGATTTGATGTCGGCAGGCTCAGGGTTTTTTTCCCCCTCCTCTACATACTACTTGTGAGGTACCGCTCTGATCACCATGGGGACAAACCCTTTCATGATGCTGTTGCCATAGAACCTATTGAGATGCTGCGTCTATGCACTCTTTTCATTTTCGCTCTTTGATATGAAACACACACCAAAGCAGACAGAATTCTTTGGTTTACGTCAAAACTCAGATTAATCACCTCTCTGACGTTTTTTTCCTTTCTTTTTCTAACATGTTATTTTTTAGTTGTTTTTCATTTAGAGTATCTAAATGTTTGGAGTCCAATCTGATTTTCCTGATACCTCCAAGCATCAAAAGCCTTCAAATCTAGCAGAGTGAGTCCAGAATGAACTGGTTGGGCAGGTGGGGAGGAGGAGTGCTGGTGTGCCCCATTATGTTGTGGATTACCCCCTCCTCCCTACAGCAACTGTGTAACTGTTATCCCCCCTTTTGTGGGGCTAAGCCCAAATTTGTGGAGCAGGACGGGCGGAGGGCGCACTGGAACCCGCTGGCGTGGGGAGTTTTCAACCCCCCGCCCATACTGCTGACACTGACACAATTTCACATACACACCCACATATACACGCTCATACAAAGTGCAAGCTAAGGGATTTGGGAGTGAGGGGTAATGGGAAGAGATGCTCTAAGAGACACGATATACACATTTTTACATTTTAACTTTACTACACACATATTTTTTGTCTTTAGATGCTTCCCAGATGAAAGTGTAGAATATCAATCTTTGCAAGCAAGTGTTCACTGAACTCGGATCTTTTCTATTGCAGAGCAGCTGGGCCTGATGGCAGGATGTTTTCAACAGCATGTGCTTCAGACAGGACTCTCCAGGGAGCTGCACAGTCCTGCAAGAAAACACTTCGCCACACTTCGGCGGTTTCAAGCCCTTCTTCACTCTTATATTGGATGTGCTCCTCGTATGTACACACAAAAGAGAGCAGGCTTTACGCTTCTTTTTTTCCCCTGTTTGTTTGGTTAATCCCCAATATTTAAGTAAGCCTGATATGGGCAAGCCTTTCAGCACACTCTCAAAGAAATTAGAAACACTGGTGTCAAAGTTACAGTTAAAGTAACTAAAGTGGTGATACAGAAATGTTTTGATTCCACCAAAAACATACCACATATTTCAAATATGAAACCTTCAACTGTGTGCTGGTATGCGGTTCACAGTGTGTGGTATCAGGAAATCTACAAGGAAATAAATCCATCCAGTGTTTATCTGCTTAGCTTTCTGTGAATGGTTGAGTCAGAGGGGAAGTAGTTGTCTGGCATTAAAGGTTGTTTATATGCATTCAGGAGTGTAGAGATGGTCAAGATGACCTGCTGAAGTTCAAAATGAGCATTGAATTTGGAAGATGCGCAATTTAAGTGATCTTATGGTTTTTAGTACAAGATGATCCGAGTACGTCTGAGATTTACAGAGAATTGTCTACAACAGAGAGAATATCCAGCGAGCGGCAGTTCTCCGGGTGAAAATGTCTTGGTGATGTCAGTGGAGAATGCCAGACTGCTTGCTTTAACGTTTAACGAAAAACGTTTTTTGGTCGGAAGAGTCTCAATTTTTGCTGCAACATTCGGATGGTATCATCATGTCAACATGGAGCAAAATCTCTGAGGAATGTTTCTAGCACCTTGTTGAATCTGTGACATAAAAAATTAAAGCAGTTCTGAAGTCAAAGCGGGTACAACCCAAAAGCAGCGCTTTCCCCAAGTATTACTGCAAAGCTATTCAGCAATGGTTTGAAAAATATGAAGATTACAATTTAAAAATGTATTTTCAATTGAACATTAGCAGGATTTACTAGAACTAACCCAAACCAGCAACCCACGTTTGAAACCACAGGTCATCCCTGAAGGATCGTTGTCCACAGAGATGTTTTGTCAGGATGAGATGGATGGTTTTAAGATTGGAGCTGTATAACCAACTGCTCGAGTAGAACATATAATAGTCTTTCTATTGAACTTTGCAAGCAGAACCTTTAAAACTTTCAGTTAAATAGCCAAACATATCCACAGTTACTAGGTAGTTTTTCCAGATTAGGATAAAACTGAAGCACCTGAAGGAAATCGAACAACTGCGGATTGGGAGACGGACGGAGAAGAGATGTAAGCAGCCAGATATAAAGCTCCGTGCAGAAAGGGCAAAACAGAAATACGTACTTTCTACTAGATGTGGTTCTTTATTCAACTCACAGTACATTCTACAGATGCACACGTGTTACATCACCTTAATACAACAGAGTCTTGTAATACCTCCTCTTAAAAATGATGAATTGGTCCTAAAAATATAAAGGAACAAATTTAAAGTCACCAAAACTGTACATTATTAAAAAGTCACTTAACACCACATTTGGTTTTTGTCTTTTTTTTTTGTTGTTTTTTGAAAAAAAAACAAAAAAAACCACTGTCCCTTTAAGTGTAATAGGGAACATCCACGTTTATTTCCTATCAGTGGTGTTGAGTTCAGTGTAAGAAACAAGTTTAAATAAAACCCAGACTGTGGAGTCATCCTGTCGCCTTCATAGCACACCAACCATGCCGTGCAACATTGTACATTGGCCCGTGTACAGCACAAAAAATATGTATCAATAAAAGGAATGTAAGGTTGAAACCCAGGCAGCACTGTGCCCAGCACTTCATCGTCAGCTCCTTTGCAATTCTAGTCTTTAAAAAGAGAGGATTTTAGCCTACTGTAGCCTTTCAGAGGTGTTCGTGTGGTCAGACGAGCTACAGAAAAACGTGTGTGTGAGAGAGAACTGCAGGTTTGAAGCTTTAATACACTCCTGTCAATCTTGATTACAGTGTAAGAGCAAACTTTCATTGTGTGTTCTCGCAAACGGACTATTTAATAAGTGCTTAAAATTACAGTGGCATCCTTTTGGTTGCACACAGTCAGAGACACAGATCAGGTGTAGCTAGCTGAATATTTACTCTTATCAGACAGGAAAGTGAAATAAATAGTCTACGACTGACCGAACAACACTAAAAATCCTCCAGTTCCAGAAACCAGTGTCTTTCACACAGCAGCAGGAGTTGGGTGTGTGTCTGTGTGTTTGTGTGGGACTGTGTGCATGTTTGTGTGTGGTGGTGGAAAAGTGTTTCACGTGTGCGTGCAAGACTTTAAGTGGAGGTTATACAACGTCTACTCATGACAGTCCAGAAACAGATTCCTTTTAGTTTAACTGGCCTTTTCATAAATCATCTAGACATCTCTATAAGGTAATCTGTACACATTCACTACAAGCTATTGCTATTAAATAATCCCAGCTATTGTAATCTTTATATATATTTATATATAGAATATATAATAAAAATATATTGAGCAAAAAAATTACTTCTAGGCATAAGACCACGTTACATTACATTTCCAATGAACAGGTAAGAAATGGCCCAAGCTCTGAAGAGTTTCGATACGTTTAGTCATTGAATGGTGGCTAAGCAGGTCCAGTATCCAGCATGATGGCTGCAATAGTGTGATCAGTCCCTGACCTTCAGGGTGAATCTGAGGGCCAAAATACTCAGGGCCTGAGACCGCGTCATCAACCCACAGCGGGGCTTGACCAAAGGCCTTGCTACGACATGGGGCTCACGTGAAAGGACATGACAG
Source organism: Perissodus microlepis (assembly GCF_051167445.1). NCBI lineage: Eukaryota > Metazoa > Chordata > Actinopteri > Cichliformes > Cichlidae > Perissodus > Perissodus microlepis. The sequence goes on from NC_140480.1 coordinate 24,776,822, forward strand.
GAGAACGCTAACAAAAATGAGGTGCTGAGGTGAAGATGCAGAGACACAGAACAATGGAAGGTGAACAGAGACTCGTTCTCGCTATCTGCGATGGGGAATGGGTACAAGTTCAACCCAGTTCAGTTTTGGGCCCTTAGAAAAAGGTTAGGCCGGTAGAGGAAACAATAACAGACAAATAGCCAAAATCTATACATATATACCTTTACAGAGAATACACATAGCTGGAAGAAACTCCAGACAGTCTTAGCAGTAATGGAGAGTGTGCGACTGGGACGGTGAAAGCACCAACAGTCTACAGCCCCACCATCAGCGGGGATCGTCGTAGGCTCCTATTTGTCCTTATTTGAGTAGAACTCCGCCCAGCGGCTCTCAAAGAAACGCCTCATCGAATGTCCTGCCATTCCCACCTCTGACGTGTCTTCATTGAAGAGCTCACAGTTGTTGAAGACCAACTGAGCATCTGCTGCAAATTCCTCGCAGCTGAGGTACCTGAGATGAGGATAAACAGGCAGAGAAGCTTAGAACAAGGGACAAATGATTGGCAGGGATTAAAAATGTCTGAAAAATCCAAATCATTGAACTGTATAAAGTAAGAGCAGTTGATCTAACATCATTGGGATCTAAAGACTCTTGTGCTTTTCCAATCAGTTCTCATATAAGAGAGCGAGAGAGAGAGAAAGGCTACCCCCCCGCAATGCAGTGAACCCTACGCTTCTTTGCATTAATGAGACGTGCAGCATATTCAGCACTTACCCTCCTTGTAACAGTCTTTCTCTCATGGTGAGGAAGTCCATGGGGTTCTTGATGATTCGGCGGTAACCTGGCACCAGTCGGGGATTGACAGGTTCAAGGAATGGCCAGGCGTCTGCATGAGCCTCCATCTCCATTAGAATGATCCTGGCAGGAATTTTTTTAAGAGTATTAACACGAATCCCCTGCAATGTAGCTGTCAAAACATCTCAGAAGACTTTAAAATCATATCATGTAGAGCTGGTGCACTCATGGCAGGTGGGACTCACTCGCAGAAGGTGAGGTCGGGTTGGTTGCGTGTTGTCATGCGGCGCCGTTTAGCGCTGCTTCCTTCTCCGGAGTGACGAGAAGATGAGGGAGGTGTCGCCACGTCTTTGTGCCGTGTCGTCATTCCGCCACTGCGTCGTGTTGTCACCTCGTCCTCGGAGCTGTCGTCTTCGTAACGTCTCTTCTTCACCCTGGTGCGCTTTTTGGACAAGCGCAGTGAATCGTCTTCATCCTACAAAAAAGGAGAATATTTCTTAAAACGAAGCAATTTCAGGGATACGATCTTAAGATTGAAAAACGGCTCAAAGTGTTATGACGTCAAGAGTGACAAGAGGAGTTCTCACCTTAGCGACACAAGTGGGACAAAACCAGTCTCCCTCTGGAATCTGGGTGATTTTAGGCCGCAAGCAGTACATGTGGCAGCCACGATCGCAGCCGTCGCACAGCAGCAGGCACTCATCATTGTCTCCCTTCTTGCAAACTTGGCAGGTCTTTAAAAAAAAAAAAGAAGAAAAAGAAAAAAAAAAAGAGAGAAGCATTTATCCCATAAAGGTTAGAAACCTTAGGAGTTTGAGAAGAATTTAGTGAAATTAAGTCCAACCAGGCATTTCTAGGATTTCTTACCACTTTAGTCACAGATCTCTCCCAAGCAATGGCCTTTTCCAACTGAAGTAAACACAGACACAGCTGGGGAGCACTACGGCAGCGGTCTAAAGCCTGACGCCATGTCCGCAGTCGAGACGTGATTTCACTTTCCAGACTGGAACAGAAGAAAATTAGTTAACCCAAAAAAAAAGAAAAAAAGTGTACCATATGAAATGTAGGATTCATTTATCCCATTTAGTCCAGGTTGTTTTTCTCACCTGATGACATCCATGGGATGCTCCTCTCCAGGTGTGGGGGTGAGAGGAGCGAGGCGCATCACTTCTGCGGGGTTCCAGAGCGGCTCCTTCAGGTAGCGTCTCTCGATGTTTCGCTCGAGGTTGGCTAGCCGCAGCACGCCCAGGTCCAGCGGGTGCGTGGCGATTCGCGGCAAGCCAGACCACTCCTTCTTGGTTCGCACGATCCAGTCGTCACGTGGGTCAGCATCATGTTCGTAGTATTGGAGGTCATCGCGTGTGGAGTCTGGATCTGGGATTGTGTAGGGCTTAAAGGAGACAGAGATAGGAAGAATTTAAGTATCAGTGACTGACTTTAACACACATCGGGTTTCAACAGAGGAAATGTGTTATCAGTGTTTTAAGGTTTACCTGAAATTCGGCCATTGGTGCGTCTGTGGTTGTTTCAGCATCGGTCATAGCGCTCTGAGGAAGTGCCTTGAAAAAACAAAATAAAATAAGTTTTACTACAAAAAATAAAAAAAATCTACATGCACATTTGCTGTAACTTAGATACTTTTCTTGTTGGCATTTAAAGTTTACGCATATTCAAACCTAAAGCTGCATCCTGGAGCATTGTATGAATTCTTTGACAGCAGAGACACACACAAAGCAGGGATATCGAGGTCTGCAGAGGATATGAACTTCTTGTGCAAGCATTTCCTGCTTTTACTTTCTTTAAATCACATTAATTCACTCCTGTTAAAGCTTTAAGAATACAGAGTGGTTCTGTTTTAGTTGTGATTTTCTACCTTCAAATGGAGGTCAGCAGCAATAACCCGCTGTTCCAGGTCCTCCACCCACTGTAGTGCGCTGATGTCTGTCTCCACTGTTTTCTCCTGCACTTGCCAGGGCTGCTGCAGAGCCTCTAGCAGAGCATCCTTCTCTTCTACCTTCAACTCAAATATTGGGTCTAATTGGATGAGAAAATCTTAATGAGAACAAATATGGCACAATTATGGGAAAGCTCATAATGATCCAGTTAACAACATTCACCGTTAATCGGTTTGGTGCATATCTCGGCCAAGCTCTCCATGTGTTTGGCTAAATGCTTATGGAGCACCTTCTCCCTGATGCCTCTTGGATGGAGGGACTGCAAGGTGATATACAGTTCCTCTGGTGTCTTGATCCACCACCAGCCACGCACCATTGCTGGAGGGGGGAAAGAAAAAGAAGCAAAAAACATGATTAGTGTTATAAAACTTACACAACACATTAAACAAGTGAAAAAAGAAACCACAAACACAGGAAGAGTATGTCACCCCAGAAAACAGTGAAGGCCACAGAAATCTTCATGCATATTTATGGAATTCAAATAATTTCTGAGGTAAAACTGATACATTTCAGTACTTACATGCTGGGATAGGCTTGACCACTAGCTGTGTGAAGTACTGCTGTTCAAGCTCCTGGAAAACTGAGTTTGGTGGGCGGCCGCGGCGTTTTGCTGCAGCTCCACGGGGCCCTCTGCGGGCAGGACTGCTGCCTCTGCTGCCTCTCCTTCGCCTGCGAGCTGGTCTGGCAGGTGTGGCAGGAGTGGATGGAGCTGGAGGATTGGGAGTTGGAAGGAGCTGAGGGTTTGTTGGTGGAGAACTGGCTGGGACAGCACAACCAGGGCCTGTAGGTGGAATGTCCTGTAGTGCTGGTGGTGCTGGAACCACAGGGTCAGCAGGAGGTAGGCAAGGCAAAAGTGGGTCCGGCTAAGAAGGAGGAGATTATTGATTTTTACATTATACAGACAGTGCATTGTTGTAATATTTACTATTATCATTCTGGTGGCTGACCTGCACGAGCGGAGCAGTAAGTGCAGACAGAGCACTCGGGATCTGCGGGAGAAGTTTGGGGGGTGAGCTGGGTGAAGTGGGCGTCTGGAGCTCAGTCAGAGAGTTATCATCACACGGTTGTTTGGGGAGCAGGTTGAACCACTGTCCTTGCTTCTCTGCCATCTCTTTAACACTCTCCTCTGGTCGATTACCCTCTGGAGCTTGCCCTGCTGATGAGCATGTGCCATTCATCGCTGCTTCCTGTGATTGGCTGAGCCAACTCTGGAAAGCCGCTTGTGTGAGGTCTTGTGTCCCGCTATTTGGTGATCCTGGCCCTTCCTCACTCCGGGACCTGACGCTACTTCTACGCCGGCGGCGGATTTTTGCTGTGCGGAGGTGAAGCTCGACTTCAGGTTTGATTTTCCGGGGACGTCCGCGTCCTCTCGGCCTGCTCATGAGGGATGCAGTGCCCGGGAGGGGATCCTCCTCCTCCACAGAGAAGGTCTGGGCCTGGCCTGGGGTCGCAGAAGTCGGAGAGGAAGGCAGAGTAGGAGGAGGAGTGGTTGGCAAGGGAGCTTCCTCAACTTTGGGCTCCTTTTTAGGCTCTTTTTTAAGGAAGGTGACAGGCACCTCCGCTATAAGGACTTCTCCAGAAGCTACAAGATAGAACAGTAAGGAAATGCTGAAGTGACGACAGACAAGTCAAGGGTTTATAAAGCATAAATATTCGAGTTTAGACTCAGACTTACTCAGCAGCTCTTCAGGGCCCTCGACGAGAACTCCTCCAAGGTGAGGTAGGGCCAAATATCTGCGCCGGTAACGGTCCTGCCCCAGCAGTATGGCCCGCATGGAATGAGATGACTGTAGCAGCTTTTTACGGAAAAACGCTTGGCGCTGTGGAGGATTAAGAGCAAAGGAATATTTAATATTAAGCAACAAACATGTATACAGCACTGTGCCTGTGTCATATCAGCTTTACCTTAGTTAGCTTATCTATCTGCCTTTCAAGCTCTGGAATGCTAGCATTGGTAGGGCTCTCGCTCTGCAGCAAAGAAGGAGTTCAATTAGTCTCAAGTGCATGCATGATGGTGCTGTAGTTAAAACAGTAGAGCTGAAACATACATCACTGAGTTTGGGTTCTTCTTTGCGTGCACGGCGGTTCCCTCTCTCAAGGATTACACCACTCTCCTCCAGGCTGAGGTTCTCCTCCTCAGCTACTCTTGCACTACGCCTCCTCTCCTCAAAACACAGCTCTTCCTCTGAGCGTCCTGTACGACGTGATAGCGCCGCCTTCAGCCTGGCAGGAGGAAAACAAGTCCAACATTTAATACTGCTTGGATAAGTAGCAGAACTGAAAATAAGCGTTTAAAAACATTGATCTTACTTTCGGAGTTTCCCCTCAATGATCCACTTGTTCTTCCTGTAGGTTGTCATATTCTCCACTGTGTTGTCAATATCACTGAAATTTAAAACAAACACTGATCTTACTGTTTCTTGAGTAAACGCTCCCTTTAAGCAGTCTTAGAACAAGTAATCATCTTGAACATACTTGATCACAGTGTTACTGCTGTTAAGCTCTTCCACAAGGAAACCCAGGATGGCTGCCTTGGTGTCAGGAGGCAGGGCGTGAAATGGTTTGGTTCTCAGGGTGTTGCACACTTCTGTCTCATAGCCATGAGCTTCCAAAAAAATGCGAAGTACTTCTGAAACTGTGCTGCGGGTCAGCTCCAACTCAACCAGCTTTTCCCCAAGGATCTTTACCGACTGGAGATTAAAGAAAAACTCAGACTAACGGGTTTCCGCCACATACCAAATGTCATTAATAAGCAGAATGCTTGAAGTGTATCACACACACCTGATAATACGATGGTAGGCCTGGATCATGTAGTGCAGCCTCCACCAGCTTTATCAGTAGATCCTGTAGCTCTCCTTGGCTGTCACCCAGGCCTAGGAGGCCTTCCTGCAGGGTAGCAAGGCTGGGGATGTCCTTGGGTATGTTGAGACCGATCACCTTTCCATAACTGTGTAAGAACTCTACCACAGCCAGACAGTGTGCAAAAGCTGTTCCAGAAAGCACCACACCAGGAATACGGGACAGCTCTGGGAGGGGCTATTGGAAACAAAGTTCAAAGGTCACAAAACAACTGGAATCAGTTTTTACATCAAACATTTTTTTAAAAAGGGGTTAAATTAAAACTCACTTTGTGATCAGTGAGACACATATCCTCTGTGGGCTTCTTCAGCTCTTCGGCTATCAACTGCTGCCTCTTCCGCTCCTCCATCCGTCGCTGGGCCTGTGCTCTCCGCTCTGCTGCCCTCTTAGCAGCCAGAACAGCCTGAGCTGCAGCCTCTGCCTCCGCCTGAGCTTTTGCCAGGGCCTTGGCTTTACTCCGAGCCCCCAGCACCCTCTTACCCTGGGCCACCCTTTCCGTGTCAGTCTGCTGAACCGGTGGGGTGGGCTCAACCTTAATTGACCTCCTCCGGCCGAGATTCTTAGGCTCTGCAGCAGACTCTGATGCCGGCTGTGAAGCCTGTGGCGCTGATGGGTCAGTTGGTTCAGCCTTTGCCTCTAGGTGCTGGGCTTCTTGCTCAAGCTAAAACAAAAATGAATAAAATAAAATAAAATAAGAAACAAACACAAAATGATGAAGAGGTGGAGGTGATGAAGATGTGCGTCTGAGGACACGAGTGTTAAGTATTTTTCTTTACCTTCGCTCTCTTTTTTTCATCTCTCATTTTCTTAAGCTTTGCATCCTCCCTTCTCTTCATTCTTGCCTAAAAAAAAACAAACAATAAATAAACGGCACCAACAAAATCAGGATGATAAATGAATAGTGTTAACAGATCAGGATTACAATAAACTTGATCTACATACCTTTCTTTTCATTTTCTTTTTGATTTTAGCCAATTTCTCCTTTTCCTCCTCTGTGAGAGCTTCTATTTTTAAACAAAGGGAATTAAAAATTATTTAGTCACAGTAGAAAGAATGAATTTATATAATGAGCAAAGACATTACGCACAACTTCTTTACTCACCCTTGGCCTCAAGTCGTTTCAGCAGCTTGGCATCAACCTTGCTAAGGAAATCAATCATCTTCGGTTTAGGAGGTCTACCGGGGCGACGGACCTGTCCTCCCTTTACCCCACGAACCCTGCGAGGTTTTTCTTTATCGGGATTTGGAGGTCGACCACGCCGACCAGTGATGGCCATGATCATAGAGGGAACTTCCTCATTAGCCAGAAGGACCCACTTCACACCCTATAAAACACAGAGAAAACAGACTTTCAAAAACAATTTTCCTATATATTTTTTAAACATTTTTAATACCTAAAGTTCAACTGTTGAGTATTTGAATACTTTATAGTTCAAATGTAAAAATATACAGACCTCGGGAGTTTCTCTCTCTTCGTAGAAGTCTCCAACAGGCATGCGTGGACTGAAGCTGAAGTGTTCTCGCGTGACCACACTGTCTGTGTGTTTCTTCAAGTACTGTGTCATTAAGTAATAAAGACACAGCCGGAGAAGCATGAGACAAAAATCAGAGTTTTAACATAATATAAAACCATAAATGAGAAGACCATGATTTTAAGAGTTTCAAATAACTTTTTAAGAATAATTTAAAAATTCTGGGAAATTCACCTTGATAATTTCTGGAAACTGTTTCATCCTCCTTCCACAAGGAGTATAGTACCAAGTTTCGCCCTTCATCCGGTTCTCCATTTTCTTCACACGAATCTCTCTCTTCCAACTACAATTAAAACAGCGTTGATCATTACAGTCTTGTCATACCTTTTTCCAACTAATTTAAGGATATTTTTGTAAACAACAAATATGAATTTATCATCCTTCCAGATATACGTCTGGTTTAGTTTGTTTACATGGTATCACATTTGGCTAGTAAGGACAAAACCTCACTGAAAAATTGACAGTGTTAATGAAGACGTTCTTATAATAATTTAACTTGACATCAGTTATTAAAGCTTCAGCAAAGATAAGTGTGCTCACCAAATCCAAGTAGCGCTTCTGTCATGTGAATATTTGACTGTGTTGACTTAGAGTTCTGACTGAATTTGTGTAATGTAAAAGCTCAATAAACAGTAAAAGGAAACTTTACCCGTGCAGCAGAGGGAACTGGACCTGGTCCTCTGTTGCCACTCTTCGTCTGCCAGATTCACCTGTTCCAACAAACCAAACGTTTACCATCAAACTCTTAAACAGTGACATCTTCTTTCAACAAAATGGCCTTTTCATTACCTGCAGTGGAGCTGTCGTCGTTTTCATCAGCATCATCAGCAGCTGTTTCTGCATCTTGTTTCTTCACCCTTTTCATCTTCTTGGCTTTCTCGACTGTTGCGCTGATAGATGAAGCGTTGGCCAAAACAGCGTCAATCGTGGCTGTTATTGGATCAACGTCTTCTGTCGAAGGCCCAGCCTCCCCAGATGTTTCGTGCGCATCAACCTTTAGAGACTTCTTTCTCTTTCTGCCCTTAGCTGGCTCCACATTAGTCCCTTCCTGTTCGTTAGACTTCATTTTCTCCACCTTTGGGGTTCGACCCCGAGGCTTCGGCTGGACCTCCTCTGGAGCTGAACACAAAAGAGAAAGAAAATATTGTAAGGTAAAATCTAATACTATTAGAATAGCACTCTGTTGGAAGTCAGACTGTTAAATACCTGCAGGTTTAATCCATATTGCCTTAGTAGTTCGAGGTTTGCGTGGTTTCCCTGGGGTTTTCAGATTTCCTCCGGCAGCTGGCAAAGTCTGATCAGTAACTTGTTGGAGTGGGTGTACAGCAGGGCTCTGTGCTGGGGTACTGAAGGCGATGAAGTTCTCATCTCTCATCTTGAAACTTGGTGGTGTCATTGTGTCATCGGCAGCGATTTTAGTATTAATGCCTCCAGATGAGTCTGGTGTATCATGTCCTCTGGGATCCCAGCCTGCTTCAGGTCCTGAGAATGAACAGAGCTCAAGACTAAGTAAGTGATGTTAGGCGTACAGTTCCAACAGAGAAAAGAATATTCTGATAAAGAATAATACTCTATTATTTAAACTGACAACTTCTTCCTGTCAAATGATGCCATACTAGTTTTAATGATCAGAAAAGAAATAACTGTACCTTGCTGAGATGACACAAAAGAGTGTGTGTTGGACACATCACTCAAATCAACAGGAGGCTCTTCAGTCTGAGAGGTGTTGTCTAGAGAAGACTCCATCACTGATTCTCCTGTAATTTCGCAGCTTTTCCTGGTTTCTTCTGCTTCTGAGGTCTCTCCTTCCCTGGTGGAGTCTAATGTGTTGTCTCTGGAGTCTTCCACAGAAAAGCTGCTATCTACAGAGTTGTCAAATATACTAGATGGCTCCTCTTCTGCGCAGGAAGTGTTGTCAAACTGAGAATTGCCCTTTCTCACGTGAAAGCTGTTGTCAAAGTGAGTCGAGTCCTCTATCCATGAGCTATCACCGCCTAAAAGAGAGGTCTTTTCTAAAGTAGAGTCGACACTGATTCCAGAGGGGGTGCTGCAGGTTGAATTGCCGTCATACTGAGAGGCCGGATGCGAAGAGTTTGCAAAGCTTGTCCTGCTAAGGTGTGGAGACTTTCTGAGAGGAGCTTGGTCTATCGTGCAGTCCTCTGCTGCCCAGCCATCACTTGGCATGTGGTGATTTTCAGAATCTGTTTGCCCATTCTTGGGCTTTTGATCAGGAGCGAGTGTGGTTTGTAAAGTTTTCCCAGGAAGCTCAGAGAGGGATTTGGGTGGCTGACTTTCAGATTTATGACTCTCAGGTGCTTCCAGCTGTGGCATCCTTACCAGGCCTGAATCAAGCAAAGGGAGGTTTTCCTCTGCGTTTTCATTTCTTTTATCAGCTAGTGCTTTCCTGTCCTCACAATGGCCATGGTGCTCAGACTTGGAAGGTGACTGCTTTAGCACACGAGGAGGAGCGGTGTTAGGAGGATGTCGCTCAAGGTCAGAACTTTGGACCACTCCAGAAGATGTACCCGTTACAGGAGGCACAGACACCAAGGCAGGAGGGCTGGGCAGGGGTGCAGTCCTGGAGGCTTGAGTGGTTAGAAGAGGTAGGGTAGACAGAGGTCTCACTGTAGGACTTACATGGTCTGTGATCGAGGGCAAATTCATGCCCCCTGGTGGTGATGAAGCAATGGAAAGACCCGAATCAACAGCTTGAGGAGTGTATTTCTGACCCTGCAGTGTGGATGCTGGTTCACTGCCAACTAGAGGAGTTTTTTCCACTGAAGAGGGTGATGCAGATGGCAATGAGCAAGGGCCAGGTGGTGTTAAGGTTGAAGGTCCCGATAAAGACATCTGAGATGGAGCTAAACTGCCAGATGAGGAATTTGCAGCCACAGAGTCAGAAATTAGTTTTGGGGGTCCAGGCTTTTCATGCTGACCTCCGGATGCATCAGAGAAACGTGGTGGCATCGAAGGTGGCTTAGATTCTTGAACCATTTGCCTCTCAACCAACAAGCTGGGTGCAGAGTAAGTAGATGCAGACACTATGGAAGGAGGCGACTGTTGTACAGGAAGTCCAGAAACAGTTGCAGGCTTTTGATGAAATGCAGACTCCAATGATGAAGAGACTGAAGAAACTGCTGCAGGTCTAGACAAACTATCAGTCGAAGCAAGAGGTGTAGACAGCTTTGAAGGTGATACAGGAAGCGATGAAGACCCCACTAACAGATGCTTGAATCCTGCAGGTGATATATCACTCATGCCAGGAGGGGGAGGCCTGAGGCCTTGAACCATCAGGGGAGGAGAAGAGAGCCTGGGAGCAGCTGTTGGAGATGGGGCAAAGGATACACTGGGAGGTGTTGATATTTGTGGTGAAGTAGATTCTACATCAGGAGACGAAATTATAGTGGGTCCAGCCTCAGATGTAGGAGATCCAGAGAAAGCAGGAGCTGCAGACACCTGAGGTGGTGTTGAGGACTTGGTTAAAGAAACAGATGTATTTGCTGTAGCCACAGAGAGCTGCGACTGAGGAGGTGGGTTAACAGCTGGATCTCTGACTGGGGAAGACATTTCTGGGCGCTGAGCTGCCGGCTGTTCCGAAAGCTGACGATAATCACTCGGAGGACCCACATGAGCAGCAGGAGGTTTGGATTGGTGACTATCGGTCTTGGGTAGCCTCTGGGCAACAGGTGACCTATCACTGCCGTTGTAGCTTGTGTCTACCTCCCTGACAGTTTCCCTCGTATGCCCTAAATTAAGGAGGGAAAAAAAAACATAGCAAAACTGTTAATATAATGCGAGACTGTTGTACACTGAAACACATCATTTTTATTCTCATACTAAACATAGATAGTGAAAATAAAAAAAAATAAAAAATCATTTCGACTGATCAGACATTAAACATAGTCAAACATTGGCACCTGCTGGTTAAATAATGGCACTGTCCCCAATAATAAACAATGTCAACGAGTGACGTAATACTGAACACTGTATTAACTAAGACTGGAAATATTTTCTGTTTTATTATGAATTAAACACTTGATGATTTATTTATCCTTTTCCAGGAATTAAAAGGTGACTCGTTAAATTGCAATATTTTGTCTAAATACATTTGGCTTTCTGATTACCAGGAAAAAAAACATCAGCTGTTTCTGTTGGTCAAGTAATCAATTCACATTCAACAACTAACACAGTCTATCACAGTTATTTGTATCACTCAAAAGCTGGCATTAAAATCAGGAAATAGACTATACACAGATTGATTAAATTGATTAAATGAGGAAATCAAAGTACTACAGGTCCCAAAATTTTAGAACTAACTAAGTCCAGACAAAAAAGGTAATATTTAATCTTTGCTGAAACTGCAAAAAAAAAAAAAATATTTAAGGGTCACCTTGCATTGGAGAGGACATCCCCACATTGCTAGAGTGGGGGCTCCGTTCCCTGTTGTGGCCCTTTGGAGATCCACTATCCTGCACAGCTGATGGTGACATCATTTGTGCCGAGGACATCCCCACGGGCAGAGGGCTGCCAGTGCTCCCTCTGCCTAAGCTGTGGTGCTGCGGGCTGCCACGTGGAGGAGTGAAATTCTGAGAAGCTGGAGGCATCATCTGAGCCTGGGCTTGTGGCTGAGTTTGCTGTTGTGGTGGCGGCTGCTGCTGCTGCTGGGGTGATGACAGGGACGGGTGCTGGGGCTGATGCTGGTAATACGGCATCCCATTCGGCATCATGCCGTAATGCTGTGGTTGCTGGTGCTGCTGGTGGCGGTGGTGTGGGAGAGGCTGGGAGGAATGGAAGTGTTGTTGTGATGCCTGATGAGGGGTTGCCTGTAAGGACTGCTGCTGGTGATGCTGTGGTGGTGTAATCCCAGGATGGGCTTGACTCTGGTAGGTCCCATACATGCCATGGGAATTATAACTCATCTGCTGGGTGCCAGGGTTACTCCTGTTCCAGTACTGGTTCCCTGTGAGAGGCATGTTCGCTGGGCCTGCCACAGGGGCCTGATGGGAGCTTTCTATCCCCCCATTCAGCTGGTACTGTCCATGACCCTGGAAGTGGTGCTGTGACTGAGGCTGAACCATCCCGGGTGTAGACTGCTTCTGATGCATCCCATGCGCAGGAGAGTTGCTCACAGCTGGGCCATACTGAGGGTGCCCTCCCCACAAGTAGTCATAGCCCACGCTGCTCTGGTGGTGGTTGCTCAAGTGTGGATAAGGGGCCGATGGTGGGTGGGAACCAGGGACACTGGATCCGAGTACAGTAGTGACGCCATTCACATTCATTTCGCCATTCATATCTGTTAGTAAGAAATACAAGTTGATAAAAGCTATAATGGTAAAAATCTGTCTCTGAGTCACTAAGATCTGGGGCCTGTACTGCAAAGCAATTTAAACATACCCAAGACATCATTCCCTTATCTGGTTTCACACTTTGTCAATCAGGCTAAGTGGTCACAGTGGTCAATATGGTTACCAACTCCATAAATCAAGCCAGGGTTTCCCAATCTAGCTATGACCATGTGCACATTAAAAGGGTGACAATGGCAGCATTTGACCAATCACCCACAAATCTACTGAAGGTAGAGTACTGATGTTACAAAGGAATAAAATTAAAATATAAAAAAAACTATAATGAGTTTTAACACATAATACAGACTGAAAGCAGTGTGTGGGCATGTGAGAGAGGAAAAGGATAGTATTACAATTGTTGTATGAACGTGTGCGCACTTTAAGCGATTTGGTCAGTAAGACTGGAAAAGACCCAGTATACCAAAAACATCTGGCCTAACTGAAGCAAGAAAGAAAAGCTGGAAAAAATGCTGCGTAAGTTACCAGGCGTTTCAGTATTACAGTTCATTCTTTAAGACTAAAGGAAAACTCTGACATGCACATTTCATTAAATGTCAAGATGTGCTTAAGACACTTCTAGCTTTCTCTTTCAACTGCAGCCCAAGTGATGTCAAGTGTTTTGAGAAGGAAACAGCAAACAGACAAAAAAAATTCAAACCGGTCAGGGTACTTTTTCCTACTTGTAGTTTTTGGAAATGGCATCAGTTTCATGGCTTAGGTGAGCACCGCATAACTATATTAAGGATAATATAACAATAAATATCATTGCACGAAACAAAAAAACATCAGGAATAATAAAGTCTCACCTGAAAAAAAGGGAAATCTGAGTTTCTTAATTGATGTTCAGCAAATAAAAACAACAATTTCAGACAGTTTCTAAAACCTGTAGGTCTTTCTCTCCAAAGAAATGCTCTAGTGATGAATTCATACCTGATGTTGTTTTATCTTGAACATAAACTGCTCTAGCAGTTGAGTTCTACACTATAAGTTACCAAGGTGATATACTCCAAGTTGAACCACAATCCTACCAGTGAAAACCCAGGGTTTTAACCCTGTAGTTCTCAGTAAGAACTCAGTAAGCCCCCTAATCCCACTTTATGGTAAAGGCCACAAATTTTTTTTATATAAACAGTAAGGTTCATTTTATTCTAAGGTGCAGAAATACTCACTCTTCCCCTGCTGAGAAAAACTCATGGAGGACCCGTTAGTATAAAGAGAATCCCCTGAGGAGAGTTTCAGTCCTGAGTTTGCTGAAGAGTGAGTGCCATAGTTGAAATGATTATTTGAATCCATCTGAAAAACATCAAAAATAAATAAATAGTTAATCTATTAAATGTATTCATTCAGTCTGCTACCTAATGTTAATCTACAGTATGACGTATGGAAGCGGTGCAGGTACTGAGCACGGGTTAAATGTGTGAGAATCTGCATGACCAAATGGCTCTCAAACATATTATTTAATTCATTTTCGCTTCTTTTCGTACACTTTTGAAGGCAGTCGACGCTACGTAATGCGTGCTATTTCTTCCACGAAATGTCTTTCCTCGATGATTCTGGCAGCTGCGGCTTGTGACAGGCAGCACCATTTCGCTCCAACAACAACCGTCAAAATGTCGCAGCCAGCAACAGCAGATGCCAGGCCCTAGCGAGTGTAATGGACAAACGGGATATTACGATAGAAGCTCATCATTACCGCTGATGAGGCACTGCTGCTGCTAACACGAGCTCAGGCTCTTCAGGTCTACAGTGATAAATGTACGGCCCAGACACAAACAGTCTGAAGACCCGGCGGCCTCAGCTCAATAACAATGGGAGTGATAATATTTCACACCGTGAGGCCTGGATAATTGTTTTCTACGCCACTCTCCGTTTAAAGGCTGTCTGCAATGCATAAATAGCCCTCAGGACACTTGATTTCCTATTTCAGTAAGGCCGTTGCAATAGCAGGCGTTAGCTTGTCGCGCTAGCTGCGCTCTCAAACGAACAAACCCCCATTTCTACCACTTGCGAGTCAACTGAGCTAACCATTGATAACGTTGGATACAAGTTCAACTCTTCAAAAAGCCATTCAGACAGTTTATTTTAACGTGAAATTCCGTGCGAAAACCTACCCCGCTTCAGTTCCAAGGTTATTTAGCTAAATCATCACAAAAGAGCCTAGCTAACATACGCTAGCCACGTAGCTAACTTAATAGCATCCTTTACGTTTATCCAGAGTAAGCGCTGCGATGTTAGCTCATAGCCGGGTAGCAGGTACCATAACCACGCTACGTTGGATCCATGATGCCCATCAGCGATAGAGAGCTCCGCGAACGAAATAAATATCCACCGGTCTGCCGGTAATGACCAACATCAACCCCCTCATCAGGCTCGCTAGTTAACAGATGGAGGCGTGCTCCCCTTTTGTTCACGGGCTAACGTTAGCTAGCAGCCAGATGAAGTTACATTGTTTACGCTGCGAGCACAGACAATTTTCACAGAGCATCACGATCCTCCCACACTTCCACCGTCCAAAGTTTCCCCCATATTTCTCTAAAAGCGTGTCCGACCTTTCAGTCCTCGGGTCCCGAAGGCGCAGGTGTCTCTAAACGTTCTTCTTAACGGATGTGCGGGTGAAGATGGCAAGGCGATAAATAATAAACAACTATTCCCCTAACCTTTGGGTTTTAAATTAGCAAACATGGCTGGTGTGGTCCGGTGCAGCCATGATCACAGAACAGAGCGAACAGGAGCAAATGTCCCAACAATAACTACGTATGCATCCGGTTACATTTGTTCACTAAATTTCACCCAAAAAAAAGTAAATAAATAAAACTAAACAAATAAAAATAAACAAGGACATTAAACTATAAATACAAATAGATAAAAGCTCAAACTTAGCAATAATAATAATAATAACTATTATTATTGATAATTATAATAATATAGGAATTATTATTATTATTAGTCAATACTAACAATAGTATCTGCTATTACAAGTAAAAGAATTACCAACCAAATGCACGTAAAACATGAAAAATAGTTCCTTTTTATTATGAAGAATTATAATAATTTTATTGCATTATTATTACAGATGCCTAGAATTGAAGCAGCATTAAAGAGACAAAGTTAAAATTATTTACTACATAATTGCTATGGTTAATTGACATATATTTTAAGTTACTTTTGTTATGTTATTGTCTTTTTATATATTATTATCATTTGATGATATTTTTTGTTTTTGCGATTCATATTATCTCTATATTGTTCAGATTTAATAATATTAATATATTCCTCTTTTTTACTTGTGTGTGTTGAATAGCAAGGCTTCTGACATAAAATCCTTCCACTATGTAAAGGCATCTTTATGATTACTTTAAATGCTTCTAATTCTGATACTTATTGCTTCAATAGTATGATCGCAATTAGTATGTGCTTGTGATATTTATCATGTCTGAAACGTGTTGGAGGCAAATAAAAGTCAATCAAGCAATAGCTTCATTTAGAGAAGCATGATTGTTATCATTACATCATCATGGTAAATATTATTATTACAATATTATTAACCTTGAGCCTTCCAGTCTTCTTGAGTGGAAAGTTTCACCAGTCATCGTGAAACACTTTCAGGTACATATTTGGCCAGTTATCTTTTAGCTTTATCTCAATCTTTATCTTAATTGACATTCACTTGAAAAACAAAAAAGATTCAAAGATTATTAACTTTCAGCAAAGTAAGTTTTTAGAAGCTTTTTTCCTCTCTTGACGTCGTACTTGTACCACAGTTTTTGTTATTGCAGAACTCTTTAGTGGGTTTTAATTCACTCATATGACTGCCATGTCTCTCTTTGTCTCTCATAAACTTTCTGTATATGAGAGCCACGCTTTTATTTTAATGCGCTTCAGGGTGAAAACAGGAAACTCATGTTGCTTATTACCGTCACCTTCTGCTGAATGACAATCAGTGAGAAATTCAGGCCCGAAGAGGAAGTATGCTAATATTCTGGGCCGAGGAGCCTGAAGGCTTCAGGGTCATAGCGCCGAAATACACAGGGGTAAAAGTTACAGTTACCCCAAATCCTACTCAAGTACAAATACTCCAGTACAAGGTAAATGACGTGTGGGCGTTTTGTATGTTAAAATGATGTAATTATGCGTATCCCATGCCGGCTGATCCCAATGCAATTCACTGATGCCCCCTAAAGGTCTTTTATAATATTTCTCTAGTTTAGGAAGCTTCACTGCCATCCACCTCCTTTTCTTTGCAGTAAATTATTTAGTGCATCATACACCCAGCAATCATTTTATAGTTGAGCTCTACAATACACACTCACTAACTCCTTTGTTAGATATGTATAGCATCTCATTTTGCCTTCAGAACTGCTTTAATTGCAAAGATTCGGAAAGATGCTGGATATATTTCTCTGGATTCTGCTCCATATTGACATGATGATGACACACAGTTACTGGAGATTTATTAGCTGCAAATGATGTGTGTCTCCCGTTTCATCACACCCCCCAAAGTTCTCTACTGGACTGAGATCTGATGACTGTGTCATGTTCAAGAAACCAGTTTGAGATGATCTGAGCTTTGTGATATGACATGACAGTTAGTACAAAGGAGCCCAAAGTGTGCTATGAAAATGTCCCCCACACCATTACACCACCGGTAGCGACCTGAGCTATTGACATAAGGCAGGATGCATCCATGCTTTCACGATGTTTATGCCAAATTCTGACTGTCCCATCTGAATGTCATAGCAGGAATCAAGACTCATCAGACCAGGTAATGTTTTCCAGTCTTCTATTGTTCCGTTTTGATGAGCCCGTGGGAATTTTAGCCTCAGTTTCCTGTTCTTAACTAACAGGAGTGGCAACCGTTGTGGTCTTCTGCTGCTACAGTCCATCTGTTTCTAACAGACGTGTTGTTTGTTCAAAGATGCTGTTCTACATTCCTTGGTTGTAACAAGTTGTTATTTGAGTAACTGTTGCGTTCCCATCAGCTCAAAGCAGACTAGCCATTCTCCTCTGACCTCTGGCATCAACAAAGCCATTTCACCCAGACAACTGCCACTGACTGGATATTTTCTTTTTCCCGGAACCATCACCTAAGATAAACAAAAAAACAAAACTAGATGTGAAAAAAAACAAAAAAACATTTTAGATAGCTAAAAATTAAATAAGAAAGAAATCTAACTGAAATTATTTTGTGAACTTGGAAAATTAACTAGTTTTAGTCTTTGTCAATTTGGTAAAAATTTGTTGTCACTTCTTGCCTGATGAGTCTTTGATGGAGGTGTTTGGTGAGACTTTGGTTTGCTGGATGTCTACAGGACTGTGAGAGTTAACTGTGTTCAAAAGAAGTTCTACATTTTTATTGCAGTATCTTAACAGATTTTCCCAAATCTTGCCTCTCGTATATGTTCTCCATACAGTAATATCAAAAAGAGATTAACTACTAAAAACTAAAGTAAAAGGAAAATTTTTTCCATACAATAAAAACTGAACTGAAATGACAAAACCCAACCTTGAAACTAACACTCAACTAAAAGGAGAAAAAAAAAAGTCAAAACAAACTAAAATAAAAATTGGAAAATACAAAACTACAACTGGTCTGGTTTGATGGTAAGATGGTTATGCAGAAGAATCCCTCAGACCAGCCTGTCTGACACTTGAATCCTCTCATTGTGAAGCTCAGTCTGGACTTCAGCAGGCCATCCTGAGCATATCTACATTCCTGAATGCACTTAATTCCTGCCATGTGATTAGCTTATTGGACATTTGCATTAACAAGCAGTTAAACAGGTGTACCTGATAAAGTGGCAAGCCTATATAGACTGTCATAATTTATTTTCCCCCGATGCATTTTCTTTTTGAAAAATCTGATGCATTTATGAAATTTACCTCCCCTCCCAGTCGTCCCCCAAAATTAAACTCAGTCTACTATAGTTGGGCAAAAAACATTCACATTATAAACTTGACAGAGTATAATTACATCATCCCTGCTGTATTCATTTGCATCCGATTCAAATAAGAGCCCAAATTTGCACAGCCTGACCTTCCAATGATTAGAAGTCGTCCCAAAACTCCGGTGATATTGGCAGGCTAACTCATTAACCCTGACACCTCATATCTAAGAAAACAAAAAGCATTTAAAAATGATTCTTCAACAGTTTATTAGAAAGATGTAGACAATTAAAAAAAAGAATCCCCACTCTAATTCAACATAACTGGTCTCCCCTTACAGTTTATTGACAGTGCAAGTATAATTTGGTCATTACATGTCGCCGTATCGTTCAATCACGCTGCGTTTTTCAAGCCTCTTTACCAGCTGCAAAATATGTCAGCTCACTTGTGCAGTCTGACACGAGTGTGCACGTTAGGTGGTATAAAGAGACAGTCCACATGTTGAATTCATTCAGATTAACAAAGTACAGTAGGTGATCACTGGGAAGATGCAAATATGCCTGGAATGAGTTCAGAAAATTCCAATTTTCTTTCTTTTCTTTTTTTTTTAACGAGCATTAAACAAGAAGTAAAGGGAAACATGTAAGTTGGAAGGTTAAGCTACTGAAACAGTCTTCTTGGATCTCTAATTCACCGCACATGAGAGATGCTTGAAGAAGAACCCAATTGGTAAATTTGCCTAATTATTTTCTTAAAAAAAAAAAACAAATCATGAGAAACTACACTGGTCGACTACCTTAAAAACCACAACATTAGGAATGGTTGGGCCTAAATCAGCTTTGAACCAATTCATTTGAAGACAGACTGTCAATCTCTTTAACACACATTGCTCAGTTGAGGACAACTATACAGTTTTTTTCCTCCAACAAATAAGGTGTGCTTAGTTGTAATATTTAACAGTAAAACAAGATATCCAAAAGGTGCAGTACAGCAAATGGAAGTGGAGATAGCTGCTCTGTACAATACCATGCATATCAACCTTCAGTGAACTGATTGGTCAAAGGTTTGGAGCTGAGGCTATGGATTTAAATATGGCTACTGACTCATTATGTACAGTTGTTTGTCACTGCCTTCAGTTTCAAGATATACATTTGTTAATAGTCTTCTCTGTTCTGTTCTTCTGTTTTCTCTCCAGAGTTTTATGGTCTTCTACTCCAAATCTGGCATTTCTGAAAGCAAAGTGAAAAGGAGACATTAAAAGTTGATTAAATAAATAAATAAATAAATAAATAAATAAATAAATAAATAAAGCTGTAAGTGTAGATGCTACAGAAGCTCAAACACTTACTCTCATCGTCACTATCTGCAGATTCATCCTGAAAGAGAAAAATAAGAGACCTGTGAAATCAATCTTAGGTTACATCCACAACCTCTAGTGTCACCAATTAAAATCTCCCTTATCTATAAATATAAGATCAATCAAAGAGATGACTGAAGAGGAGGTCTTACATCATCTGCACCGTCTAGATCAGGTAGGTCATCCTCTCCTCCCATGTTGTTCATCATCTGCAATATAAGATTAGAAATTAAAGCCACATCATTTAAATGCCAACGAGTCGAAGACAGATTGATTTTTTTCCCCCCTCTTCCTCATGAGATTAGATTTGAGGCATGCATTAGTCAGTCAAAACAGTTTTGTTTTTTTAAAAGCAGATCCATTACACTTATTTCAGCCCTTTATATGAAAATATACATGGTTCTATATTGTCTTGGACTCTACCAGAGTACCTTTGCACAATTTATATTCAAAATGATCATTCATATTAAAAAACACAACAAAAACAATGGGACGTGGGTGAGTCCAGGGTTAGTTTTCCCAACTTCTAGGTGAGCGACTGAAGCGAGTACCAATGAGAGTTGGGGATACTGCTGATTAATGTATGACAGGTTTGTAAATACTTTACAGGGTTACCTAGGCAACTGGAGCCTGGAATGTCCACTAGCAACCAACAGTGACAGACTGATACATCATGAGCAAATAGCTTCCTGGGTGGACGCCCTATATTTATTTAGACTTAACCTCTCAGTGAATTCATCAAGATTCAAGAGTAGTTAAAAAACAACTAAAACTGAGTATTTAGAGCAGTTTGAAGCTTTGATGTTTAACAAACAGGAGCAACCTGATAATCTGCTGACCTCATTATTTGAAACTTTGTTTAATATGACCATTCACCAGCATCCACCATTGTAACAGTACATATGGCCGAACATAAGCACAATGGTTCCACTTTAACGTTGGCAATAGCAGAGCAGAAACTTGTTTAGTTTATCATTTACAGACACGGGTAGTCAACAGATTTCTGTTGTTATTAGACACACTAGTGATAAAATAACCTTTCAACCAATTGCACATAGGTGTCACGTTTTTAGATTCAGAAAAATGTGCAGATGATGGGAGACTTCAACCTATGCAGATCTGATAAGTAGTATAAAGTAGGGCTGTGCGATATGGCCAAAATCTCATATCCCGATATGAGACATCTATCGTCTGATAACGATATAAATCACAAGCATTTAACATTTTCTGTAAATTCTGTGAATCTCGGGCAGCTCGACTTGCGTGAAGTGTTTCCAGCTGGGCGTCGTGTACTTGGAGTCGAGTGTTTAAACCAATGCATGAAACGATACATTTTTAGACATAAGTTGTAACGTCCGCCGTTTTCTTTGTGAGTATTTATTACACGGCGTGCTGCGGGGAAAAGCCTGTTCTAACGTTTGAGTCTAAGGTTTATTTTTTAGCACCTGACGGCTCGTTTTTGCTTCTCATCCATAAATACTCTGCATACTGCACACTTGATTCAGTTTATTTTGAAAAGTCTCAACAGGACCTTGAGCTTTATTGTGAAAGGTTTATGTGGAAAATAAACAAGCGGACACAATGGTTTTACTGTCGTTGTTGCTAACCACAACGCATAAAAACAGGCGCTTGTCCGTCCATAGTGTGGTTATATTCAATATAAGAGACAGAGAACTGTAACAAATTAATATAGCCACTACAGTGACCATCAAAACGGTGAAAGAAATATTGCCGTAACACGAAACAAACAATAGCGTAAAATGAAATGATAGACGTTTTTATATCGTCATCCCGATACATATCGTTATATCGAACAGCCCTAGTATAAAGTATGTTGAAGAAGGTCATGTGGGGAAGTAGGTTAAAGTACAGGACTTTTCACCTGGAAGAGTCGAGACTAGAGTCTGCAAGAAGTTGGCCTAAACCTACTGTTTTTAGGAGGATGACATATGACTGGAAAAGAAAAGAGAGGGCTACTTTCTATGTCTCTGGCATTTGTTGGCTTTAGCTGAGTTTATTTAGACTAAAAAAATAAAAAGCAGGGGAAAAAAGTATTTTTTACAGTCAGGTACCCTATATCTGCCTTCAAAGTTGTTTCTTTTGCTGGTTCAATTTGAAACTGTCTGTATTAAAGCTTTGTATTAGCCTCACGACGTGAAAAGTGTTTTTTAATTAAGTATTTTTCAAATATAAAGTATGATTTTATCAAAGCGCTTACATCTGAGAATTGATCGAAGTTGCCCATCTCCTCATCTGAGTCGTCCTCCCAGTCTTTCCAGTTGTTAAAGTCGACACTGAGCCAACTCAGCTGTGGAAACAAAGTCAACATTTTTTTAAAAATTGCTGCCGTTGCTTAAATTTGAATATTTTTCAGATGTCCTCACGTGTGGCAGACCTTCGCCTTCTCTTTCGTTAGCCTCGGCCACGCCTTCCCTGGCTGCGCTTTTCGTAGATAGCACAACACTGAGCGGTCTGTGCGTTTGTGTTTGGATTCCTGGGTCGAGGTTTAAACAGAGCACAGAAACAAATGCGGTCACTCCTGCGTTGTGTGCAGTGAATAAATGTTTTACAGCATTTTTGAAAGCGGCCAGTACAACTTACATTTTCATCAATGGCATCGAAAAGGTCTATTTCATTCTCGTGCTTCACATTGTCAGTTCCTCCAAGACAGCTGCAGTTAACAAAGACACATACTCACTATAAATATACCATATAAGAGATGGTCCAACAAGAAATGTACAGATAAATGTAGCCAGAATTAGGAAAACTCACCTGAAACCACACTTTGTTTTATCAAAATTGACCTTAACATCTTTGCTGTCTGCTACACAGAACTCTATAAAAACAGAGTCCCTCCTGTCGTACCACTTGGCAGTCGCTGGATGCCTTTAAGAAAATGAAGGAGATGAGAAAAGAAGAAAAAGCATGCAACTCACTTTTATCCTTTAAAAGTTCAGCTTTTCAAGCCTTCAAAAACAACTTCAATGAAAAAAAAACCAAATACAATAAATAATCCGAGTGCTGGTGAAGAGACAAGACAGCCTGTTATCAAACCTCCTTTGTGTGAGGTTGCTGTAAAGAGCATCGAGTTACACACACTGCTCCAGTATCAAGAGTGAAACATCTGTGGATACTAAACTGTGACAAGTCACATTTACAAGCTGTTGTGGATGGAGGGGCCCCCTTCTCAAATTTTCCTTTTAACTTTTAAGTCTTCAGGGTATAATGCGAGCCAGTGTTGCTAATTTTACTTAATGTGATCTAGTAGCATGACAAGTTCTGAAAAGCTCATCTCTAACTTTGAACATGAGGGATGAACAGAAAAGCCATGTGCTTTTTTTTTAAACACCAATGGATACAAATTAAATGGGTATATTTGGCTTCATTACCACACACTTCCACCTCAAGTAATTTTACAGAACACATGCATGAGCCTGGCTGACCTGCATCCATTAATTAAATGGTCTTTGCATGGAAGCTACAGGTATGTTTACTGCTCTCTTAGCATTGTGGTGACTGTCTCATTAGATAAATCCTCTTACAAATCCTCAATGCAGTGTGGGGTAGCTAGCTTTAAACATCGTTACAGCCCAAACAAAACCACTGATGGAGTCTGATTTTCTTTACAAATCTGAAATCTTGCCGCAGACCCGATGCTAATCTGATCTTAGCCTTCCAGAAGTCTTAATGAAGCCTCCTGTAGCCAAGCTAACAGCGGTGCCGCTACGCTAGTCATGCCATGCGGTACACCTGACCCATGCTACAGCTAAAAGAAACCGACTCTTTCGCCAATGAAGGATAAAGGGGTCTGCTATATTAGCCTTGCCGATACACTGTGAGGTTTTACCCGGTTTGTAAGGCAGCGAGTCACGCTGAGTCCCTACTTCATTGAGGCCATACCACCCTCCCGCCTTTCCAACAGCATGTTTCAAGCTGCTAAAGCTAGCTAATATTCAGCCTGTACTATCGCACTTTCCCTCCACTGCGCCTTTACGTACGCTCCCCACAACTTACATGTCTTGGTGTGAAGTGAATTTCTTTATCACAGATAAAACAGCCTCGTGAAAAAGATCGGTGGCGCCTGTAAAACAAGAAGGAATGCCGCCCAACACACGGCCAAAGCAAACGCCTCTAGCCCCTGGACTCTACTCCGGATCTTATTGCGTATCCCAGGAACGGAATAGCAGTGCTGACGCACTCCGAGCGCACTAGACGTTTCTAGAGCTTTCAGCCACAGCTGCGAGTGAAGTGAGAGAGGGCGACTACTATGGCAAGTCACTACAACCTGACTCCGGTCCGAACACCTCAAACGGTTTACCCCTACCCAGGCTTATGAAGCTGCAGGATCCTTGTAGTATGTAACTGCAACTAGCAACTCAAATGCATGCAAAAATATAAATACAGATAGATCCATAAGTATTTTACTCTGACGGTTTTTTTGTTTTGTTTTTAATGATTTATTTTTATCTTGCCACCACAGTTTTTAAATCAAGCAAGATGTAGCTCACTTTCAGGTTTAATTTAAGTGGTTTAAATGAATAAATATTTAAAAAGAAAAACTGTCTAAACACCTACGGACCTAATATCCCGACAATTTTACTTATAATATAAAACACTTGAGCACATATAATCTGTGTTAATATGTGCTCAAGTGAAAATAAAACAGACAGAAAATAAATACAATATAAAATATAGAATTAAATGTAAAAGGACATGCATAGTTTTAGTATGAAGTTTTCTCTTTTTTTTTTTTTGTCTTTTTTTTACCAACCCGGTGGCAGTGTCAAACCCACAACAAGTTCTAAGTATTTCCACAAAAAAAGCCCCCAAAACTGCAAAAGAACAGCAACACACAATTTTGTTAGGAAGTTTTTATTATTTTACTTAAAAAAGACTAAAAGATAAATAATACATAATGAGTTTTTGTTTTTTTTTAAACGGTGAACACCGAGTACGGCAGTCAAACGAGTAAAGCAGGGTTTGAAGCCTTCAACCTTTTCAAAGAATGATCAGAAGTTGATAACACAGTCTAGAAAACTGGATACTGGTTGCAATATTATATCAAATACATTACATTCCAACATTTTTTTTCTGTTTATAAAGTCTTGCATATAAATCACAGCTGGAAAAAGAAAGCAGGTAAAATAAACGTGTTTTATTGAAAAAGTGGAACCATTGACGTCACCGATCATGGGAAGGGCTACCACAAGAAATTCACCAATGATTGGCTACTCACGAATTCTCCGGTTTCTGCTCATAATACCCTGTAATAATCTGTTCTCAAATATGTCCAAATGCGCTCTACTTCACATGTAGAAATTGTTCAACAGTAGCACAAGCACTGGGACTGAGCTGCTGGAAAAGCAGTTAAGTCTGTAGTTATCCTGTGAGGTACAGATAGTTTAAGTAATGGGAAAAAACCAAGCACCACGGAGCACCATTAACTCAAAAGGTGTTTTGATGATGGCCGTGAAAAGCTAACACCTCACTCTGAAATCTCCCATAGGTGCTCAGCTGGGTGGAAATCTGGATGTGGATGTGTGGCTGAAAGCATAGCCTCCCTGGAGTCACATCCACCTTTTGCCCATCGCCAGCATGACCTTGGCTCCACAGTTGGTAAATAACAGTGCCAGGATGGTACAGTACCATTGTGGGATTTGTTTAGAATTTTTGTATAAGCCATATATATGAGAGCAATCGCAGTGTCTTACTCAGTCTTTGCGCAAAGCTGTATCAAGATTGGTCTACTCATCTAGGGGAAGATAGGGAACATGCAAACATGTGCTATGATCATGAATGGGATGTTTTCAACTTGCTTTTCAAACATGCACTTTCCTCTCAAATCATGCTCTCAGTTAAAAAAGCCTTTGGAACTTTATCAGGTTATAATTTCTGTATTTAACCTTGTATGGGATTAATCTTTCAAACCTAGTTTACTTTCATTACATACCCTAAATGTAGGTTTGTTTCTAACAAACTATAATAAAAACATATTTAGTGTTTAAGAAAGCTTGATTTTAAAAATAATACAATATTAGAATTGTCCTTGATTTTTTATTACATATCTTTTTACATTGATGTAACTTATACATGGCTCCTAGAACTAATGATTTTGTGTATTTTAATTTTAGTCTTTAAATAGTTAAAAATGTTGTCAGTGCAAGATCACCAGTTAGGTAACTTGATATGAATCTCGTTCCACCACATCCCTGAGGTGCTGTACTGGGTTGTTATCTGGTGATTGTGGAGGCCATTAGTGTGGTGAATGTACTGTTATGTTAAAAAAAAAACAAAAAAAAAAAAAAAACAGTTTAAGAAATGGCCTGTTATCCTGCTGAAAGCTATCATCAGAAGATGGGTTCACTGTGGTCATAAAGAGATAGGCACAGTCAGCAACAATGGGTAGGCTGTGGTGTTTAAACAATGCTTAACTGGACCCAGAGTGTACCAAGACAATATGCTCACACCATCACAACACCCCTGCAAACCAGAACTGAGGCAGGCCTAGCATCTGAATGTTGCATGTTGAGTTTTAACTGAAATGCTACATTCACCTTTCTATACCTATCTGATGCCCAGTTAAAATGTCATGGGCTCACTGACAACATCTACATAACTAAATACACTGATATTATACTTAGCCTGATAGGGTGAAGGACACTGTCTCAGCTGAACTATGGACACGCACACACATACACTTACACTGATAAGCACTCACACATCCCCCCTCCCCTTCCAATGCCTTCGATGCTTGTTGCCTCTTGGGAACACGAGGCGGGTCTGGGCCCGCGCTGGAGAGTCGGCGCAGTGGCAGGATGGCTACTGTGTTGCCTGGGATTACTCCTTATCCCCTACCCAACCCTGTTGCTGGTCACGTGCTCTATAATGTTGTACTGTGGACATTTATGTGCTTTCTGTGCAGAGGAGTTTTTTTGTTTCCTGTCTCATGCTGTCCTCCTGTAGCCCAGCATGAGTAGAGGTCTCTTTTTTTCCTCTTGTACTTTTCCCATTGTAGTGTATATTTCAGTGGTTTTTCTGTAATGCAACCGTTCTGACTTGTATCCCCATGTGATGTCTGTGTTGTGTGTTTAAGGTCGGGGGGCGGGTTCATTCCACTGCAGGGCAACCTGCCACTGCATGTGGCGAATAAAATCTGAACTGAACTGAGCTGCCATGCACTTGGCGTGATGAAATAGTGTTGAACAGGTGTACCTAACATAGTCACTGGTGAATGTATACCAACCATATTAATCACTGCTCAGTCTGCCCGTGACTTAGTCATTTGCAAGCTAATTCAGCTATGCTTTAAGTATAATTTTGCGGCATTTTTTCTGCAATCACCAACTACTTTTAGCTGTACTGAATTTTCTTCTGCTTATCCAGGGTCAGGTTGCGGGGGCATCAGCCTAAACAGAAACGCAGAGCTCCGTCTGTCCAGCCAGCTCCTCTGGGTTATCAAGGGGAACATTGGGGCGTTCACAGGGCAGCCAAGAGATAAAAAACAACCCGTCCACCGTGTCCTGGGTCTACCCATTGGTCTCCCAGCAGGACACACCCAGGAGGCGCCCAACATATTGGTACTCTACTATATTAGCTTAACAGTTCTACCTTATAAATGTCACATTAAAACACTATACACAAAGTAAAAATATAAGCAGATACAAATTTGATTATAGTTGTCTCAAATGAAGCCGCCAGCAGTTCCTGAAAAAATAAATAAATCCTTAAATCCTTCAAGGTCTGACAAAAGTACTGGCTGTCATTTTGTGCAATTTCCTAAACAAATGAGAAGTTATGCATCAAGTCATTTCAGATTTATCAGTTTTATTTTTTCCTAGAACAATGTGATACCTTCAGTCTTACACAAAGTCCACAAAACATGGAGAGATCTACAGTTTTCTTAGAGCTGGAATCCACATCCCCCACTAAATAAAACACCAACATTCTTCTACAGTCAAGTTTTCAGATTTTTACTGCAAAACAAAATGAAAAATAAAACTAGTGTCTCTATTATACCTCTGTGCTGTTAGCACTGTAACAGCTTCAAACCTAACCTGCAGTCTGTATGCTGGGCCTTAGTAAGAAGACAGGAGAGGAAAAAATAAAAATCTGTGAATGAACCCACACTACATATATACATTTTCCAGATTAGGACTGACTCTATCCCGGCCTTAACCAGACTAATAATTACACTTGCTCATACAGCAGAGCTCCATTTTCTCCATTTAAGAACCACAAACGAAACAAAATTTAATTTCATCAAGCCACAACTTTATTTCCATCTTGGGTATAAATTGTATAAATGAGTTTGGATTAAATCAGCAACCTTTTGTCAACTCTTCGGCGACAGGGTCCCCATTACATTGTCAACTCCTGCAAAGCAGCAAAAGCAAAAGTCAGTGGATGTGTAAATATTAGCTGATATAATTTTAAAGCTTTGCTCTCTTCTCAGGACAGAAATATTGGCTTCATATGACTCAGAAGAACGAAAGTCACTGTGTTAAATCATCACTTAAGAGCGCTGGAGAGTAAAGTGTTTAAATTGTTTTGATAGATAGTTCAAATCTCACCATGATGGCATTGACGATGTCGTTGTTGTTATTTTTCAGGGCGCGTACAGCCTTCGCCCTCGACACGTTGGCTTGTGACATGACGAGTTCGATGTCCTTGACCTCAACTCCGGTCTCATCAACCTATGAAAATAATCAATGCAAACATTAATCATCTCTCCAACAAAGCCATGCCCATCTTCATTTGACTAAACTGCATCTCACCTCTTCTTCTTCGCTTTCCTCCTGTACTGTTGGCGTCTGTGTGTTTTCCTGGACGTTTGATACAGTTTCTCCCGGTACCTTGAATTTTTCTGCAGCGGCCAGCTGGGCTTGCTGGGAAAGATCTTCAATCTGAGGAAAGCAGTGAGGAAGTTAAGAGGTCAGCACATCATCTAGCAAAAATATTTAGCTTATGAATGCGGTGATGAAATCCATTTGCCTGCATTACACAAAGCTAAGACTGCACACACTCAGCAGCTCTACTGACAAACCCTGACAACTGGTATTGTTGTTGCCGTGTTACCTTAGCTTCCCCGAAGACGATGTATGTATCTGATGCAGGGCTCTTGTAGACATCTGGTTTGGTGATGACGAACAAGATGTTCTTTGACTTGCGAATGGTGACCCTAGTGACTCCTGTTACCTGCCTGAGACCAAGCTTTGACATTGCCTGAAAGAAATGGAAGTAAATTTACCAAATCTAATCTTTAGACGTACAGAATGTTTATAGAGCACTGGGTGAACTGGGACTGTTACCTTTCGTGCCTTCTTTTCACTGCGGCTCTGTTTGGCTTTGCTGACAGGTTCCTCATCTATTTCGGCCGCTGCTGCAAGCTAAAGTAGAATTTACATTAAGTGTTTTACACCAACGAGTAAATGCAGAATAAGCGATTAGATACGTTTTATATTCATCTCTTCTCAGGACAGAAAGGCTGGCTTCAGTAGGCTCAGAAGAACGAAAGTCACTGTGTAAATCATCAGTGAAGAGTCAATGACGGACATCTATACCAGTGAACACAATAAACCAGAGTCAAGTCTCACCTGAGCTTGCTGTGTCTGTGTCTGTGCAGAGTCCTGTTCCTCCAGCTCAGGGACTGAGTCGTCGCTGTCCGACTCAGTGCCGGATCCTGCAGAGACCAACAGAGAAACTGTCACAATGTGCCACTTAGGTTACATGTGTACACCTGAAAGTTAATGTGAAGGTAAGCTGCACCAATATTGTGGAACAAAGTACTTCGATTCAAAACAGCACATTTTCTGTCATTTTATTACCATTATAGTAATTTTCCTCAGGACTTTGTTGAGAACATAATCTCTTTCCAGCCAAAAAAGCCATTTCCAAACTTGATTAGACAACACATGATAATACCAGCCCTGACCCGCACTACATTTTAAACAAATAGTACCCAATAGAACTAATGCATTCCAAAACCAGGAGCACACTTGCCAAAATCTAATAGCATCTTATATTTTAGCATCTATAGGAGATATAATATTTATTTCGCAAGCTAACCTTTGTAAGAGAAAGGCATATTTAAGCATCTGAACATCTTTCAGAACGGTAACAGGTGGGGGAAAAAAAAAAAAAACCCCAAAACAAACAGACGGCACAAGAGGAGAGAAAGGAGGAAATACCATTGTTGTTCTTGTCGTTCACAGGCTCCATCTTGGCTGGGGTTTTAGCAGGTGTGGGGGCAGGTTTAGGTGGCGAGACAGGTTGAGGAGGAGTTGATGTAATTAACTCAACCTCAGGTTTAACAGGGGCAGGTTTTGCAACTGCCTCAGCAAACGTGAGTTTACGGGGAGCTGGGTTAGGAACAGCAGGCTCAACTGGAGTGGGCTTTAAGGGAGCAGGTGAAGAGTCTGCAACTGGTTTAGCAACCTCAGCTGGTGCTGCACTAACATCCACCACTTTGGCTGGCTTGACATCTTCAGCTGGCTTAGGTGCTGCAGCTATCATATTAACATCAACAGGGGCAGACATGACCTCTGCGTCTGGCTTTGCAGCCTTAGGAGCTGCAGTTTTAATCTCTTCAGCTTGTTTAGGAACCTTGTTGGGGACAGATTTGGCCTCAGCCACTGGCTTAGGTGTCTTCTTGGAGGCACATTTGGCTGCCTTAGTAGCCTCAGTGGTTGTAGAGTTGGCTTCAATCAGTGGCTTAACGGTCTCTGAAGGAGCAGGTTTGGCTTTGGCTGCTGGTTTAGCAGTCTCTGGGGGAGCCGGTTTGGCCTCGGCCGCTGGTTTAGCAGTCTCTGGGGGAGCCGGTTTGGCCTCGGCCGCTGGTTTAGCAGTCTCTGGGGGAGCCGGTTTGGCCTCGGCCGCTGGTTTAGCAGTCTCTGGGGGAGCCGGTTTGGCCTCGGCCGCTGGTTTAGCAGTCTCTGGGGGAGCCGGTTTGGCCTCGGCCGCTGGCTTAGCAGTCTCTGGGGGAGCCGGTTTGGCCTCGGCCGCTGGCTTAGCAGTCTCTGGGGGAGCCGGTTTGGCCTCGGCCGCTGGCTTAGCAGTCTCTGGGGGAGCCGGTTTGGCCTCGGCCGCTGGCTTAGCAGTCTCTGGGGGAGCCGGTTTGGCCTCGGCCGCTGGCTTAGCAGTCTCTGGGGGAGCCGGTTTGGCCTCGGCCGCTGGCTTAGCAGTCTCTGGGGTAGCCGGTTTGGCCTTCGCAGGTGGTTTAGCTACATTTGGGGCTTTGTCGACAGTTGCTGGCTTACTGGCCTCTATGGGAGCAGGTTTGGCCTCAGCTGTCTGCTTAGCAGTCTCAGTAGGCACAAGTTTGGCCTCAGCTACTGGCTTAGTTTCTGTAGGAGCAGGTTTTTCCTTGGCAGGTGGTTTAGTTCTATTAGAAACTTTGTCAGCAGCCTCAGCAGAAGCAGTTTTGGCCCCAGGAGCTGGCTTAGCAGCCTGGGTAGGAGCAGGCTTGCTTGGAGTTTCCACCACAACCTCCTCAACTTTGCCAGGGTTTGCTGGTTTAGTCTTGGAACCTGCTTTTGGAGCTTTGACAGGAGCTGGTTTAGCAACATCATCAGCTACAGCTGATATTTCAGAAGACACTTTAGCAACTTCAGTGGGAGCTGATTTTACTGGGGCTGCTGCTTCAGCAACCTTAACAGGCTTTGGCTTGTCTGCCTTTGGTTTAACTGGTGTCTTTGTAGCCTCTACAGGAGCAG
Organism: Perissodus microlepis; assembly: GCF_051167445.1. Taxonomy (NCBI): domain Eukaryota; kingdom Metazoa; phylum Chordata; class Actinopteri; order Cichliformes; family Cichlidae; genus Perissodus; species Perissodus microlepis. Next base: position 24,808,238 of record NC_140480.1, read on the forward strand.
AACTGCAGCTCTCAGCATTAGGCTTAGGAGATGTAGCAGGCTTTGTACCTTGTTTCTCAACAGGAGATGCACAAGCTGGCATTTTAACTGATTTCTCAGGTGGGATAAGGGGAGGGAGCTCATCGTCAACAGATGCAATAAGTGGAGCATTTTTTGATGAGATTGCTTTAACATCAGCTGACTTAGGAGGACTAGAGGCAATAGTATCTGAAAATGATACTGGTGCTGCAACAGCAGGCTTTGAGGTAACTTTAAAAGCAGGTGGCACTGCACCAGCCTTTGTCGCACCTGGTGATGTGGTTTTTGTCTCACTCAGGGCAGGTTTAGCATCATCAGCTACATTATGCTTGAGGCTAGGTTCTGTTGGCTTTTTATCAACTCCTGTGGCCTTGCACTCGGGGACAGGAGCAGGCACAAATGCCTCTCCCTTTTTAGCCTTACCCTGTTTGCCAGCCTTGACAACTTTTGGGCCCGAACGGTTACCCTGATTAGCAGAGGAGCTGCCAGGTGAGGCAGCAAGGGGAGATGGCAAAGGTGACAATGGAGTAGAGGAGGGAGTTGATTTTGGCGAGGTAGGAGAGGACGAAGAGGCAGACATAGAGGAACGCTTTCTTCTGCCAGGGACAGCCTTTGGGGCAGAGGCACCCTGTGCACTCTTGGCATTTTTGCCTTTGGGCTTAGCAGGGCCTGAAGCTGCCTCAGGTTGCTTGGAGGAAGCTGGGGCAGGAGGTGTAGCTGAACAAAAAAAAGATTCAAGTTTTTCTTTTGTTTTGATATTGGAGGTCTTTCTCATGCGGGTTAAATGGTCAAATCAAGACCCAATCTTCTGGCTTAGGGTTAGGAAAAAAAAAAAAAAAAAAAAAAAAAAAAAGCATACCTCCCTTGAGTTGGATGCAAACAGCCACTCAATGTACAAGACACTTTTTACTTCCACACTGAAAAACTATTTAGTGTAGACGCACATTTTACGAAATCACGCAACACAAACACAGCACCAATGAACTGGTACATCCAGTAAAAGCAAACACCAGGCAAAACAAACTAACCCAATTCAATTAAATCCAAGTTTTTATTGAAATGGGTCATAATTATGCATTAGATTTACCATAATTTTTTTTTTTTTTTTTTAAAAACTACACTTTAGGCAAACAAATGTGTAAAAAGTCATAAAAAGGATGGTAAAAAAGGACAGTACACTGCATCAAAACAAGTCAAAGAATACCTACACTTTATGTCAATTATGATATACTTCCAGAAAATTTAAACTCTCCCTTACAAAAAGCCAGCAGCCTCAAGCAACTTGGCACCTTAGTGTTAAATGTCATCATGACCACATGCTGAATAGAAACAAGCCAACAAGATGTATTGAAACAAGATGTATTGAAAAGGTGGGGACCAAATAAATCATAAATATGTGTTTAATGTGATTCTGGTTTCACAGAACATAAACCAACCTGAAAGGTGGCGGGTGGAAAGAGGTTGGGCTTCAGATTTAGCGGCATCCATTGACTGAATGACCTCGGACAGAAGTATTACAGGCTCCGTCTTGTCAACGTTTTCATTTTGAGTATCCATGGTGACGTTCACGTCACCAGCATCTACTCCATCTTGAGCTGCATCCAAGCACATATTCTTTAAACCTTCTACCACAGTCTCCGCGTCATCTCTGGCCTTCCCATCTTCAGAAGTACAAAGTTTTGGATCAGCTGAGGTTTTTCCTCCAGGTACTCCTGACTGTTCTTCAGAAGTCAGCATAACCTCTTGGGTGGTCAATTCTTCGGCTGAAATGAAGAACTGACTTTCCTCTCCAGCAGTAACTGCTCCTTCACAAATATGCAACTCTGAAGAAACACTCACAGCCTCAGCAGATTGCAAAGACTCATTGAGAGGTGCCAAACCAGCTGAAGCTCCTGCTACTTCAGCAGTGAGCCCTTGCTGAGACAAAGGTATTGGGTTCAACCCACTTGCTTCCATTTCCCTGGTCACTTCTTGGTTTGCAGCTACACCATTTGCTTGGTCACAGGTAGCCTGACTGCGAGCTTCTTCTGCAGAAGCGCTCTCTTTAGCTTGAGCAGAGGTTTCTGGGGGGTTCTCCAGTGGGATTGCCTTGCTCGCAGTGGAAACAGCTATCACAGGAGGAAATTCATTCAATACTAAGAACATTGTGACGGGGTGTAGGGCATTCACCGTGATGATTTGAGGACCAAGACTACGAGCTTCAACACGACAAGGGAAAATAAAATAAATAAAATAGTGCTCCACACGTGAAGAAGAATTTGTGTATGTGAGAAAGTTGCAGCAATGCAGGAATCAGCCCAGTTTTTTGTTGTTAAATATGCTCCCAAAAAAAAAAAAAAAAAAACCCAAAACAAAACTGTGCTCAAGTCCTAAAATACATGCAGTGTCCAAATGTGACAGGAAACAGCAGCATGTCAATTCAAAGTGTAAGACTCGATATACAGGACTGCACTTAGAAAGCGCTGAACGAGATCACTTCACTGCTTCAGTAGCATTTCTTGACTAATTCAAAAGTACTCTCATACCAAGAGGAGATCAGTACAGGCAACATTACTATGAAATGTGTCTGTTAACTACCTCACAGCTTTTATCTTTAACAATATCCAGAACTCACCCAGTCTAAAGCTTCAGCCATTACACCTTTCCAGTCAAAGGTTAATTTGTGTTCCTATGAACGTGACATTGCTCCCTCTAGTCCAAACTGATCATGGGAGTACAATAAGACTGCAGTGCAGCATCTACCATCACTCTGTTGTTGTCTTAAATCTGCATGTTCAAAGTTCAAATAAATGCACAAAGCTACCTTTGCTACTCTTAGTCCTTCACCAATATCCAATTACATGGATAAAGAGAGTAAACAACAAATACAACCACTATGAAAATTACAATTCTGTATTTTACATAGTGTCCAACAAAAGTTACCAGCAGGCTTAAAGTTAAAAATAAAAATAAAGCAGTATTCATTTGAATTTGTCACAATGAGATAGCTTTTTATTTTATTTTTTTTAAATGTATAACTTTGGAACATATTTCAGATCAATACATTTTACGCTTTGAGCACTCTATCGACATATGTTGAGTCATTTCATGTCATCTGACTAAATGCTTTCAGCAAAACAAAGTCTGATTTCCCTATAAAAACAAAATCCCCCCGCCCCCCCCCCCAAAAAAATAGGGTAATGATGCACTTCTGGCATCATTTAACTGCACACACACACACACACACACACACACACACACACACACACACACACACAATGAGCTCTCAATCCAACTGTAGTATATGAATAAAGTTGTCTATAGATGCATTAATCATAATTTTAATACTCAATGTTGTGGCATACAATTGAACTATATTAAAATGACACTGCAGTACATTTTTTGTAAAAAAGAAAAAGTGAAGCTCGAGAATTTTTAAGATACAAATGGAGAAAGAATTGTGATGTAGTCGAAACAGTTTTCATTGCTTTTACAGCAAATTCATCAACAACCTCTGACTTACAACAACACCAGATAACTATAATTGCCTTTTCTCCCTTTTCTGGTGAAAATGGCTTTGTGCAGGGGTGTCCGGCTCCAGTCCTGCAGCTTTTAGATGCATCCTTGTTCCAACACACCTGAAGCAAATGAATGGCTTGCTACCGGGCCTTTTCCAAACTTGATGGCATGCTCAAGTGGTAATCCAACCATGTGATTCAGCTGTGTTGGAGTAGGGATGCATCTAAAAGCTGCAGGACAGTAGCTCTTGAGGACTGGAGTTGGACATCCCTGGCTTGGTGTAATGCATACAGACTAATTTTCAAAAATCTTTTAGTGTAATTTGTAGTAGTGCATTGAATCCCCACTGTAGTGAGTGACTGCACTGCATAACATTGCATGGCCATCACGAATTAAACCGGTCTGTTCATGGTGGACTACAGTTTCAGTCCTTTTGTCCTACTAAGTTTTTATGTTTTATAATACCACCAAACAGACTTATTGCCATCATTAAGGTCTGTGCTGTACTGTCAGGGTTTTTCAGACTTTAAAACTGGCCTTTTTAAGTCCAAGTCTAATTTCTGAGCCTTTTTCTTCAATTTGATGCATGAGGCGCATTCTTTAGTCAGAGGCCAAGCTCTGTTTGATATGTGGCAAAAACTCTGCAGGAAAAGCTTACATTTCTTTCCACCAAAAATACTTTGTCTTCCACACTAAAACCACTGGGACAGAGAAAAACATTTTCCAAGTGGGGCTTAATTTACTCAAGCATATAATGCACTGTTGTTTATCAAATAGCTGTAAACAACAGGAAATTGCATAGACTTTTGTTAAGGCGACAGACTCATTCGTTTAAACAATGTACTAATGCTGCAGAGAACCTGCCCTAAACAAGTATAACGTGTGCTTAAAAGCACAGTTCTCTTCAACGAAAACAGATGGTTTATAAAGTGCTGCTAAAGCAAAATTGTAATGTCACATGAAAATAATTACACAACACACAATGCCACTACTTTGTCACACCTAGTTGGTTTTCAAGGCATTCATCATGCACATGGAAAACCACACTTAACACCATGCATTGTGTCCCAAATCCAGCTATCAGTGCAAGTCACCACACGCATTTGTGAGCCTGTGTTTATATGAAAGAAAGGGGTCCTGGATTAGCGTTTACTGCCGCAAATCCCCTCAGTGTGTGGGCATACATTCTGCTCCAAACACACGTATTAACTGTGTTTTAGGGCTGGACGTCCCCAACACACAGCTGGTGAGTCACCTGTTACGTCAAGTCAGGGTCCTGCCAGCTGAATTAACTCCCTAAACCCCGAGCCTCTCATCCAGAACCCCACTCTCTAATATGCAGCACTGCATGCAGGTTGTGAAAAAGCCAAAAATATACGAACCAGTCTCGACTTGAGGCTGCTGCATCTCCTGTTCGGTGACTGGGACCGTTTCTGTGGCTTCACCAGGCATAGTTGCTGCGGAGAAAAATAAGGATTAGATATTTAGTTAGTTACATAGGTCGGGACATATGAGCTCCCCAACATAAGTGACGGTTAATACACCGACTTGAAGTTGTCATAACTGGCTGAACAGGCCATAATGAACCCATGCTTTAGCCCGCAGGCTCAGTGTTAGCTCAAGTTAGCCTCAGCATGGGGAAGCTCGCTGCTAATAACCCAGTCTACCGCATTTTTCTCCAAATTCATCCTCTTTAAAGTGACCTACTTGTTGTCACTCAAATATCTCCCTCATCTCAGGCCACCTAACTCACTGCGGCCCTGACAAGGTGTGAGCGGACTGCAAGACATCATGCTCCCCCATTTTGAGCCGGTAATCAGCGGCACAACGACACATTTATCACCGAGTAGAGAGCCCACACAACGGTAATAGTTGTACGGATATAATAGCCCTACATTCAATAAACACACCAACCCTTTGATTCAGGTGGGAATGAGTAAAAAACAGCTGGATGATGTTGGATTATCAGCGGAGACACTCACCGACTCAGGACGTTATATCCAAGATGGCTGTGAGAGAGAACTTCTGACCTCCGCCTCACGATAATATCCGCTTCAGCCACAATTTCTACTTCCGGGTTATTTAAAGGCACAGGCTTCGTTTGTTTAGCTTTATCCTACCGCGAAACACAGGTATACAAACAAAACTCAAAGCTTAATGTAATAAAATTTCCAATAGTACTATAGTGAAAGAGGAAAGAATTATATTCTCTGAAGTTAAATCAATAAATTTAAGTCACAAATACCCAAATATTCCCTCAGATTGTCAGGTCTCAAAAAATGAAAAATAAAAGAAGAAAAAATGCTTTGGGCTTATACAGTTTTATAACAGTAAAAATGTTTGGGTCTTCATTTATTTATTTATTGTCCCCCATGGGACAAAGAGTATCCCTTTATGGCATATTGGTGCAGCTGAAGGCAAAAATAAAATAATAAAAAAATAGAAGGGATGTGTTTAGGTGCTGGAAAAATTTAAAACTTTTGAGATTAAAGTAATAGATTTTTGAAGAAAAAAAAACTTGGTTAGAAACGAAATGGCCAACACCTGCCAAAACTGAAGGCAAAGATATATTTGAAAATATACATATTTTGAAAAAAACATAACATGTCAAAACAGAGAAAAACCTGGAAAATCATATTTTCCATGGAGTTTCAGATTTTGAAGGATGAAAATTAATTTGAAAAGAAATGTGTTGTAGTTAAATAATGTTAGAACATGAAACAGAAATCATAACATACCTAAATCTCGCATTGCAGTATAATTCATGCATGTAACTCGCTAGGAAGGAACAGTAAATATTCAGATTGAATGGACTCACAGGAACTGCTGAAACTCTCATTACAAGGACTGGATAGTTACAGATGTTATCATTAAAGCCTATAACCTGAATATTACAGATTTGAGGCAGAGGAGTCCCTGCTTACACATCAACGGCACTCCTCATCCTTAAGCTTCAATGGATTAAGTGACTCATGTGAAACCCTTTAATTTTTTTTTATTTTATTTTTTTTAAAAAGGAAGACAATGTGTTTGCAAGAGTAGAAATACTGAATTTATTCATCACAAATACAGCCAACAATTAGACAAATAAAACTTTACTGTGAAATTTTATGGTAAAAAAAATCAGGGATTTATTAAGCATTTTATTAAATGTTTTATCAGCGAGTCTTTTATTACAAAGCATAATAAAACAGATTCTGGTGAAATTAATGTGTAGTAGAAAAATGGCACCAAAAACACCACAAAGCATAATTAGCAACATTAGGCAACAGGACGTTGTTCTGAGGTGTCACCTCTGATGATCCAGTTCAGAATTCTTTCAGAAGATCTGAAGGAGAAAAAAAGAAAAGAAAAGAAAAGCAAAATGATTAAAAGTTGCTGTAAATTTTCTGTTTAATCTATTTAAAAAAAAAGAAAAAGAAAGAAACCTACCACTGTTTCTGAGACGCTCTCCTTTCCATGAACGAGCCATTCCATCCAGAAACTGGTCAAAGTATTTTATGTACTTCGCCAGGCTGGTTCTTTTGTAATCTGAGACGAAAAGTAGTAAAAGTAGCATTAGCTGAAACACTCAGATACATTAAAGATATATTTAAATATTTACACAATATGAATATAGTAAATATAAAGTTACTATATAAAGTTCCAATTTTGGGGGGGAACTTTATACTCCAATGCACCAGTCATTCATTCAGGTGTACATAGATTTTGAAAAGTTGTGTGACTGATTGCAGTTGCTAGTGAAATTAGTCACAAGTTTGCTTTTTCATTGCTTTGGTTGCTAGCAGATTATGCAGTCATGTATAGTTAACATGGGAGACACTGACTTGTCTGCACTTACACTCACCAACTATTTGCAGTGAAATTGTGAAAAATGCGATGTGAACCAGACATGGAGAATGATCACCTTCAAAGTAAAAGTTCCACCATTTGAGATATGTTGTGTTACAGCAGTTAGGCACAACTTTTCATTTAAAGGCAAAATGTACATAAATAGTATTAACTTTGCGACCCAAAATGTACATTTTTATCCAGATGACAACATTTTATATGCCACTAGCTCTTCCCTTGATCTGGTCCTTCAACATCTTTTGGCTGTTTTTGATGCATTTCATAATTCTGCAACAGCAAGCAATTATGCAAACAATAGGTGATCTTGTAGCAACCACAACAATCATAAGATTTTGGATGAAGCGCGCCCTTTGCAAACAATTTCACCTAGCAACAGCCAGCAACCTTCAGCAACCATGTGTCACTTTGCAGGGGAATTGAAAGTTTTTGGATCGCTTACTAGTAACTAGGCCTGTACGTCTTAGCCAATTATGTGTAAGGAGCATTTTTGAGAGTGCCGATGATTATTTCACGTCACATGATCTTTACACTCAGAAAAAACCATCATGCCATTGTGAAGACCCTAGCCCCCAAAACACCTTATGTCAGCCCATTTAAAGGCCTGAAGATTTCAGTTTTATGTGCTGTCCAGGTGTATTTTTAGGTAAAAGTTTCAGGTAGATCTTTGCATTTTTCTTTCCCCCAGCACCTCTGCTCTTGCGCTTCTCTATTGCATCTTTCTCGTCTGCCTTCTCCTTCGCATCCTCTAATTTCTCTTTCTCTTCGCCTGGCCTGGGCCGATCCAACTCCTCACAGATCATACTACAACAACATAAAACAAAATGTTACAACATCAGTCTTCACGAGGATCACTCACATGCTGCAGACAACAGAGCACCAAACATTAAATTGTTACCTGATCGTGGGCACAGAAAAGGGATCAAATTTGTCTAATTCACTGACATTTATGGGAACAGAAATGCGGCCTGGACAGAGAGAGAGAGAGAGAGAGAGGATGCAGTTTTATACACTCATACTTAAGTCAAATTAAATCAACCTGGTTACAAAGAAACAAAAGAAAAACATCCAAGGTCCTCTGAGTTTTGAGGTATATCAATAAAAAGCCTTTAATATTACACAGCTGACATTTCAGAAATATAAACCTTGATATGAATGACAGAATGTCATTTAACAGAATGAAGAAGCCAATATTTTATATCCATCCAGTGTAAGCTTTTATTATTTATTTTATTATTTTCATTCATTTAAAAACAGAATTTTATATTTGCTTGGGTTATCTTTGTCTAATATCAAAATGTATCTGATTATCTGAAACATTTAAGTCTGACAAATATGCAAAAATATAGGAAACAAGCAAGTAACTGTGTATTTTTGTCTTCTTGTTTACAATCATGTACATGCACAGTATGACTCTTGGCTCCAAGGAGCACCTTTGCCCAAAAAGTGTGATACAATATTACTAACATTACTAGCATGTACTCTTAGCAAAGGCCCAGACAGTTCCAGTACAAGCCTCTTTAAAGTACGCTCACCTGTTTTGGGGTGTACACTGAAAGGACTCTTCAGCAGATGGTTCACACCTTTGCTGACGTTGGCGTCGAGCCGTGGGTAACAATACTGCAGCATGATTTCGTTTTCAAAGTACTGGCCCCTCTTTGCAGTTCTCTTCAGGGAGACAGATTGTAAGACCATAAGCCCTTCTGTTCTAATGTGTAAAACAATGTAAAAACTGTGAGCGAAGTTACCAACCCGTTTCCTTATAGCCTCTGCCTCAATCAGTTCCCAACGTTTCTCAGGCTTCTTCTCCTTTTCAAACTCCTGCTGTAGGTAGCTTCTGGCATGTAATATATAAAGTCAAGTCACTTTCAACAAGATCTTTGAAGTCTTTGCCAACAAATGTCTATAGGTCCAATCAATTACTTTATGCGGCAAATATGCGGTAAACTAAGAAAAGGATATCCTCAGGAACGAGTGCCAGCACTTTTTCTACAGACTCCTTGCTTCCCATCAGGTCCTGGTCATGTAGTGCATATCGGCTAAAGTATTCCTTCACCACTTCCAGAGAGTTGCTGTGAAAAAGAATCACAATTTTAAAAAGCACAAAGTGCACTGTACCCAAGTGTGTGTAACCAGTGATCCCTGTATGCAGGCATGGTGATCACTGTGCTCACAACTGCACCCAAGCACAGAAATCCAGGACAGCTGTCTCAGTGAAAGTAATTAGCAAATTCACAAGGCAAACAAGAACGCAGTGTGTCACTGCTTACAAAAATGATCCTAATTAAAAATGATGTCCAGAGATTGTGTTGATGAAAGAGAGGGTACAATCTTGCTGGAACACAGACACAGACTATAAAAGACAAACACCAAAATTTATCAAACAGTTACCTGATAAAAGGGTGAATTAGTTCAGTCAGCACTACTTTCTTTATGGTTTCATCACCACCCTACAAAACATCACATTTTTAAAATCAAACATTGCAGGCCATTTGAGGAAGATACATTTCACTAGTATCCTACTCATGAAACAACAAATAAGACAACAGTCTGATTAATAATCAAATCAGAGTCTTAAGACTGTGCAGATGTAAGGAAAACAGTCACATCTTTTAACTCAATAAGTACCGTATTACAGAGTTCATCCACATTTCTCAGGGTCAAATTCAAGCACTTTTTAAGCACTTTCAAGGTCCACTTTCAAGCTTTTCCAGCACATTACCCATAAAAAGAATGCATGTTTCACTTAGCATTTAGGGTACAAACTCAAAAACACATTTGTTAGAGATATTCTCCACTTGAAAAGAAAAAAACATCAATCCCATAAAACAAGAAAACTGCGCCACACACCACTATAATACACAGCAAGGCCAAATTAATAAGTCTTCTCATCAGATATTGACTCTTCTTTCCTATGTGGCACAAAAATAGGAGACAGATGTTTGTTTTTTTTAACTAGTTAATCACCCACGCCCCCAAAAATGGGGGCAAAAGGGAGATTACCTTTAATCTGTTATAACACGAGGTCAGAAATATAAGTGCCGACAAGAGTAGTGTCCACAGAAACCTCTGAATCTCAACTAAAATCTCATATAAACCATTTCTACAAACACCAAACAAAGCAAAGACACCAAACATGTTAGAGCAGTTACGTCACCATGAATCTGTGGACAGGTAATATCCATATTTTGATTTATGATTTTCTAGAGTTAAATGTGAACTGAAGCATATTTTCAAAGGTGTTACATGCTATAAAATGCTTTTAAAAATTAAGCGAGGGATATAAAAAATCAAATTTTTCTATGTTTGAGTCACAGCAACGTTGACATAGTAACATCTGCAGTAATATTTACACGTCTGATGACATCCACAAGTGTTACCTTTATTTTTGATACCAAGACTGTTTACACAGAGTCTGTAACAGCAGAGAATTACCCCATTTATTTTGGTCATTTCACTTTCGAGCAGAAAGCTCAGAAAACCCCTGGGGGCCTAACAGGTTAAAGTTAATTCCCAAAAAAACCAACTTTAAGTTGTTTAACTACATTGCTGTCTGTATTACTGTAAAAGTCATAAATGATCACCTTTACAGTGTTTGTGCTAATAACACCATTTACAATAAGACAGGCATAGAGCACTGACTGGGAGAGGCTTTGAACAGATGACATAGTTCAATTCAACATATAAGACTTTAAGAATGCACAAGCATCTACCTAAAATCTATTTATTTAGTCTATCATCTGTGATATTATTAGGTACAATTATAATGAGCCCCACTGAGCTTGAAGCCATTTATAATTTATAAAAATAATCAGATTTTGAATGAAAGCGAGGGAACTTTGGTAGCACAAAAAAGTGGCTATTCTTTGTGCCCATGTAGATCAGTCCCTCTTATTACCATTATTTTCTTAAGCCTTAAGTTGGCTAGTTAAGTATCGGACTAATGTTTAAAGCTTTTACTTGAGTGAAGTAACTTACATTACTGCTACTGCTAAGTAATGTTAGCCAAATTCACAGCATATTCTATAAATCACCATGCCATAACTAACTGCTATAATAGCGCTGCCGTACTACATCACACTCAGTGCATTTCAATCATTTCTCCAGCAAGTTTGATAGCTAAGAAAATAATAATAGTTTTAAAAATTTGCACGTGTTATGTACACATTAGGGCTGTTCGATATAAAGATATATATCGGATGACGATATAAAAACGTCTATCGTTTCATTTTACGCTATCGTTTGTTTCGTGGTGTCGCAAAATAAACTGTTTACGGCAATATTTTTTCATCGTTTTGATTTTCACTGTAGTGGCTATATTAATTTCTTAAAGTTCTCTCTTTCTCTTATATTTAATATAACCACACTACTGACAGACAAGCTCCTGTTTTTATGCGTTGTGGTTGTGGTTAGCAACAACGACGGTAACACCATCGCGTGTCCGCTTGTTTATGTTCCACATAAACCTTTCACAATAAAGCTCAAGATCCTGTTGAGACTTTTCAAAATAAACTGAATCACGTGAAAGAGCAGATTATTTACGGATGAGAAGTAAAAAAAAAAAAGACGCCAGGTGCTAAAAAAAAATAAACCTTAGACTCAAACGTTAGAACAGGCTTTTCCCCGCAGCACGCCGTGTAATAAATACTCACAAAGAAAACGGCGGCTGTTACAACTTGTGTCTAAAAATGTATCGTTTCATGCATCTGTTAAAACACTCGACTCCAGCTACATGACGCCCAGCTGGAAACACTTCCCGCAAGTCGAGCTGCCCGAGATTCACAGAATTTACAGAAAATGTTACATTTTTGTGATTTATATCGGTATCGGGACGATAGAATTCTTATATCGGGATATGAGATTTTGGTCATATCGCACAGCCCTAGTACACATTCTCAAAAATTATTTACTAGGACTCACCTATCATGTGACTCGAGAGCGCAAAGTCTACCATTGTCATTTCCATCAAACACTCATTAAAATGGCAATCTCCAGGCATGTTAGCGCACGCATCCCCGACTGTCCGGGGGAGGGGCGGGGTTATTTTTAATAAATGCTCTTTTTATTTTGTTTTAAGAGTCTTAATATTTGTACTTCATGTCTATCTATCACATGCTGTTCTAGCTGTTGTGTGGTCTGTTCTATGAATCCACATGAAGCACATTGTAATGTAGGTGCGACACTTTGTTCTAATTATAATAATCATAGTTCACCATCTTATTATAGTAGTCTTATTTGGTCTGGCAGGACAAGTAGCTTTTTGTGGTTTATGTGCAATGCATCAATTGACTGACTTTTCTCTAACTGCGTTACATTCAAATTATGTTTTAGCAATCCCAACCTGTCAACTGTGGTTATATCCAATAACATCTGTTAATTACAGTTTATAAAAAAAAGAAACAAAAAACTTTAATTGATTAGGTTTGGAAGTAGAAAGTACTTACAGAGGACTTCTATTAAAAGTTGAAGTACTCGTACCTTGACCAGGCTGAGGTATTCTGTCACAGCAGAGCGTGCTGCTACAGAGAGTTTCCGGGCAGCTTCATCACACACCCAACAATGTACTCCTCTTCTGCCAGAATAAACCCACAGACGGTGCTGGAAACCAAAGTCATCTGGAAGTAACACAAAAACCAGCACATGCTTGATGAGAATTTCAACAAAAATCCACACAAGCTGTCACCTGGCACTGAATCTGTGATGACCAAACCTTGAAGAGCTCTATCCAGGATACGGATGGCGATGGTCATTAAGGTCCAGCACTTGGAGCAGATGTCAGCAGCACTAAAATGACAGTTTTAAAGTGTTATGTGGGCGATGAAACGGTCAGGATATTCTGCGACAGGAAATAAATACATAATTCACCTACCTGCAGCAGCTTCGGACGTCATCATAATCTGTCATATCGATATCAAACACAAGCTCCTTCTCCAGAGCCTGGAAGGTCCCCGACTTCACAGTGTTGTGTTGACTTGGCTGTGGGCAACAAAGGGAGACAACCATACTCCATACATATGTCTGCTGTGATGCACAAACTCTGTAAGGTGTGGAAAATTACCCTGTGGCTGTACACTGCTCCCACATCGATCTTGTAGGGGTTCATCTTCTGCATTTCTTTCTCCAGCTCATTCTGCGTGCTGAACGACTGGTAGCGTACATAGATGTCGTCTTTCAGGGTAAACGAGAACTCGCGATTTTGAAAGTAGTTTTTCTGCACTGATATTGTACAAGAAAAACAAAAACAAATAACACAACAAGACACACACATTAGTCCTGTATTTGGGCATTTTTAACTCTCTGTCTAACTCTTAATAGTTTTACATGTCAGCATCACAGAGCAGTGGATCCTGGCTTTATTGTGAACTCCACTTTTACGGTTTCATTTATAAGCAAATGTTACAGTACTGCATCCATCCAAGTCAGTAGATGTAATACAAAATAAATGTCTGTGAATGAGAGGGAGACAGGTGTAACAGTGAAGCTGCAAGGAGGAGCGGTAGTAAAGGTGGATATATTTATACATCTGCAGTTACAATAATGGCTAGTGCACAACAGAGGTCAAGAAGAGAGTGCCGGCATGGTAGAGACAAGTGACAGAGGGATAGCAGCAAGAGTGAAAGGGAAGGTCTGCTAAATGGTAGTGAGATCTGTTGTATGAATTGGAGACAGGGGCACTGTCAAAAAGTAAGGAGGTTGATCCGGAGGTGGCAGAGATGTAGATTCTCAGGTTTTTATTGAGAGTGACCAGGAGACAAAGAGAGCCGAGATGGACGTATGCACAGAAGGGACAGTGAATGTACTGGGAAAAGGATTTTGAATATGGAGGTGACAAGCAGGAGGAAAAGAGGAAGACCACTGTGCAGCTTCATGGATGTACTGAAGGAGGACATGCAGAGGGCTGGTGTGACAGAGGAGGATGTCAGGGACAGGGTATTATGGAGGAAGAGGATCCACTCTGGTGTTAAATGGCATAAAAATCAATATATGTGATGAATGCTCACATTTTTCTGCAGATCAGCCGTGTGTCTAATGCAATGTTTATGCTGGGTAAATGATAACGTGCTGAATACGTGAATTATTTTAAAACACTTCAAACAAAACAAACATTTGTTTCATAACTGGCTAGTGGCTTATTTTAAACACGAGTATCTGACCAGAATTTCAGCATCCCTGTTAAATAACAGCATTACTATAGATTCATAGGGATACATAAATACAAAATCATTTTACTTTTTACTGATGAATGTAGAGGCATTAATATCAAGCTAGAATGGTTGAATAGGATGACTTACTTAAGTTGGAAGAAAGTCAAATCCAGAATAATTCTACCATTTTAGTGCCTAACAAAACACGTAACTTCTTACATAACACAACACAGATCAACATCCACAGTTATTTAGCCGCATTTATGCTAGGTTCCCATGCCTGTGTACTCACCTCCTCCGTAGCTCAGCCAGCGGTAATACTGGGAGAATGGGAAGAGCCGCCGGTAGTACAGCGGTAAAAGGTCCGGCAGAGAAGCCGGATCATAGTCTGATGATGGCATAATATGATAGCAAAAATTAGCTTTGGATGTAAAGATACGGTAAAATATTGTCAAGACGCTAGCTACACTGTGACAGCTCACTGCGTTGTTTTACACCGAGGGTAGCGCGGGAAAACTCTCAAGCAACGGACAAAACCAATGACACAAGGTTAGGACAGTGACATCACCACAACCCGGAAGTTGCAAGGCAAAAAAATATATTTTCCTTCGCCCGTTTCCCTTTTAGGCCATAAAAATCAACGAGGGCAAAATCATCCAGGGTAATCAGAATTTTTTAAACTATTGCTGCATCGAAATGTTACTATAACACTGACAATGGTTTACTTAACCTTGTAATATTAGTCCTAGAAGCTTAAAAAAGGCGGACGTGACGCCAGTGAAGAGAGGCTCATGGGACATGTAGTCGTTTGGCAGCAATAACTATAAAATACAATATGACAAAATAAAAAAGCTGTGGTAAACATTCTAAATTAATTATTTAATAAATAAAGTAGCTCAATGAGTAAACATGAAAACAAAAAACAAAGAGCACAGAATATAATACAATAAAGTGGTTTTTGGTAAAGTAGCTCCATAAATTACTATATTATTATAAATCCATCCAACCATTGCTCTCTCCTTATCCCTTCTCCAGTTTTGCTTTTTGCTTTTGTCCTTGATACTACCAGTAGCATGAGATGGTACCTGCAGCCCATTCAAGGTACACATGTGACACGCTCTTCCAGGTTAGAACATGCAGACACGCTGCAAGGTTTGCTGTGTGGCATAGCATCAGGCCCTTACATCCTTCAGTGGATGTTGGGAGACCCAGCATTGATACAAATGTCCCTTTCATTTGCACCAACACAGCTGAAATGGTTTCATGATGGTTTATGCTTCTGGGTCTGGGGGCCTGGGCAAAGGAAACAAAAAGACTGGAGTCTGAGATGCAGCATGATGGGGCATAGAACAAAACAAACAACTAATTAGAAACTGAAAGCAAACAAACGAAAATTGGGGTGGGGGGGATTGAATTGATATAATACTATCAATTAAATTTTTCCTAAGCTGCACTTTGTGCTGTACATCCCTAGAGGGCAGTACAGTCTCATGACAATAATTTGAACTTTCCCACATTAATCCACATTTCAGGAAATTTGTTTTCTTTTAGTAGTTTTCATCATCCTGGCAGATCAGTTGTACTAAAACACTCAGTTATTCTGTTTCTTGCATCTTTAGTATGAGCAGTAAACACTCAGGAAAGAACAGAGGACACTTCCACAGTTTTCAGTGAAGCATGGACTAAATGGTGCCAAATACGGGATCCAAATGAGCTAAACAAGGACAAACAGCAGCTTAATTCAGCTCTTTTTCGGGTTGATTGATTGATTCATGCCATTTTTACTCTTCAGTCACATCCACCCTTTGCTTTGACATTTGAAAAGGCCACATGCGCTTTCAAGACAAAAAGTGTCAGGCATGGAGCCTCTTTCTGTCCTGCCCATCAGTCTGGGTTGCTGCACTATTAGTGTTTCAGCTTTCACTGTGGTGCATCAAACACCTCCTGACTGAAGTGGTGCTGCTCACAGTGAAGGTTGAGAGGTGTGCAGCCACAAGAGCCCTTGTCAGCCGTTGTACTTCTAATGTGAAACAACACTCTCTATTTGCAGTGTTGTACTTTAAATATGTCTGGCTCTGTAATATTGTTCATTCCGTCTCATCCCCAGACTTGAATCTCTGTACATCTCTGAAAATCTGTTTTTATTTCAGACCAAACAACAAACCTTCAAAATCATCCTTCCCCACTGAAGACATAACAGTAACTTGTAGCTTCTAATATACAGGAAATATTTCAAGGGAAAACATCTTCATATGCACTACATTTAATCTCCCTCTCCACTTTCACACACACACATGTAAATGCTGAGCAAGCCAACTACAGAAACGTGTAATACCTACACTCTAGATTGATAGTAATGAACCAGCTTCAGTGAAATGTGCCACACCCAAGAGCAACTGATAGACAAGTAATGCCAATACATTTGTCTGTGAAGGTTCTCAGTCATCCAGGTCATCGTAGTCAAAGGAGCTTGCAAAGAAAAGCGTCTGGACTTCTTTAAGTTACTTGAAGACGTTTCACCTCTCATCCGAGAAGCTTCTTCAGTTCTAAGGTCAAATGGTGGAGAGTCCCAGATATAAACCTAGTGGGAGTATCCCCCCACAGAGGGACAAAAGGACCCCCTGATGATCCTCTAATCGCCTGAGCCAAGGTGTGAAACTGGGTGTGGGTCCCAATCAGCCAGAGTTTCGGGTGTGTTCATTGTGAAACCTGGCCCCACCTTATCATGCGAATTCCTGAGGTCAGATGGCCCAGGATGTGAGTGGGCGTTAAGGCGTCTGGGAAGGGATCTCAAAACTGGATTATAGATGGCAGAGAGTTGGTGTCGTAAACCCCCGCCTCTGTTCAAAGATGGTCGCTCACAGTGGACATAGATGGCTTCTTTCACTCCTCTTTCAAACCATCTGTCCTCTCTGTCCAAAATGTGAACATTGGCATCCTTGAAAGAGTGTCCTTTATCCTTAAGATGCAGATGGACTGCTGAGTCTTGTCCTGTGGAGGTGGCTCTTCTGTGTTGTGCCATGCGCTTGTGAAGTGGCTGTTTGGTCTCTCCAATGTAGAGGTCTGGGCATTCCTCGCTGCACTGTACAGCATACACCACATTGTTAAGTCTGTGTTTTGGCGTTTTGTCTTTCGGGTGAACCAGTTTTTGTCTGAGCGTGTTGCTGGGTCTGAAATGCACCGGGATGTCATGCTTGGAGAAAACTCTCCTAAGTTTTTCTGATACACCGGCTACATAGGGGATGACAATGTTGTTGCGTCTGTCCTTCTTATCCTCCCTCGCTGGTGTCTGGTCTTCTTTTCTGTGCCTCTTTGCTGACTTTAAGAACGCCCATTTAGGATAGCCGCACGTTTTGAGTGCTTCCTTTACATGTGTGTGTTCCTTCTTTTTTCCTTCAGGCTTAGAGGGAACATGTTCTGCCCGGTGGTGTAGGGTCCTAATTACTCCAAGTTTGTGTTCCAAAGGGTGATGGGAGTCAAAGAGGAGGTACTGGTCCGTGTGTGTGGGCTTCCGGTAAACTTCGATGTTGAGTTTGCCGTTCTCTTCAATGTGCACAGCGCAGTCCAGGAAAGGCAAACAGTTGTCCTTTGTGTCTTCCCTGGTGAACTTGATGTTTTTATCCACAGCGTTAACGCTGGATCATCAGGGGGTCCTTTTGTCCCTCTGTGGGGGGATACTCCCACTAGGTTTATATCTGGGACTCTCCACCATTTGACCTTAGAACTGAAGAAGCTTCTCGGATGAGAGGTGAAACGTCTTCAAGTAACTTAAAGAAGTCCAGATGCTTTTCTTTGCAAGCTCCTTTGCCAATACATTTCCTTTTATGACTGCACTTTATGCTAATATACCACTCATACCCTGATTTGCATAATGCAAGAGCTCTCACCCTCATCTTACTTGAATTATGCAAAAATTTTTTTCACTGCAAGGCATATTGGATGCGATGCATTTTTCTCCCTTTTGAATCAATTTCTAGAAATCATTTGAATCAGATTTGGGATTAATGCCTTCTGTTGCTTTCATCCACAATTCTACCGTATATTAGAGTAGCAAATTAATGCACATTTACATTCAGGAGTTTGCAATATCGAGCATTTCTATGAGTTGTTCTATTTAAGCTCTCCAGTGGCTCATCATGCACGTAGACACATACTGTAACACATAACAACCAGACACAATGCTAAATGTCAGTGGGGCAAGTTAGATAAGGTAAAACACGGAGTGAAGATACAACTTTCAGCTGTTGAATGTAGGTCAGACTGCTGTCAGGTGTCCACGGAGTCCACTGGCCAGCACCAAAGGTCATTGTGTTTGCTGTACATGAGGAGTCGTAGTTTTGCGATGATTTAAAAGTCACTGTGTCTTTAGATGGCCAAAGTGTGCCACTGTCACCTTTCATCAGGAAAACCTGGTGAAACAGGCTAATAGAAACCCTAAAACCAGTCTGCAGTGACACAAAAATGCATGTCCAAAGACACAGTAACCTTACCACAGGAGGTATGAGAGCTAATTGTTTTCATTTTTGGATTCCACTGTTTGCTTGTCTTGCTTTTAATCCTGGTCTACTTGTGTCTCCATACATATGTTTACGTATGTTTACATATATCGTGTGTTAACATGAGAATGGCTTCTACCGACTCGATTAAGGCAGGAGGCTTGAGACAGACTAAAATGACTGGTAACAGGTGAAACCTGACACCTTTTATAGACTGCTAAGCCAAACATGATTTGATGATTTTATTGTAAAAAGACAAGACATATTGGAATGGTCATTGATCAATGGTCATGACAACTGGCAAATTAATTACCACGAAACTGACCTCATGGCCCATTGCCAGTCAGTGGTGCTAGTGTCAGTCATTATGCAAATGTACTATTTATAAAGTTTGGGAAACCTGCAATCAGCTAAGACAGAAGAAGTCAATTGGATGAGTGACGAAACATTTCTCCCACTGAAAACACTTCATCCAAAATCTTTTTTGGGGGGGATTTCCTTACCTGCATGATTGGACATAGACTCATATTGGAAATGTAATAATTTATTAATTTAGCAAACAGAGGACTCAGTAGGATGGGAAAGAACCATTCACACCTACAATAGCCTGGCGCATCTCCTTCCACATGCTGGTCAACAGCTTGGCTACACACTGCTGTGGGATGGCATCTCATTCTTCAACCAGCATTTGTTGCAAGTCAGCCAATGTGATTGTGTTGGTCAGAGAATAAGATGCTGGCCTCTGTTTGTTAAATGAATCAATCAATGAATCAATTGTTAAATTGCCAATGTCTTGTTTCTTCAGACATTAATCAACTAATCCAATAAATGACACCACAATTCAATTCAATTCAATTCAATTCAATTCAATTCAATTCAATTCAATTCAATTCAATTCAATACATCTAGTTTATTTTTACTACATGGGTTTAGTAGTAATGCATTTATTCTTTAGGTAATAGATGGTTGTAAATACAATTTGCTGTACATAAACATACACTTGGTTCCATCTTTATCTTCTGTTTATGTACATAAACAACAAGTACCACCCCTATTTTGTTACTCTTTAATGAGGTTTTACTTGAGTCTAAATAAAATGATCTAATTCTGGAGAGAATAGTAGTGTAGAAACAACATAGTCATAAAATGTTGAGTTTCACAGAAACTTCAAACAGTCACTGTTGGCTTTTCACAGATTTCACAAATGGGGAAATGTTAATCTGAGGAGGCTGACCTCGCGATTGAGTCATTCAAAAATTCCTGCAAACTCGTTTAAAACAAACAGTCCACCAAAGTGTTTGTAGTATGCAGGGTGTTTCACACTAAGATTCAGTTAGGACACTAACAGGGAGAAATGGAGCACGAGGAAGTGAGGTAACAGAGTGTATAAACAGAAATTTCAATGAAGCAAGACAATAGGAGACATTTACGTGGTTTCTCTGTCAGGTTGTAGCTTCTGGTCCATTCGAAGTTTCTCACATTACATTATTCTCGTAAAAAGCCCTCTGCATTTATGTTGTGCACACCGCACCATGCTCCATTTCCTCTCTGCCACACAGCTGACACTCTCGAATTATCTGTTATCGTCCAGACTGATGAAACCAACTGTCATTTGTTTGATTTAGCAGGCAGCACTTTGCCCTGTATGCTGCACACTGTATGTTACACAAACACGTGCGCACATGCAGTCACTCATATGTTTTGTGTGAAAATAACTGCATCCTTACATGATTGTGACACATGAATTCAATTAACAGAGTCTTTCAGGTTACGTATACATCACCAGATTCAGAGTAGCTTTATTTGTATGTGATCCTACACTTTGAACCATTTCAGTTGAGCCTTTTCATGACAAAATGACCTTTGACCTTAGGTATGGCAAGGTTTAAGGGGGAGAATAAAACTTGTGTATGTGTATGTGTATGCTTTATTTTCTCTGGTCTTTTCTTGCGCTCATTGCTGACTTTGTTGTTACACTGCACACAAAACCATCACTGACACCACTCGTATAACAGATGAGGTGCTTTTGATGACTCCTGGATGCACCTACAAAAACCGCCTGACAGAAGAGGAATTTGCACTACAGTTGATTTACATGAATCACATTTTCCAGCAGAGTTGGCAAATATTTCCCTATGAGTATCTGTTTTTATTAGCTGTGAACAAAATTAGACTCATAGCCAGAGATGCATGAAGTTTTCCAGGAAGAAAACAAAAGACAATGAAAATCCCCTTAAACTTGTGGATTTACTGTCACTGGAAGGGTTTTGTGTTTACTTAAAGAGATACCGTAATTTAGCACTGCTGACGCTTATTTGCCCTGTTAATTTGAGAATTTGGTGACAAAATAGATACCACTCTCATTTCTGTCTGTTAACCATGAGTCACGGAGCTGTTTACTTTTGACAATAACCAGGAAAAGGGGGGAAATAGCTTGCCTGGGTTTGCCCAAAGGTAATAAAAATCTGCTTAGCAGAGCTCACCGTATAATACTGTCTTTAATCTGTTTATTTCTAGAAATACTGGATTGGCTGGGCACAAAAACATCTGGATTAACTGCTGGATGCCCCTATAACCTAAATGCACCTGCGTGCCCAGAAGTAACTTTGCACATAAACCTGCTTTAAAATAGAAATTTTTACTCTTTGTTTTAACAGGTTAAATAAATAATATCTGAAATAATTAGTGAACTTTAGAGGTCATTTGGACACAGACAGGCCTTTTGTTTCTTTCTGCTCCCATCAGAGTGAAATTAATGTCCTTCTTTAACATTTTATAATACTTCTGTGAAAAGTCTCCAACAACCTTTAACAAGAAATAGTAGAAAATTTAGAACTCCAATGCAAATATTTTCAATTCTGAGGTTTAACTGCATGTCATGAGTTATACACTGTATTTGTTATCATGACTTAAAGTTCCAAAAGCCACTGTTGGATGCTTGATATTGACTTCAAGAGGCATGAAAATGACTAAAACACAGTTTGGAGTATTTTGAGGCTTTAGAAAACATTTTTAAAATATATTTTTTTAAAAAAGCCACGAGCACATAAGCTTGATAAGTATCACTGAATCTAAAGAGGCAGTTGGGAAAGCCATCAATGTTTCAGAATCAAACAGGCAAACGGAGCTGTGAATAAGCTTTTTGGGGTGGCTGTAGCTCAGGTGGTCTGCTCCAGTCTGCATGCTAAATAAACCCAAGTTGCTCTCCGATGCATCTATTGACATATGAATGTGTGTGAATGTTAGATAGAATGAGCATAGAAAAAAGTGCTAGTGTTAATGGGTGAATGAGGCAAGCTGTGATAGGTGCGTTGAGTGCACAGTTAGAGTAGAAAAGAGCTATATATATATTTACCAAGAATCTGATGATATTATAAGTGTGACCAGGTGTCCCACTTGGAACGAAACACTACTTTTTATTCTTTTTCACCCCTTAATATATATATTTAACTGTTTTGCTTTTTAAAATGCATTTTATTTAATCTTTAATCTTTTTTTTTGTTTTTACTATTTATTCTGCTTTACGCCATTTTTAGTGCCTTCATTTAATGTTTTGGCTGCTCTAACTCCTGCTTTTGGGATATATAAAGTAAACCTTATCTTACAAAATGTGTCCCACATTTTGAGAGTCTGACAAGAAAAAACTGTGACTGTACTGTGACATTATTTAAGCTCATTGTAGATACTTTTACACGAACTACACATAGATATTTGTAATTTGTAATAAAATTATTTATGTCAATCCTGTTAACTGCATGGTTTGTTAATTTTCAAGTTCTGCTTATCTATTATTATTTTTTATTTTTTGGTCTAGCCAGGCAGGGCAGCATTTCACACTTTTTTGTATGTAATTTTTTAACACAAAAAAAAAAATAAAAAAAAAAATTATGCTCTCCTTTTTTATAATTTTCACATTTTCCAAGTCATCCAGTGGTTTGGATCAGACCCTGATTGGTGGCCCATTCTGGCTCTCCGGACTTATGTTTAACATCCCTGGTCTACTGTGTCCTCTGTTGTCCCACATAAACAGTAAACAAAGTGTCCAAAATAAAAGCAGAAGAACATTCGTTTGTACTATTAAATAAAAGGATACTCGTGGTGAACAAGCTGCTCCTCCAACCCTATTAGAAGATGAACTCTCGTGCACGGCCCTCCTCCTGCGGCTCGCGCACTGCGCAGCGCTCATTGGTTGGCGCGACAATATAAAGTTCCGCAGTGACTCTTTCACTGACTGCTGCTCAGCCTCACTCGTTCACTGCAGGAGGACAGCGCATACGGTGCCCGGCGTCCGAGAGGATTTACCAAACTTTCCCGCATTTGCACTCGGGCTTCCTTTGAAGGTCTCCCTGTTTTATTCCAACATGAAGGAGCGAAGACTCACACAGCCGTTTGTAGGGAGGTGTAAGCTGGTGCTGGTTGGGGACGTCCAATGCGGTAAAACAGCGATGTTACAAGTCTTGGTGAAGGACTGCTATCCAGAGGTATGAGATTTCTGCACACGTCTCATGTGTCTGCAGTCGTTTTAGGATCAATACTGAGGAAAAATCCCTAAAAAATGTCTCATTATCATTCATTTATACGATGTTGTCGATTCTGTTCTGCATATTTTTTGGGGGGTATAATTGGTATAATTATAAATAGTGTGTAAGCTATAATAATGACTTTTTTTTTTTTTTTAGCTATTTTTAGCTCACACACACATATACATATATATAATGCTGCTTACATTTAAGCATCAAGTCATGAACTGATGTGTTGATTTTGTTTAAATGTAAAAAAAAAAAAAGAAGAAGCAAAATTTAATCTAGAATAATATGTGAGAATATGTTGTAATTTCTTTTCTTACTGACTGATTAATTAAATCTACTTGTTTCTGTGTGTGTTTGTCTTTTTTAAACCTCTTTCTTTAATTGTTTCCAGACTTATGTCCCTACTGTGTTTGAGAACTACACAGCCTGTCTGGAGCTTGAAGACCAGCGTGTGGAGCTCAGCCTTTGGGACACATCAGGTGAGCTCCTCTTCTGTCTACCTTCAATTCAGTGTTATTTTAACTTTTGCTGCTTAGGTTGGGCAGTAAAGTAAGGTAATTTGGTTCACTGCTGGGATAAAGGGTCATTATTGGGAAACTCAGCCAGCCTGGAGTTGGTGAATCGAACCACGTCCCGTGCATTGTTTGGCTTACAGTTTTGTTGCTGTTTACTCAGTCTTCACATTCTGTCAATCCTGTTTTGATGCAGTTAAGCAGCTTTTCAGTGGTGTGAGATCTGCTGAGAGATCAGTGATCGGCAGGTCCGAGCCGCAAGCCTGCCTGGATTACTTTAAGAACATCTGGAGCCAAACATCCAGTTTTGAATGTGAAATCCTAATGAGCCAAATCTAGATTAAAAAGAGACCCCAGTTTGAAAAACTATGAAACTGTTATTACGAATAAATAATCCTGATGGGTGGTAGACACATAAAATAAATCTGCTGGTTGTTGCTTTTTGATCCTTACATCCTTTTTTTGTGATTTCAACATTAAATTACTTATTATTTGTCATAAAAACTGAGAACAATACCAGCTAGCCTGGTGTGTTTCAATACCAGACCAAAACCTTCATATATGCAGTTTACAAAGATATTAGACTAATAAAAAATGTGGTGTTTACCTTTTGTGTTCGAAAACGGCCTTAAGTAAATAATCAATTTAGCAGCTGATTCAATTCCAGCACACTCAGCTGATCAATCAAGCCTGAATTTGCTGGCCTCTGGCCTCAACGTGGACAAAGTCAAGCTATCAATGTCACAAAAGAGTAAAGCAAAAGTAGATTGGATTATTTAGGTCTTAAATATAAAGCACACACCAGAATTTGCTGCTTCTAGTTTTTTAATGTGATTTTTGTTTTTAGTTAAGATTTCTGGGCTTGTAGGTTGAACAAATCAAGGTCTTAGCAGATGTCGCCATAACCTCTGTGAAAAGTAAAGAAATCAGCAGATAACGTATCATGAAAACAATCGGTTTTTTCTTCTTTTGTTTTTTTTTAGTTCCAAATGTTTCGTGTGCTTTGTGCCTCTGGGTTAATGTGCTAACTTCAGCTGACCTTTGAATGTACATAGAAATGATGTAAATAGGATCAATAAGCAAAGCCATACGGTGCACTACAGATTTATTTCATAACAGCACTGGCTGAGGTTTTGTGTTCAGAGGAAGTTGAGCGGTGCCAGTTGGCCTTCAGTGGGGTTGTTTAACAGGGGGGCGAGGGGGATGCCTCGTCCACGCAGGGGGTGGAAGTCCACACGAGTGTGGATGAGTGCGTGTTTGTGCGCGCCCCGTCTTTACTATGCGTGTAACTGTGTGTGTGTGGCGTACAGTCGCTGTGAACAGAAGGCACCAGTGAGGGATACTGAGAGTAAAGAGAAGCATGACCTCCTCACTGCCTTATGGTGTGTGCTGCTTTGAAAAAAGAGGTCTTATGTAACTGAAAGCAGCACTGAACTAATGTAGGTTTGTGTGTTTGTCTCCCACGAAGTGAAAACTTTCTGGACAGTCACCCTTTCCAGAGGAAACGTTGCATAAGACCGATTTACATTTAGAGCACAAACATAAACACGAGCTTCCCATCTCTCTTTGTTTTGCTTATTAATTCCGCTTTCCTGTTGTCTTTATTCAAACATGTAGAAGACGTTTTGTGATAATGGATTTCAATATTTTCACATTTAACCAAGCTAACTGTTTGGTAGAGAAATGAAGAGTGAGTGTTATAACTTCCTGAAGCACAAATTGGTTCCTCGAGATGTCTTAAGGTATTTGGTGTCCACAGAATTTGATATGTCTTATAAACTAATTATTATCATTTCAGATTTACTGACACTGCCTAAGGAGAAAAAAAAAGATTTCTACCCTATTTCTATGTGCATCTTAAGTTTCTTTGCATATGAAAGGCTGTTTTATTTCTGATTTATATTAAGGCAGTCTTATAGTCCTCTTGGTGTACAAAGATGAGTGCAGCTCCCACCATTTGCTTTTTTTGTGTGAGAGTAGAGCGGACAGTTGCAACAGCTCCTGTTTGCTCAGCTAAAAGGGTTTTGTGTGTGTGTGTGTGTGTGTGTGTGTTTGTCTTGTTTGTGTGTCCAGGCAGGGGGCTGCTAATGTGTGGGAGGTGGTAGGTGCTAGAAGTTGTGTCCTCTTTAGATGTGTCTGCCTCCTCTTTCTCAAGCCTTACATCACCCTGGATAGTTATGTGACGGCCGCTTTGATTCCCTCTGAAAGATAGAGATTGTGTAAGCTGACTTACTTTGCAGCTTTAAGTCCAAAAATTTAGACGGGCTGAACCAACCAAGAGTTAGTTTGAACAGGGTTGCTTCGTGGCAGTAATATTGTTGTAAAACGTTTAGTTAATGACTGTAAAGCTCATCAAGATAACATGACTGTTTGTTTGTCCAGCTGGGGGACTAATAGAAAAATCTATCTTTGCTATAATTATGACCTCTTATATCAGCACAGAAGGCTTGAAGTTAACCTCGGAGGACAGGAGAAGGAAATTACATTTTAGTGTTAGTGTGTGCGGAGTGATTAGGTAGCAGAGGGAAGACAATAGAAAGCGGACATCCTGTCAGTCTGTTTTTAGCACTTCCTGAGAATGATATAAAAAAAGTTGCTTTTTTTGGAATTGTAAGCTAAATATGCTTCCTTAATGTCATAATTCACTAGGACAAACAAGGTGTTATACTTATGTAACAATGCTCAGGAGGAGGTTTTTATATGTTAGGGCTTTAAGTTTGATAGAGGAAAAAGCCTTCAAATACATTTTAAAAATGTGCAATGATGTCAAGGTATCTGCAAGGGCTAAGAAATCAGAAGATCAACCTTTAATACTAAAGGTATTAAAGGTACTACTCTCCTTTAAGTGAGATTTAAGTGGACAACACAGCCTCTCAGTACAGTGATTGCTCCACAAAAGACTATAGTGAAGCAAATAATCATAATTAAATTGTGGGCACTATACAGCAGTGCTATAAAATTTGATGTTATTTTTCTTATTGTTTTTGCTGGTTTCCATCGAGCTGAGTATTTGAAACTGTGGATCGTGAAATACAGCATAAAGTTTTGGAGTAATTGTTTAAAAATAAATTTAAAAGAAGCATTTGGACAACTAAAAGTGTTACGTTAAGATGGATAACAGTTCCTTATGTAGCGGGTTGAATATAAGGCTTCAGCTAGCAGTAGTTTAGGTTGGGTTAGGAGACAGTTAGCTAAAAAAAACACAGCAACAATCCACCTAAAAGCATAACATAAATCTGTATATTATATCTTATTTGTCTATACAAACACCACTGTGTGAGAGTTGTTATGGTCTGTAGTCTGTGGACTCTGTGTTTATGCTGTTTATTTTATTATTTTTTTGTTTTTTGTTTATTATTGAATAAGTTTATTAATATTCTGTGGTTTTGTTTATTTTGGGTTGTTTGTGACTATCCCTAGTGTTTTGTGTCCTCTGTGCTCTCCTTTTCCACGTTTCAAGTTTCTATGTTCTGTCGCCCCAATCTGTGTTAAGTTTGCGTGTTTAGAGTGTTGTCGGTCTGTTTCCTGTTTTATTTTGAAGGTCTGTTTCTCTTGTCAGTGTTTCAAGTTTTGCTTCCCCTTGTCTTGTTATGTCCAATTAATCCCAGCCGTGTCTCCCTCCTGTCTCACGGTCCCTGATTGCCCCGTGTGTATTTAAGCCCTGTGTTTTCTTGGGTGCGTTGCTGGTTCGTCTGTGTTCTTTTTCTGCCTCATTCTGTTATTTCCTCGTTTCGTGGCGGTGTTTTGTTAGTTTCTCCCAGTATAGGTTCCTTAGCTTCTGTTTCTCTCCTGCTACGTTTTTGTTTGTTTCACTTACCGGTTTAATAAAGTTCACCTGCATCTGACGCTGCCTGCATCTTGGGTCCTACTTTCAACCTCCACTCGTCTGCCAATGCAGACGTGACAAGAGTAATGTGTTTGATGCTGTTGAATAATGTTTTGAACGACAAACATTGCAGAAAAATGAAGAAGAAGCATATACATTTTTGCAGCTTTGATTATCAGTTGCAGTTCAGTGAGTGGCGATAACAACAGTTACTGTGCTTGACTGAAAAGCAGTCTGACAGTAGAGCCCACTGACATTGTAGATTGTTGAACCACGCTAGCTGCTTTCATCTCTTTTCATCCAGAATGGAGATTATTTGAATTCTTCACTACAAAGATAACGAAAAGTGTTTTCCAAGAATGTTACATACCTTCCAACCACGACCTTCCAACTCTTGCATGAGAATTTATGTTTAGAATTAGAATTTAAAATTAGAATTTATGTTTTTTTCATTAGGGAATAATAAAGTATTCTGATTCTCATTTTGATATAGAGATATACTAATTTTACTAACAGGCCATTATTTTAGGTACACATGTTCAGCTGCTTGTTGCAAATATCTAATCAGCCAATCACACGACGTCAAGATGGTCAAGACAAACTGCTCAAGTTCAAACTTAGCATCTGCTGCAGCTCACAGATGGCAGGGTCATAATTTGGCGTCATGAAAGCATGGATTCATCCTGCCTATCATCAGCTGTTTAGTGTTTGTTGTGACGGTTTAGTGGATAATATTTTTCTTTGCATACTTTGAGGTCATTAGTACCGAGTGAGCATTATTTAAAAGCCACAGCTTACCCAAGTATTATTGCTGACCATGTCCATCCATTTATGACCACAGTACACTCATGTCACAAAGCTTAGATCATCTCAAACTGCTTTCTTGAACATAAGAGTGACTTTACTGTACTCAAATAAGCTCCACAGTCACCAGTGTGTATTTCTGTATTAGAGAACAAATATGTAAAGAGTCTACCTGAACATTTAACCAGGGTTTCTATTTTATCATTCAAAACTCTGGTATGAAAAGTTTTCTATTGAATCATTGAAAGATAGTTGCACTGTCTGACTCACTGAGTTAGTGGACTTTTCTGGAAAATTTCCCATCAGTGGGAAGGCTCCAGGCTTTGTGAAACTCTCATGAGCTTGGCAGGGGTGTATGTGTCTGTTTGTGTTTGTACTGTGTTAATGTGAGTAAGATGACTGTGATGGAACATTATAATACTGTCAGCTGGCACACCGTAGAAAGAGCAGTCATATTTTTGTTTTTGCTGGCTAACAAAATTGAAAAAAAGCTTTCAGTTTTCAAAGATGTTGTTTTGTGCCGAGTGGCCGACTGTGGAGGGTTGAGTTCTTAGGACCGAAGAGCACGACACAAGAAGCAGGTTATAGAAATACAAAAAGTAAAAGCTTTACTTACAAAAATAGGTTCAATAATGGAAAATCCAGGCAGGCAGACAAAGCACACAGTCCAGGCAGTGATAAAGTCAAAGTACAGGCAAATTTAACCCCGTAACGACTAATGTGTCATATTTGATACATGAGATTTTTGTGTGTTTTTGAGACTTTTACATCATCAACCAAAAAAAAAACTTAAGTAAATTCAACAATAAATAAAAATTGCGAGATGTAGCAAATATGATACAAATTAAAACTCATGTGCTCAAATTAATATTTAATTAATCTAAAATATTGTCAGAAGGTTCAATAAACACTCATTTTTTAAAATTGCATTTTCTTGCCATTATTTCGTGGTTCAGGCTTTGAATGACTAAAAATAAATCAGAATCAGAACCACAATGTTGCATAGATGTGACATAAACTGCCAGTCTGACATATAACTAGCAGAGGAATGGGTGTATACACTGTGTGGTAAATTAGTAAAGGTGAGCAAAGCTCCTAAAACAAGCAAAACATTTATTAAAAATGAAAACTGTGGTGTATTAGAACACCATCTTATGCATGCTACCCATTCTTTGCACCTGTGGCAGCTGATCCATTGTGTGCGATGCCTTTTTAAGACAGTGGGGTGCACACATTTGTCAGAGTGAACATGCCCCAGGTGATGCAGCAGGCAGGAAAAGCAGTGCAGGCGGGAGTGGCTGGTCTAAAGAGACAGCAGAATGGATCACAAGACGCAAAAACCAAACTAAATGAAAGGAGAAGTTCGGAATCCTAAATCTCTAGTTTCCTAAATTGCATATTTAGAAAATTAAAGTCTCATTTTGTCAATTCTCTGTCCCGTTAGGTTCTCCGTACTACGACAATGTCAGGCCTCTCTGCTACAGCGACTCAGATGCAGTCCTCTTATGCTTTGACATCAGCCGACCGGACACAGTAGACGGTGCACTCAAGAAGGTATGTATCCCTGCAGTTTGCCCTCATTGATCAGTTGTCTGCCATCCCTCATGTCTATTCTTGCCCAGTTAAACCTGTTTCCTTTCTTTGCAGTGGAAAGCAGAAATCCAGGACTTCTGCCCCAGCACTCGGATCCTGCTAGTAGGCTGCAAAACGGACCTGCGCACAGACGTGTGCACCCGCATGGAGCTGTCCAATCAGAAACAGGCTCCAATCTCCCACGAACAGGTTTGTTCCTCATCAACTTTTTGCTCCTTAGTATCTGCTTAAGCTTCTGTCTCCATCCTGTCTACAAGCCCCTCCTTTGTCTTTGATTTCCTCCGACCCAGACTCACCTCTTCCTTCAATTTTATAGGGTTCATCATTAGCCAAGCAGCTTGGAGCCGAGGCTTACTTGGAGTGCTCAGCTTTCACATCAGAGAAGAGCATCCACAGTGTTTTCCGTACCGCGGCTCTGGCCTGCATGAACAAACTCCAGCCCACCAATAAGCCCAGCCCAGTCCGGCGCCTCTCCAAGAGACTCCTACACCTGCCCAGCAAGACGGAACTCCTCTCCTCCACCTTCAGCAAGGACAAGTCCAAGAGCTGCTCCATCATGTGAATACTACTGAGATAAATGTGGCAAAAGGACAAACGAACGAGACTGTTGCTGGCTCAGCGGGGGTGCCTGGTGTGCAAGGGAAAGAGAGCAATTATGTGGATTTTTACAAAGCCTCTCTCTCTCTCCTTTGCAGCTTCCTCCTGCAAACTCCTGTCAACCGCTTCCAGAAAGATCACTTTCTATATTCAACTCCAGTGCTGAAGTTTTGATCATGACTTGCCACCAGCATAACAATATCTGCAGAGAGAGAGAATTATGTTTGATGTTCAATTAAACCATGTGCTAGCAGAGCATAAAAGGCGCTTTAAGGTGCTGTGAATCGTCTTGAATAAGGTCACTACTGCCTCTTTACCAAAGGAAGGGTTTGTAACTATTACATCTGACTGCATTTAAAATTCTGAAGGCAGTGCCCTTTCCCATCCATCTTTGTTTGAATGTCTATCTGAGGTCACCGTATTGGCTGAGTGACGAGATTACATGTAAAATCTGACATCTGACAAGAATTGGTATCAACAGAAATACGGTGCGGGGGATTGAAAATGGCAGGCCTTGGAGAAATTCCTCTCCCAGCTGACCCCTCTCGGTATATCGGTTGGAAATTAAAGCTGACAGTGGAGAAAAGGTGGAGAGAGAGGAGGGGTTTGGTGAGCAAAGCGCTCATTTGCAAAGGCAGCGGGAGGACAAACCGAGAGCTCGTCTGAAGGAGCACAATGTGACTCAGCACTCACATGATCTGCAAAACAGTCACGGGTTGGACGTGCTGTGCTTAAAAACAAATAAACAAACACGTGCATGTCTTTGTGGATTCTCTGCCATTACCCATCATCACCCACCACGGCAGTCTTTTGTTCAGTGTTACTAACCACAGGCCTTTATTATGGCACTGATGAATCATCTTACCCTGCTTAATGGATATCGGTTTTTATACATGTTCCAGCATAAAAATGAAGTTGTTCTTGCTGGGCCTTCATCGATTACACAAAGATGTCCTTTTACACAACACAAACTCGATAGATGTATTTTAGTGTACCAAAAGAAATCTTTCTTTTCAAATCCCTCTCCTGCTAGACGTTTAAGGACAAGTAGTCCTGGGAGGCTTAGGAGCCATAAACGTGCTTATCAGGGTTCATGAACTCCAGGGGCTGATTTTAAGGGGTATGCAACTGATTAGCAATTTTACCAACAGAAAATTGCCTGATGGACAATGGACTGTTAAAAAAGGAAGACCAAAATTGGGTCATACTTTTCTTCTTCTTTTCAAAAATCTTGACACAGGCCTACAATTTCAATAATGAAACCTCCATTATAATTTCTAAGCTGGAAAGGTGGCTAATGTTCATTCTCAATGGGCCCAAAATTGTATAAGTGTGTGGAACATTAGGATAACTCACAAAAGAAGAAGCCTTGACCTTTTCCTTTTCTTATGACAGCAAATGAGTCTTCTCTTTTTTTACATCCATGCTAGTGGTAGCTAATCAATGCAAGGCTTGATTAGCTACCAATCTTCAAGTATTAAGAAACACTTGAAGATTGCTTGTCTGGTGCTTCAACCACAAAACATTTTCCAGCTTCATGAACTTTCTGGCACAGTATCCGCTCTTTAACTCTTTAAATCTGCCTGCTTATAGAATAAAATGACCGGGTGTGCATCAGAAGTTAGTGAGGGTGATCTCTGCCTATGCAGCTATCCTTGGAAAAACCCAGAAACTGCTCTAAAGGTTGTCAAACCTTGGCTTTATTGATATATACTGAGGTGCTAAAAGTCATCATTAAGGGACAAGGGAGGTTGTCAAATGCCATTTCGATGGGGAAGTTAAGCAGTAGTTTGTCCCAAAAGCTGTTAACAGACTGATTTGTAATGTGGAGAAGTTCCTCTTAAAGCTCAATTCTTGACTAAGTTTCCTTGAGAGAGGAACAGGCTGCTCCTGACTTTTTTCTTCCTCATTTCTTTTTTTTATGCATTAGACATATTTG
Source organism: Perissodus microlepis (assembly GCF_051167445.1). NCBI lineage: Eukaryota > Metazoa > Chordata > Actinopteri > Cichliformes > Cichlidae > Perissodus > Perissodus microlepis. Next base: position 24,841,044 of record NC_140480.1, read on the forward strand.
GATATATATATACATTTTCATCCTAATCCGGCCTTTTTTCCCCCGGTGGATGCTTCTACTTTGTTGTGGCTGTCACGGGTGTTTTTGTAGCTGATGATGTTGTTCTTGTATTCACCGGAGTCTTCTGGCATTAGCTGCTGTTGACAGCTCGGTTAATGGAGGACTTGATGATTTGTAGGTCTGCGCCGAGAAGCCCGGCGATGTGCGGATCACTGGAATTTAACGTGTTGCCTAGCAACAGTGTGAGCAGGGGCAGTTCCTGTTTCTCGGAGAGGAGGAGGGAGGGATCTCTCAGAGAAGGCGCCTAACCTTTTTATTTGTAGCATTTAGACAGAAGGAACAGCAAAGGTGATGGCTGCACATATCGGAGCAGCGGACTGTTGGGTGATGTCCCGAGCCGTCACGTGTTGTCTAAAACTTGTCTTTGTAACACTACTGCAGTCATTTTTTTCACTCCTCAGTCCTGCCTGGAACATCATGTCACCCTTAAGTTGCATTTGTCTAATGTACAGCCATTATTTAAGTCTCTCTCTCTGTTTTTTTTTTTTTTTTTGTATATATCCTTTTAGAAATTCCCCAAAGAATGTCAGTGAAGCAAAACTAAATGTTCATGTGAAGTTGCCAATTATTGCTTAAATTATTGACTTGAGTTCTGTACTTGTTAATGCCACAAACTAACTTCTAAGTCTTTTACTTAATAAATATGTCTGAAGTTTATTTTAAGTCTGTGTTTCTGTGTTAAGCTTATTAAAGGTGAAACTTTGTTGGATGTATTAAGTCAGTTTTCTTTATGCAACCTGATATCACAAATCTGTTGGTGCACTCTGACCTTGGACATTTCATCTCATTTAAATGAAAACTTCACAAAAGCTCTTTAACAGGAGCAAGAGCAGCTGAAGAGCTGAAGGATCCCTCTTGGACAGCCATATGTACTGACCAGTGATTATAAAGAAATCCACACCCACCCTGACTGACTCCCAGCTATATCTCTCTACTTTGGTCAAAGTACATCACACTGCACTTTTCAAGGTTTTGTTTAGCAGGAGCAAATGATTATTTGGGTACACTAATCAAATTCCAAGAGTGATAGCTTGGCAGCACATTGTCTATTTTGTCTTAAAGATAACCTTTAATATCACTCATTCTTACTTTCCTGATCGAGGACACAATGGCCTACTTCACAGTCATCAGAAAGAAATGCGGCATTACAAATAACACTGTATGCTTGAATGAAACGCCTTACAAATAGTACCAATGGCAAGGCTGCATTTAAAAGGATTTGTGGACAAAAATGATCAAGTCAAAACAAGGCTCTGGACGTACTAATGAAACATGTGCACACGCTTAAAAACACACGTCCAGTGCTACATGCACTCATCTCATTACATAATCCTTGTTTTGATCACAAGTACCACAATGGTGATAAAGAAAGGTGATTTAAGCGACAAGTATGTATGCAGAAAAGCATCTCTGATCGCACAACACACAAAAACCTTAAAGTAGATGGGCCACAGCTGCAGAAGACCACACCATGTGTTGATCCTCTCAGCCAAAAATAGGAAACTGAGGACGCAATTGCCGTCTTGTTCACCAAAACAACACAACAGAAGACTGGAAAAATGTTGCCCACTCTATGGCAACATTCAGATCAGTCAGAATTTAAAATAAACAACATGGAAACGGGGAGGGTGGTTAATCTTTTTTTTATATACCTGAAATGTACCCGATTTTAAGATCACTCCTAGGTGCACAGGTAACCATGTTAGCAAGTCTGTAGCACTTAATCCGAACCTAAAAACAACTCTATATGCACTGATGACACTGGCTGTTGTAGAAAACCACCAGAGGTCTTCTGTTCCCCAGCACAGCTGAATAATAAGCCTAAACACAGAGAACCACTCCTTGAGGTCAACTGGGTGGGGTGGGGGGTTTTGTGATTATAGATGATCTGTTTTCAAGCCTTAAAACAACAACAACAACAACAACTTGATAACACATGCAGTGTTTAAACCTAAAACAGCTCTTTACCTTCAGCACAACAGGAGTTTCAATGCGTTAACTGCATATTGAACTGGGGGATAGTGGGGAACTGGAAACACAGATAAGCTGCTGTTTGAATCGTAAATAAACAACTGCCACATTTTGTTTTGACCACAGTCCGTATTAACAAGCTAGCAAGAGAACATCTATTCATTTAACTGAAAAATCTTAAGCTTTGCCATTTTTTATTTGGTAATGAGTAAATGCTCTCTTAGGAAGCAAATAACCAGGATAAGCTTGAACCTATGACTTGCTAGCATGATGCTGTGGTGTCTGCCTCGTGTTTCTGCTATAAGGTTAAACTTTTTTAAATGGAGTCATTTCTTAAATAAATTAGCCCCCTGCTATTTCAGTGGTTTCCGTTTCTTTTGCCTTTCCTTGTTTACACAAACCATCCTCCCTGACCTCCACCTCTAAATTTGCTTTGTCTTTCGCCCGGCTGATATTGGCCCTTATCAGAATCTCCTTGGCTACGTCCTGCTCTCCCACTGATGATAGGACACGGATGAAAGGTCTGAATGTTTGCAATGCCTGAGCTATCACACACAGGATACAGCATTAACTTATCCAGTACAGTCAAGGCAATTGTGGGAATATTCTCTGCACCGGCAGCTTCAGATAAATTTCATCTCTTGGCTCCTCCAACATTGATTTTCTACAACAAGAAATGGAATAGCGGTCTGATCATCTTTTGGATAAACAGGGCTGCCAGCCAGCCTGTCTCCCTACGATACTCCCTTCTCTTATCTTTTCCTACAGTTTCTGTCTCTCTGTTTTTCTTCAGTACATTTATCAAAAAATTTGCCCATGTACATTACATGTCTCCGCAAATCAGATAACGGTCTGACAAAAGCGTACTGAGCCTGTCATCCATGGCAGGTTGCTCGAAGGCATGATTATTCTTTACGATCACAGTCACGGCAGGCATGTGGTCTTTTGACAAATACTGCACCTTTGTGGATTGCGAAATGTAACTCCTGAGCTGGTTATACTGCAGACTGCCATTAAAATGATAATTGAACATATATATATAATGGCGTAAATAATGTGAAATAACCCATGTGAGCAAAAACTTTACCATGAAGACATGTGGTGCAGCTGTACCTTAGTAGGCTTCCAGAAGGTGACCAATCAGAGAGAAGTAAGCTTTTATAGAATGGGATTTCAAGGGAAAGGATCACAGACTCTGTAGACTCTCAACAAAAGGCAACATAGTTTCCATAAACTGCAGTTCATCTAATGGCCACTTGAAACTGGCTGCAAGCTCGCTATAGCCTTATCTTACAATTTTGTGTTCAACGCTCTGCAAATGATAACTTTTGGCTCCAAAACCCCCCAAAATGACAGAAATCTAAATACTAAAACTGAAACTTTAAAATCCCAAATCAGATGACGAAGGTATGGTGGTTGTGTCCATCATTAATATAATACAGTCTACGCTTTAGATAAAAGATGAACTGAGAAGTTGTTTGAAGTAGAAAAACAAATATTTTCGGTAGGGATCATGCAAAGCTACTCTAGTCCCAGGATATTGAAGTTTTAATTTCTTTTTACTTGGCAGTGGATAAAAGCAAAAAAAAAAAAAAAAAGCTGATTTATTGATCAAATTAACTCCATCTTCTATGCCAGCTTCTGAAAAACAATCCCTGCTTGGAAAACAGATTTGTGCAGCCCAGAAGAGGCACATGTGGCACTGACATATTTGATGTAAACTAATGAACAGGTCAGCAGCAAGTGATCTGTGCAGTCTAGACATTTGTCCCTTCCTCTCATGATGGATAGGAGCCTGCAGCACAGACGGTGAGACTGCCTAGGACCGGGATCGGGATCCAGAGGGAGGATGACTGAGGGAAGAGCGCTGCCATCTGAAACCCTCTTGAGGAGCTGGAGAAAATGGTCGCTTGTGCAGAGTGTCTCATTACTACACAAGCACATCATCTATCAGACATGGCAGTGCAGACCCACACGAAACACACACGTGTTGCAGGTTCACACACACACACACACACACACACACACACACACACACACACACACACACAAACACACACACACACACACACACACACACACACACACACACACAATCAAACTATTGCATACATCTTGCACAGCAGCAGCAGAAAAGGAAGCTGAGGAGAGAATATGGGTTGGCAAAGCTATGCTGTCTGATTGCTGATGAGCTATCTGCACACTGACATGTAGGTTACGTTCTCTCTGTGCAGTGAGCTTTGCGACAGCTGCTCTGACAGTCTCGTAATTCCTGTCTCAGGATGGAAAATGGGGTTGCAGTCGAAGGCTCAGCTGGATGAGGAGCAGAGGAATGACTGTCCTACATGAGCGACCCTCTGTTTCAAACTAGCACACTGCTATATCTGCATAATCCATGAACTGTAAGCAATAGTTTGATACTTGGAAAGATGAAAACCACTTGCAGCAAAAGTTAACAAATCAACAGATCATAGGGATAAATAAGTCTTTGCCTACCACCTGGGTCTAGACACATATATTTGCCAGAACAGAAATGAACTTAAAACAAGTACTTAGTATCTTGGTTATCCTTTGTCAACCACAGTTTGTGAGCCTTCCAAATTCCCATCACATATATGTTTATATCTGTCATCTCTTCTCTGAATAAAAGAACAAACTAGCAGTCCTGGCACAGCTACAAACATGAGAAAAATCAGAGCGGATTTTTTTCTGATTGTGCAGGACTTCGTAATGTTTCATGCAATCAGTCCATCTCTGTGTGTCTGATTTTTGAGTCCAGAGCTGCTCTGATGTGATGGCTTCATGCAGCTCTCGGCCTGTTTGTCAGTGAGCTTCTGGCTATTTAATGAGGCATACAAACATCACTAGACAGCACGCAGCACAGCCTCTGTAGCCTTAAACCCTGAGGATTCATTCTTTTTAATATTAACCACATTACGCTGTTTTAGCATTTGCATGCAGTGCACAACAAGCTGAAAATCAAATACAGCGCTCGATAAATATGGGATAGATGTCATTGGGGCACTATCAATTATACCCATACGGGGCATTTTTAAGTTCGTATGTGTATCTGTGGGCAAATTATCTGCAGCTTCGGGCAGCCATGCGTAATCATGCACATGTGAACTGGTGTATGAATGTGTGTCAGGGTGTGCTGTGTATACTAAGCAGTTTAGTGTGTCTGCTCTGCTTCCCAAGAGCAGAAAGGTGAGCGAGGTTCACACTGACAGCACTCAACTCATCTGCTGGAATGATAAGACTTATTGTGTCCCTGCTTGGGGTAAATAACCTCCCTGCTATGTCCTTTGCACTCCCCCTTTATATAACCCTTTCCCTGATGCTGCTCACCTTCACCAGTTCTATCCCTCTTCCTGCATACATGCCCCGTTTGGCACACCCTTAGGGCATGTCATGAGTGAATGCTCTTCTAGCACTTTAATTAGACAACTGCGTCTGGCATTGGGGAATATGGGGGGAAGGGAGCTGAGGCTGGGGCACATGAGGTGCCTGGGATGGGGGTTGACTTTAGTTAGGAGTTGGGAGAAATATACGAGATGATGTTTCATCCAATCATGTGACAGAAGCCTGTTTCCAGGGCTTCAAAAGTGATAATAATCACTGATCAGCAGAGCTATTTCCATGTCAGATCGTAAAACAATGGCCTGAACAGTGTCACTACTCTGGTATTGATTCCTTTCTCAATCAAAGCCTAACTTTAACCATTATCAATCATCAGCTGCTTGTGATTAGAACTGAGTAACAGTCAACGTTACAAAATGCTGGTCGAAAGCAATTCACCTTCCTCCATTAAAGAATGATTAAGTGGTTGTAAAACACACATTTTTTAAAGACTTTTGGTCATAGAAATATCCAAAAAGGGTAATTTTTTTTCCAGTTACTGTAATTCTTCACATTCTCATCGTCTCTGCCCTTCATCTGTTTCTTGTGCAGGCATTTATTCATCTCATGTCACGTCTCTTCATCTTCCCACCTCTTGTCACTGCTCGTCTCCTCTGCCTCTTTACAGCAGAAGCGTCAAAAACAAAACTGCTGCTCGTTAGGAAAATAATAGTGAGTGGATTTCTTTTTTTAGGTTCATCTGTTGTGCTGAATCTTTACTCTGTGCAGCGCTCGGTGGGGCTGTTGTACAGAAGTCAAGCTCCTGATGGCAAACATGGTGTAGTCAAGATGAAGAAAACCAGTGTGCATTTGTATATGCGTAACAGTGATGTGTACTCATGTTAAAAAGAAAGTTCTCCCTCTGTCACTTCTAAGCTTTTACATATTGGAGAATAATAAAAAAAAATCTGGCAGCAGGATTTAAAAGTGTGTAAACACAAAATCAGGTGAACTACAAACCTTCACATATTGCATTGTGTTACTGTTTATTAAAAAAAAAACTGACGGCAAATGCAGAAGCAGTGTGCAAAAAACTAAGGACCCGCCTCACTGCTTCTACTGAAATTAGGAGGGTAAGAAGCAGCCAGGTGCTGCTAATCAAATACACTTGATTAACTGATTATTAGCCAGTGTGAGCATCTCCATAAAACCAGTTTGTTTTGGCAGTTTGCTGATCTGGAGCTTTCAGGTGTGTGTTAACACAGCGCCAAGGAGGAAAGATATAATCAGTGATCTCAGAGAAGCAACTGTTACCGCCCATCAATCTTGGAAGCGATATATAAGGCCATTTCCAAACAATTTGAACTCCATCATTCTACAGTGAGAACAATTATTCACCGGTGGACATTCAAGACAGTTGCCAAACATCCTGTCAGGCCAAACAAAGTTTAGAGAAACTGCAAAGAAAAACCCAAGAGCTGTCAAATTTTAAAGGCCTATATGTTATAAAAAGACTGAATAAGTATAGTTTGTTTGGAAGGGTCACCAAGGGAAAGCCCCTTATCCCTAAAAAGAACATGTCAACACAGCACAACAGCACAAATGTTTGCAAAGTGGAATCTGAACAAACTACAAGACTTCTGGAACAATGTTCTTTGGATAGATGAGATCAAAGTGGCCATAAAGCCATGTAAAACCAAACCCACCTGTTTTTTTCAATCATTGAATCGATCATGAATTCCTCTGTGTACCAAAATATTCTAAAGTTAAATGTGAGGCCATCTGTCTGATGGCTAAAGCTTATCACAAACTGGCTGGTGCAAGAGGACAATGCACTACGCTCAGCAGCAAATCTACATCAGAAAGGCTGTCAAAAGAAAAGCATCAAGGAGCGGAATGGTTCAGAATTGAACCTGACTGAGATGTTGGCCTTTAAAGAGCTCTGTATAAATAAATGCCAACAAACCTCGATGAACTGAAGCAACGCTGTAAAGATGAGCGGGCGGATATTCATCCACAATGATGTGAGAGACCGATAAAATCAAACAAAAAATAATAATTTTACTGCTAACAGTGATTTTACATGCTACTTAATAACACACTGCTTCTGCATTTTGGCTCAGTTTTTGCCGAGTAAAGAAAGACACGGCATCATATGTGTGTGTGTTTCTTCTCAGGTTCTATTTGAATTATTTTAAAATCCAAAAGGGATGATTTTTAATTATGTCCTAAAGTGTGACACGTTAGAAATGACAGCCTTTCATTTTTTTTACACGACTGCATGTCAGCGCTTACAAATGCCAAAATTGATTTGTGCAGTTTTATGACTCATTATTTTATTGAGATTGTTAACATAAATATTTGATTGTGAATCCATAAAAACACATACACTTATAAACCCATGTTCAGAACCTAATATTATATAAGATTAATGCAAATTCTGCTATATTCTGATAATTTTACATCTAAAAACTTATAAACTGTTGTCATTCCTGAATATCATAGGAGAATTTTCTTTTTTGTAAAGAAAGTACAAATTTCATGACCACCAGCATCACAATCAGATGTCTTTCTTGGACACAGTGCATACTTGGTGTTGGGCCTGTTTTCAGCTTTAGAAGATAATTTTTCATGTGTGTTGGAGCTCTTGCTGTTGCTACTATATGCATGTAATAAATGGGCACTGTTTTGCGTTTTTCCATGTTTATTTTATTTATTTGCTTATTGATTTTTTTCAGTACCTCAGGCTGCCCTTGCTTTATGCAGTTCTTTTTTCACCTTAATGGAACAAAAAGGTCTTCTTGATTTGTTTGCTTAGCCTGACTGTCTTTATGTTACCTACATGGCTATCAAACAAGACAAGACTGCTTTACCCCATCTGTTTTGTGAGATACATCAGCTTACCTGTGTGCTGACATAGACTCTGGGTTCAGAGGCTGTAAACCATAAAATATACATTATGTTAGTCTTTAATGCAACAGGAAAAGGAAGTGAAAAGATTAGCAGAGATTTTAAAAATTGGACCTAATCCTCAGCAGGCATTTTTGTCATAGCTGAAAGAGTCAAGCTGGAATTAACAACATTAACCCTTGTTTTTTATGTTCAGGGGTTTCAGGCCATTGTACTCTTAATGGATGGACTTACGTGCAACTTACATCCTCAGACACTGATACAAGTTGTTGTTACAGCTCAGTTTAGACTCGTTGAAAAAAAGCAAACCAGCAAGAAGCACAAACTGTTCTAAATGAATAGAAGGTCAGTGAATAAAACCTGTTACTGTCTTACCAGTCTATTGTTTTCTTTTCTCCTCCTGTAGTGTGTGTGTGTGTGTGTGTGTGTGTGTGTGTGTGTGTGTGTGTGTGTGTGTGTGTGTGTGTTTTCTTTCTTTCTTATTTTTAAACCATCATCTTTGATCTGTTCCTACTGAAACTGTTCACCTTCAGAAGGGCTCCATAAATCTCTTTTGATCTCGTCTTGGAAGAAAATCCACGTCCAGAATATGAATCAGCATCCAGCCAATCCAGACTGTAGTCAAGCAAAGCACCATCTAAAATGTCTTTCATCATAAGACACATGCATACACACACAAAGAAAGAATGGCTATGATTACAGGGAAGAACATATTCTAGCTTTGGCACTAACAGAACAGCACTTCTTGAATTTTAATCTGCTGCAAAGGATAGCCGCTCTAAGTGCTGCTCAGCAGACAACACTGTTTCATCATATCAGCAGGTCTGCATAGCATTTAGGGTTTTATCAGGCAATAACAGGCCAAAAAGACATCCCACAGAATTGAAAATATCTTTCAGTACTGTGTGAAATAGCTTAGATAGATAGATTCCAAAGGTCTGCAACCAAAATAGGATATATTGACTGGTTCTTCTGGATTTTTACTCACTGAAACTAGGAAAATATTCCATCTTGTCAGATTTTCTTGCAAAACTTGTGTTTTTAGTTTAATTAAATGCACAATTTCCAATTTTAAACTGAAATCTGGTATCCTATACTTGTGTCAAAAAAAACACGTCCCAAAAAAGCATGTCCCAACAGCTTTGTTTTGTTCATAGCGAAATTATCTCAGAAATCTCAGAAAAATTATGCATAGTTAATTGCAAAAAAAATATTGATTTTTTAAAAATGTAAACTCCACGTTTTGCAAAAAAAGTACGTGATCAGAATCAGAATCAGAAGCAGAAAGGGTTTTATTGCCAAATGTTGAGCAGGTTTACAACATTAGGAAATTGCTGCGGTACTTAGTGCAAAAACATACTGTCAGACAACGCTTAAATAAACATAAAAATTAAAATTAAAAGTGCTAAGTAGATAGATATATACATGAATGCAGGTGGTGATCGGTGCAAAATTGGAATGATGCTGTGAACACAGTGTCATGTGTTAGTGGTGCGAACAGTCATATGGTTATTGTTCATGAGTCCAACAGTAGAGGGGAAGAAACTGTTCTTATGGCAAGAGGTACTGGTACGAATGGACCGGAGCCTCCTGCCTGAGGGGAGCAGGTCAAACAGACTGTGTCCAGGGTGAGAAGGGTCAGCTGATGAATGGAGGGAAATGGAGAACAGTTTTGGATTCAGCACCCTAAAAAACATAAAATTTACCAAAAATATCCCATGCAGTTGAAAAAAACATTTTTTTGCAGACCTGCAGTTTCTATCTATCGTGGTAACTCGTAACCCTATCGCCACCTCGTGCCCAAAATGACAAAAATACAACATAATAGAAAAAGTAATTTTGTTCAGGCATTTAGGCGTCTGTATGCTAAACATTGAGGGCCCTGGCGTAAACTTACTTTTTTGGGAGGGAAATGTAGTTTCAAACGTTGCCTTTTAGCCGCTAGTTTCCACTGTTTCGTAACAGCCAGTACTACAGCCCCCACAATTCCTGGCGTGCTCCAGTTCGCGTTGTGGGCGACATGGCGTCTTCTTGAAGCGTAGATAAATCGTAACTGTTTTGTTGACAAGTGATTGAGGTAAGCGCTAAATATTTGTAAGTATCATAGACTCTGACTGCGCTGTCCTACCTGCGATTAGCTGATTTTAATTTGGTTTAACCGGAGCTCTGTTGAGCAGCTTTCCTGGAGATAGTTAGCCTTTTTGCTAGCTAACGTAAGAGGCTAGCTAGCTTGCTGCATTTATTTTGTAGAGGATAGGAAGGTAATTCAGTTTCTCTTCTCGTTTAACAAGTTAGTCATTTTCGTTATTGGTTTGTAATTTCTGTTCGCACCAAAAATGTGTCGTTATTTGTTGCTCTAAGAGTTTAATCGCGTTTTCTATCGGAGAGTGTTGAGGAATAACAGCTATTTTCACTTTTTGGGGCACATCCTGATACCCGTTTTTAGGGCATAAGAAACTTATGCATCCACAAAACATATGTTATTTCTGTATTGCTATCGTTTTCATGTGCTTTCTCTTTTCGTATTTCACAATTTGATTGAGTTCAAAATTGTCAGCCATTAAAAAATGATCAAAATTACAGACAGAAAAATTAGACCAAAGGATTAAGCTAAATACACAAACGGACAAAGGTTGCAACACCCTTCCTTGCATGATCAGAAACAAAACATCACTCTGATCATCAGGCTACCCTTTTTACTTCTTCTTTTGCTATTGATAAGATATATGGCATGAATAATGTAAATATGTTTCACAATTTCAATATTGTCTGAACCAGAGACTCCCACTTTCTTCAAGTAATAGAAACAGATATTTGGCCTAAAATATTGAAATGACATTGCTTAAGTAGTTGTCCAGATAAAGCCATTTGAAAATGACTCCACCGAAAACTCTAAATAGGCTCGAAAATATCCCTAGCTTTATCACAAAAATAGTCTTATGAGCAAACTAACACTAGAAAGCTTTAATTTGACAGCTTGTCTCTTAAGAAGTGTATCATCACCCTGAAATATTTCTTCAGGGAAATCAAGGTTGGCCAGGCTAGGAATTTTTCTCAAATTTAGTCAACTGAACTTGAGCGTAATTCAATTAGAGGTGAAAAGAAAAACTGGATTTGGAGATGCTTACACAGCAATATATAAACAGTAACAGCTGGCAAACGCATGATCTGTACTCATTGTACATAAAGCAAATATAATGTAATATTAATATTAATATATGTCCTGCCACTGTGGTGTGATAACAGTTTTCACTTTTGTAAATGCAGTGAAAGCAGAGTTTAATGTCTGGTCTTTGTGCAGATGGCAGCTGACTCCACAGACAAGAAGGATGCAGACTCTTCGGGGACCAAAGACCGAGAGAGGAAACGCAGCCGTTCGCGAGACAGAGATCGTAAAGTCTCACCTTCCCGCAAGCGCCATCGTTCCCGTGAACGAAACCGCTCTAAATCTCCCGAAAGGTAACCGCTGCACAAAAAGAACCCATCAGGAACACCAGACTGACTTCTAGCTATTAATCTTACTGTGTACTTGTGTTATCTTTCCCTTAAGCTTTTTTGTGTCTGTGTGATTTTGTGTCATTACGATAGAGATCGACGCATGAAAGACAAGGACAGAGACAAGGACCGAGATAGAGATAAGGACAGAGACAGAAGCCGTAAGGACAGAGACAGCCATCGGCGCGATAAAGATCGCAGCAGGAGATCCAGGTATGTGACACTGATTAAGCTTCTTCGGTCAAAGCTGGCAATGGAGATTTTTAGTCATAATTATTTCATAATCCGTGTTTGCCTAAATAACACGCCAATATTTTTCACATTAACAAAAATTTGATATTCAAAGGAATTAAACCCAATTTAAGTGAAAATATTTTCAGTGCACAGTATTTTTGGCACTGACATGACTGTTGCCTCATATTAGAAAATGCCGATAAGGCCAACTGTTAGCAGTGAGGGGTTTTTCTCATAAATAAGCCTCGATCCTGCCCATTAGTTCATCCTATGTCTGAAAGAAGCAGTTTTACCTCCTCTCCCTTTAAGTCACCTTTCTTCTCAGAAGTCAGTTCTCAGCTGCACTTTCTCACTTGTTAACTAAACTCTTACCAAACATCCAGACGTTTGGATTTTGCTACAGTTAGCACTTCAGCTAAATTTCTGTTTTGCCGTATTTACATTTAGAAGCGCTTCTCCAAGATCAAAGGATGCCAAGATAAAGAAAGAGAAGGATATAAAAGGAGAAGATGAGGAGGATGAAAAAAAGAAGAAGGAAAAGGTAAAAATCTGGTTTAGTGTTTGTGTAAATTTGAACTGCCACTTCGGTTATTATTTTGGGTGTTTGACATGTGCTGTTGTTCAGGTCCAGCCGCTGTCTTTGGAGGAGCTTCTGGCCAAGAAGAAGGCAGAGGAGGAAGCTGAAGCAAAGGTGAGAACATCCATCCGTCTGTCAGTTTGTCCATTTTCTAAAGCTTTTCTGGGGCCAGGGCACATGGGCAGAAGTCTTAAGCAAAGATGGCCAGATCTCCCTATTCCCACCCACCTCCTTCCAGCTCATCCATGGGAACACCAAGATGGTTTCCAGGCTAAGCGTCCAGCACACCACACAGTGACTCCTGTAAGGCTGGATACTCTGAACTGTTGTAAGCCTAAATAGCAGTCAGAACCAGTTTCCCAACCCAAAGATGTTGGGAAGCAACACTTGTGTCCACCATGAATAACCCTAACATTATACCCATGCCTGCCCACCTCCTGTCACTGAAGGCGACTCCAGATTGTAGCACAGTCAACTCCTCTTTAGGAAACTGGTTCCACTTAAATCCAGGCCAACACATATTGCATCCGACCCCTACGGCACTGCAGGTGTTGGCATGCCAATGTCTCCTCTTCATGCTGTGCCCGACTGAGTCCTGTGGGCTAAGGGCCAGCTACCAAGCACTCTCGCTTGAGCTCCTTCCAGACTCCAGAGTGGGGAACCAAAAACTATGCCCTGCACGGGGTGAACTAGTCCTGAACTAGTTTTGTTTTTTTTTTTTTGTTTTTTTTCTGCATTTATGTTTTGTGAATTGCTCTTCATCTGGGAGATTAACTTTTCAATTTAAGATTATATTTTCTCTAAATTAATATTATTTCTTTTGCTTTGTGTTTTTCAGCCCAAGTTCCTGTCAAAAGCAGAGCGAGAAGCCGAAGCTTTGAAGCGCAGAGAGCAAGAGACTGAAGAGAGAAGGAGGATGATTGAAGAGGAGAGAAAGAAAAGAAGGACGTTTCAGGACATAGGGAGAAAAATGCTGGGTGTGTTTCAGCCTCTAACCTGAAACAGTTTGCATTTAATTACAGGATATTAACGTGTCGATAACCACCGTGATTCTTTGTTACAGAGGACCCTCAGGAAAGGGAGAGACGGGAGCGTAGGGAGCGAATGGAACGAGAGAACAACGGCAATGAAGATGATGATGAGCGACAGAAGCTCAGAGAGGAGAAAGATAAAGGCAAAGAACTCCAGGCTATCAAGGTTAGTTGCATGAGAAAGAGTTAAAATTACAGTTGTGTACAGATTGGGCTGACAGAAACTTTATTGTGTGTAGACTAACACACAAAACTTCCACTTATTATTTTGAGGGGCTTGAAAATTCCTAGGGGAAACTGGAAAAGCAGAATTTAAACCGATGTCCACAAATTATTCACAGGAGCGTTATCTTGGTGGGATCAAAAAACGGCGACGGACTCGCCACCTGAACGACAGGAAATTTGTGTTTGAATGGGATGCTTCTGAAGACACTTCGGTCGACTACAACCCGATGTGAGTGGATCGTGAGCACAAAATATATCCACAGATTAGGTCTTTGCGTTCCCTCGCTAAACTCTCGTGATCGGTCTTTGCAGTTACAAAGAGAAGCATCAGGTGCAGCTGTATGGACGAGGCTTCATCGCCGGCATCGACTTAAAGCAGCAGAAAAGGGAGCAGTCGCGTTTCTATGGTGACCTGATGGAGAAAAGGCGCACGCTGGAAGAGAAGGAGCAGGAGGAGTGAGTACAGTGGAGTATCTATAATGGAAAATGATCCTATATCCATAGTTTCACCTTCAGCTTCCGCCCACCCCCATCTAATCTTTGTTTTACCTCGCTTCAGGACAAGACTGAAGAAGATGCGTAAGAAGGAGGCCAAGCAGCGCTGGGATGACAGACACTGGTCTCAAAAGAAGCTGGACGAGATGACAGACAGAGACTGGCGAATCTTCAGAGAGGATTATAGCATCACCACCAAGGGAGGAAAAATCCCAAATCCCATCAGGAACTGGAAGGAGTACCCGCTGCCTGCACACATTCTGGAGGTCATCGACAAATGCGGCTATAAGGTCAGCTAGGGTTCAACTTATCTGGTTCTGTGTTTTGTAATTTTTCTTTTTTAAATTATTTTGTAGCTGTTCACTGTTTTTCACTGTGTTCAATTCAGTCTCCACTAAGGAATTTTTTTATTAATTTTTTTCTCTCCAGGATCCGACGCCGATTCAGAGGCAGGCCATTCCCATTGGTTTACAGAACCGTGACATTATTGGTGTGGCTGAGACCGGTAGCGGTAAAACTGCTGCTTTCTTGATTCCACTGCTGGTCTGGATCACCACCCTGCCAAAAATTGACAGGTAACTGTGTCTAAGATCCAATAATCTTCAGCAGTCTCAGAAATAATAACTCTGCATTTGGACTGTCTTACTGTGCCTCTACTATCTCTTATGATCCTTTGCTCTCTGTATGACTGGATGCAGGATCGAAGATTCAGACCAGGGTCCTTATGCTGTGATCTTAGCTCCGACTCGTGAGTTGGCGCAGCAGATCGAGGAAGAAACCATAAAGTTTGGTAAACCGCTCGGCATCCGAACAGTGGCTGTGATCGGAGGAATCTCCAGAGAGGACCAAGGCTTCCGACTCAGGATGGGTTGTGAGGTAAAACGGAGAGGGCTAGTTTTAGAGAAAAAAAAAGTGTTTCTGCCTGTGAAGCAAACTGAAGCCTCACTAACAAGTAGCTTTTAGTAGTTTTTGTTTGCTGTCAGTATTTTTACATCAAAAGAAGCCCATGAGGCTACTGAAATAAACTCAGCAGAAAGGCAAAGATGGTGCAGGACTACTGTTGCATTTGCAGAGCAGTAACGATCTCATCACAGGTGTAGTTTATGGAGGAGCTGCAGGCTCTAGTCTCTGACACACACACACACACACACACACACACACACACACACACACACACACACACACACACACACAGAGGTGATATTTCAACCAGGAAATTGAAGTCCAGGTGAAGTGAGAGCCGTTTCTTCAGCAGCAGTCACTGTAACCTTAACCAGAACCTTCAGAGGTAAACCCCCCCTAGAAAAACAAGAGAATGAAAGCTCCAATCCACTGCTTGTGTTAAACAGAAGCAGCGTTACTGAATAAAGAATCCAAACTGCTTGTCTTGTTTGCCACTAGCTCTTAAATTTGGCAGCTTTCTTGCAGACTTGGCTGCTGTCAGCCTGCAGCCAAGTTTATTTAATGTGTGTGGATGGTTACACTCCTGATTCACTCTGTTTATAGTAGAATGTTTCCAATCTTTATTTACAGTCTCCCACATTAAGAGCTTAATGGGAGAACACAGATATAATACACACATGCTTCTTGATAATTTTGTGCACATTCAAAACATGGACTGAAAGATGCTGCTGAACAAATTCAGCAGGATGTAAATTGTGCACATTTGCCAAATTGTAAATAAATTAAAAAGTGCAGAGAGTTGTGGGCTAACTCACCGAGCCATGAATATCTGTAATAAATTTGATGAAGGCATAAAGATTGGCACTTTTTCAGTTGTTTTTTGTTTGTTTGTTTTTTCTTGCTCTTCTAATTTCCAGGCTTCCAAGTTTATTTCATACTTTGTTTCTATAACTAATTTTGAGCATCAGTATCATGGGATTTGTCATTGTTTGAATGGTAAAACTGCATCAGTTTCATGTCTATGGCATAGAGCATCTATTGATGTCTTTTCTGAAAACCATCTGTATGTTTTGTGTGTGTTTGTGATGTGTAGTGCTTCTGTCAGTGTGTATATTATGTGAGTAAAGAAAGAGGGAAGCGGTACAGATGGTGGTACAAACAGTCCACATGGCTCATTCTCAGACGCTGGTAGCTTAGCAGCTTAAATACACACAGACTTTACACTGTGTTTTTTGGCAGGAAGTCCATCCTGGCTTTTTATCCATAAGGTGAGGATTCTACTTGAAAATCATCTGTTCACCAGCATCATATTTGTTTACATCGTCTAACAGATCGTTATTGCCACGCCCGGCCGTCTGATTGACGTGTTGGAGAACCGCTACCTGGTACTGAGCCGCTGCACCTACGTGGTCCTTGATGAGGCCGATCGTATGATTGACATGGGCTTCGAGCCCGACGTCCAAAAGATTCTGGAGTACATCCCGGTGACCAATCAGAAGCCAGACACCGAAGAGGCGGAGGACCCTGAGAAAATGACGATGAACTTTGAATCTGGGAAACATAAATACAGACAAGTAGGTCTTTCTTTAGCAGTTGGAATCTTCTGAAGGTACCACATGATTATCTGTTGAGTGTTTTCACTGACTGTGTGTCTGATTGCACCGTACAGACGGTCATGTTCACAGCTACCATGCCTCCCGCTGTGGAGAGACTGGCCAGGAGCTACCTGAGACGTCCTGCTGTGGTGTACATCGGGTCTGCTGGAAAGCCTCACGAGAGAGTCGAACAGAAGGTCCTGCTTATGTCGGAGGGAGAGAAGAGGTGAGACGGATGCAAGCATTAATCTTAAACACCAAAAATTTCACTTGCATCAAGATTCTAAATGTTTTGTATAATGTGCCCTTTGCAGGAAGAAGCTGCTGGAGGTTTTGTCGCACGGCTTCGAGCCTCCGATTATCATCTTTGTCAACCAGAAGAAGGGTTGCGACGTGCTGGCCAAGTCACTGGAGAAGATGGGGGTAAGTCACTGTAACCTGAACCACAATGGATCTCAATTTGGGGTCGAGATTTGGTAGAAGCTTCATGCTTTGGAGTAAAAAAAGTAACAATCATGTCAGGGGTGTCAAATATAAGGCCCGGGGACCAGAATAGGCCCGAGAAAGACTCCAGTCCAGCTCACTGGTTGATTTTGGAAATATGTGAAAGACAGCATTTTGGATTTTAAATATTTTCCTACAGATAAAGACCTGAAGCATTGCCACTCATAATACACCAAATCAATTAATGGATAAACAGATAAATGACATTTGATGTTTGTGCCAGCCTGTAGAAATTTCTGGGGACATTTTCTATAAAATATCAACAAATATTTGATTGATTGCCTTAAAATTATGCTCAGATACGTTTAAGGTCACAAGAGAAATATTCCTAGAAGTTTTTGTTGTCCTACTAGCAGATCAAATTGTCTTGTTGCACTAAAATTATATTAATCACTCAAAAAACCCACAGTTTTAGTATAAAGAAGAAGTTATGAAAATTTGGAAAGCCAGATACATTAAAAGGCAACAACAGCTTTTTAATGCACAGTATTAGCCTCAGCTGTACTTAGGGTTCAGTGCTAGTGTTGCATCCTGACATAATGCTGAGTTTCGCCATTTGTTGTCAGAAGTTTTATCCAAAATACAAAAGAAAGCCAATAAATCTCAGATGGAGGTTTAATTTTAATTCACTTTAGTATTTTAGGAAATCAGAAACCAAATATTTTGAGCAAAGATTAACCTCCACTGTTCCTCCTTCTCTTCTTCTTTGTAGTACAATGCTTGCACGCTGCACGGTGGCAAAGGCCAGGAGCAGAGAGAGTTTGCGCTTTCCAATCTCAAGGCGGGAGCCAAAGATATCCTGGTGGCCACAGACGTTGCTGGGCGAGGTATCGATATCCAGGACGTCTCCATGGTCATTAACTACGACATGGCAAAGAACATCGAAGGTAAGAGGCCTCATCTGGTGTGCAGTGTTTGTTTATTGACTGAAATTTAATTTTTGCCATAGGAATCGCTAAATGATTCACTGAATCATTGTTGCACTTTCTCCTCTTGCAGACTACATCCATCGTATCGGTCGTACGGGTCGTGCTGGTAAGAGTGGTGTAGCCATGACTTTCCTCACTAAAGAGGACTCGGCGGTGTTTTACGACCTGAAGCAGGCCATCCTCGAGAGTCCCGTCTCCACCTGCCCTCCAGAGCTGGCTAACCATCCAGATGCTCAGCATAAACCTGGAACCATCCTGACCAAGAAGAGACGCGAGGAGACCATTTTTGCCTAAAATGACCTTTATCAACTGAAGGGGGAGGGGAAAACCCCACCAACTGTTTATTTTTCTCCCTCTCAGGATCTGCTCTCTAGGTTACTCTCACACATTTTGTTGTTCTTTCCCACCTTGTCTTTGTGTTTTGGTCCCATCTGTGCGTGCACAAACACAGTAACTGGTGCCGAAGTCGTCAGCACACTGGTTCTCATCAGTGTGGGTGGATTTTAAGATAACTTTGTTTTGCGTCTGTAAGCCAGAACCAGGAGCAGTATGCAGGACCCCAATCTGATCTGATCTGTACTGTATAAATACCCAATGCACCAAATTACAGGCAGGATGTGAGTGTAGATGAGCAGTAAGTGCTGTGTTTTTAGTCATAATTTGAGTTTTCTATGTAAGAAACCTTTACCAAAAGTGACACCAGTTTTCTTTGCTTCAGATACATCATTTGATTAAAATGGAAACAGCTGTTTTAAATGTATGATGTGAATACAGCAAATTTGAGCTTCTTAACTGTCATACTGAGTTTTTTTTTTTTTCTTTTTGCATTAAATTACACGCGAAATGTGGAGTTTTCACAAGTAGAAGAGCAGTGTTTCCTTTCAACATGCCAATTATAGAGCTCTTCATATCTCCTTTAGTTTTCCTCTTGGCATTTCCCACCAATATTCTTTAACCTTTTTATTCTTTTGTTTAACCAGAAAAACTCTTTGACCCCAATATCTTTTATATAGGAAAACTCTTTAAAGCTCTTTATGTGTTTATCATATCTGTACTGTTTCCTTTATCTATGCCATGTGGCTCACCACCTTCAAGAGGCACCATAGGGGTCGGGTGCAGTGTGTGTTGGGCGGAGGCCCTAGCAGTCCAATCACCAGCTGTTGAGGCAGGCTTTTTGGACGTTGCAGTAATAATGATAGAGTAATGCAAAACTCCCTATTTCTTCAAAATTTACATTTGAAAATGAAGGAATATCGAACTATTACCTGGCAATTACGTGGTAGTTAAGTGGGACGTCATAATAACGCCATAATACTGAAGTTCAATCATTTCTACTAATACAAAGAGAGGCAGAAAGTTCTGTTTTTGAAACTATGAATAACTATAACTTTATCAATACGGAAAGTTAAATCTAATCTTAAAAGTAGAGAGGGTGTCCAAACTGGGACTTGTTCTACAGAAGAGGGGCCTGGACGCTGAAGGCTCTGCCTCCCATTCTTCTTTTAAATATCCTTGGAACCACAAGTAAGCCAGCAGTCTGAGAGTGTGGTGCTCTATTGGGGGCACTATGAGGTGTTTAAGATAAATAGCTCATAGATTATTCAAGATCTTGTATTTGAGGGCAAAGACTTTAAATTAAAAAATGACTCCAAGATTCCTCACAGTGTTACCAGAAGCCAGGAAATGCCACCCAGGTTAAGTACCTGGTTACACACCATGTTTCTAAGATTTTTTTAGGCCAGTATAATAACTTAACTTAGAGGTCATCCACATCTTCGTCTTTAAGACATTCCTGATGTCTGGTAGGTTTCATCTGACTTTATGGATAGATAAAGCTGGGTATCATCTGAATAGCAATGAAAATGTAAGGTATTCCTTCTAATAATACTGTCTAAGGAAGCATGTATAATGCATATAGAATTGGTCCCAGCACAGAACCTTGTGGAACTCCATAATTAACTTTACTGTGTGAAAAGGACGCTATTTACATGAACGAATTGGAATCTACTCTGTATGCTTCAAACCACTCCAGCACAGTACCTTTAATACATATTGCATGCTCATGCAAACCAATGCATGTCATTGGTATCAGATGCTCATAGATGAGTCCACTGTCAGCAGCCATAAGAAAATCATTCATAACCTTCACAGTGTTTTTGTACAGTGATGAATTTTGAATCCTGACTGAAACTCTGTTAATCCAGTTGGAGATCCACTTAATTCTTATGGCAGACAGTCCTTTCCTGCTACACATAAATGCTCATAGGTATTGGTCAGTAAATGACAATGAAAGACAAATGAGTTACACCATTAAAAGTACATAAAATGTCATGTTTATTTAGTTTAATTCATATTTTACTTAACATTGTAAATCTATTTTCAAATAGAAAGCATTCTATACAGCATCAGGCAGGAAATGTCTCACTTTTTTACACATTTGCTGTCTCTTTTGATAAATAGAGGGAAGAGGCGTGTCAGGTCACGCTAGCACGCTGTGGTAGTCTGGTGGATATATGGTTATATTTAGTGCAGTTATTGCATTACAAAGCAACCATCCCAAAAAAAAAAGTAGTGCAATTTTTTTTTCTCTACTCACACAAAAGAGGAAGTCCAGATGGTCTAAGGCGTTTAAAAGTTTTTCAATGTTAGGCTTTGTATTGCATACAGAATAAGACAGAGGAAACTGAAGTATAACTCTTGTAAAAATTGTGCTTCATAAATCGAAAAACCTTCAACTGTTTTATCAGTTGCTAAATTGGTCCGCGTTGAAAAACATACTCTGCCAAAATATAACGAAAGGAGCTAATTGTTGAACTAAGACATGCAGGGTTTAGATAATCCACTCATTAGATCACAAATTAACAAAATCAAAGGCCTGATCTGGGACGGGGTTTTTTTTTGTTTTGTTTTTTTCCCCCAATGAGTGACTTTATTGTGGAAGAATGTCCTCAGTGTTAAAGGTGTGTGAAGAAATAAACAGATCTTTTTAGTAATCGTGTTGTTGGTGGTGCGAGGAGTGAGTAGCCCCAAAGACAAGACTATCACTACAAGACGACGAGGAGAGTCAGAATCGATGCATTACTAAAATACTTCAAAAGAAACAATCAGATTTCATGCAACACTTGCATAGATTTTTTTCTTAATTTTTTTTTTCAATCATGCTGATTTTTTTTCTCTTTAAAATATACAGAACACTAGATAGAGATACCTGTGACACATGGAAGCAGTAAACCAGGCTTTCCTATCAGCCGGCCGTGACAACAATCCACCCTGTGTAATGAACAGAGTTGGGCCGCCGCTCATCAGCATCGCGTCCACCTCGTCGTCGGCTCACGGACTAGAAATGGCGCAGGAACAGAATGACGTGTCACGAGTGCTACAAGTCCTCGGGGAGCACGACACGGTCGTTACATGGAGCTGAGCGCGATGAGTGTTGTAGGACATACACCTGAGGATCCGCCTTTGTAAAAACCAGCTGTAAAACTGCAGTACGCAAACAATGTTCGACACACAAAAAATATCCGAGGAGAGTGAGGTGGATGTAAGGGGAGTGAGATCAGTCTAGAAACTGTGGATGCTACAATCAATAACGTGCTACAATCGAATTTACGGGGCGATAGGTTGTGCGACCAAGTGGTGCTGGAGGTGCAAAAGGCATGCAAGCTTACATTCTCTGAAGCCTGGATTTGAAGAGGAGCTGCAGCTGTGCAGCATGTGCTTGAAATATGTGTATGAGTGGATGTAAACAAGCGTGTGTTTTTTTTGTTTTTGTTTGTTTTTTTGGCAAGGAATTCATCCTTTAAAAGATTTAAAACATTCCCTTTCATGGTTGTGTTTACATTCTCTGTGCCCATTCAAAGATTTTTTTTTTCTTAAGAGAGTGATTGTGCAACAGCAAAGACGAGCGATGCCCAGAACGTACTGCACTGTAGGTGACGCTGACGCTGTACTGCAGCTTCATATCGATTACTTACGTTTTAACTGTTTAGAGACTGTACAATGTCTCTCCAAAAATCTCCGTTCACCGAACACATGGATGGCAACAAACAAGTCCATATAAACAAAATCAAACAAATAAAGTAGCAGTGCCCATTCAGTATATACATTGGAATCAAATGCATTACTATTTCCCATAATTGATTCAGCAGTAGACATTCCTACGTTAGTTTATCCATAAAGGTCATTCACTTCCTGTTCTGACGTTAATGTGCAAATAGTCTTAAAATTATACATGCAATAGTAAAGATCGTTAAAAGTCTTAGGAATTTTAAGGCCAGTATATGAGACATCCTAAAATAGAGAAACCTTAGGCAAAGCAGCTAAAGTTTGAGTTTGCGTACAGCTGGTAGCCTGAAACTTTTCCCTTTCAGAGGTGAGTAGGCCCCCTGGAAGATTGTGATTGGTCGATAAACTGGGCATCTGTTTGTGTTTGTTTCCAATTGGCACTAAAGTTTGGCGAATCTGGGAACAAATTTCATCTCTAAGTTGCTAGTTTGGGACTGTGCGGTGGGTAGAGGGCTTGGGGGGGGGGGAGCTGGAGGCTGGGAGGGGCCCCTTGTCTCAGTAGGTGTCTCGGGGCCAGGGGCGGCTGCGCTGGCGGTTCCTCTGGTTGTGACCTTGCTGAGCTTCGCGCTGGAGCAGCCTGTCTTGTGACTCGTGCCCGTTGGCGCTGTGGGCACCGCCCGTATGGCTGCGGTGAGAGGGGTACATGTCCCTATATGTGCGAGCGTGGCAGGGAGAGGCGTATTCATCCTCCTCATCCTCCTCCTCCTCTTCTTCCTCTTCCTCCTCTTCATCCTCCTCGCCCCCCCTGTGACAGGGGCTCCCCCTCCGGCCACGAGAAAGCGAGTCGCTGGCTTCGTCAGATGGCATAAGACTGTCCTGCTCCAGGGGGGAGTGGGCCTCCTCGCCGGCCTCCTCTTCCTCATCACCCTCCAAGCCTACTGTCTCACAAGGCTGCGGCTGGTTCTTGTTCTGGATGATTCAAGTGGTCATGCAGGAAAAAAAATACAAATAAAGGCAGCGTCACATCAAAGCTTGGACTCAGGATATCATCTCGAAGGAAAAACACAAAATAAGGCAAACACTACATCAATAAGGACTTTGAAGGAATTGTGGGAGTCTGTCTGAAAGGAAAATTCTGGTTTCTTTCCCATTATTTCCCACTGAAGTGACTATTTTGAGCCTACAGAAGACATTGAGCTCTCCAAGTCTCTGATCACAGTGTGATCAGATCAATGCCCAACCGTCGTTCTAAGTGGTCAGTTTTTATGTTTATTTTTAGTAGATTTAAATTAAGACTTTAAAATGATTCATACAAAATTGTTTTTTTTTCTTTTCCATGAACAGCATAAAGTTAGCATTACCCTCAGAGACCAATAGAATATGGCAGACTCAAATCATTCCTCACATACCCACGTGTGCCTTTAAAAAAGCTTCTTACTGAACACAAAGTGACACCTACTGTAGGAGTTTAGGTACAGTTTAGACCACAGTCTTTGTTCTGTTTAAACAGGTGTCGAGTATTAAACGAGTATAAAGGGCAAAGGTGTCTCTTTTATTTTTGCTGAAGAGCCGTGCCCAGTTTTACCTGATCTTGGTTAGTAAAACTACTGAATAATGACCAATGAAACAATGTATCATCTTTGTATCTTTGTGTTAGTGTTTGAAAAGGTTCAATCTTCACTAACAATCCCTTACAATCAGATAGGAAAAAGCCTCAGATGTCTTAAGAAAAAGAAGTGCAATTTCATCACATTCAGATGGTCATTGCAAAAAACCCAACAAAAACAAAAGAAAAGAACTTAAGTGAAATATATATGTGATATCTTTGTCAGTAAAACTGCTGCAAAACTGATGACGATTCAGACCTCTTGCTCACATAAAAAGTTATAATGCGATCACTCTTAACACCGCAATACTTCCTGATAGAAAATACAGAGAAAAGTCACAAAAATAATGCCGTGCATGTCTGCAGTTTTTACAATTTGAAAAGCTACCTAGTAGGCCACATTGGACCCTTTGGCGGGCCACTTACAATTCCTTGTACATATCTTGGACACCCCTGCAATTCAATGCTACTTTTATGATTCTTTATATGGCCTGAGGACTGTGGGCTCTGTAATCTCTCTTCTACATCAGAATTGCATTAACAGTAAGTAAGAGTAAGACAACAACACAAACTATTGATATCGATTGATAAAAGATGTAAGTACGTCCTCTACTGCTTGTGGTGCTATATTTTCTTATGTAACTCCAGCCCCACACCACCCTGAATTGGATAAATGGTAAAGAAAATGGATGAATGGATGGATATTCCAATGTAAAGTAAGCTACCGTAACCCAAAAGCTTAATTCCGTGACACAGAGCTGTAGAACTACAGTTGTGGTCAGAAGTTTGCATTGCACTTATAATCGACATGAATGTCATGGTAATATAGGGCTTTGATTTCTGCTAATGCTAATGATTTCTTTGAACTGTTATTTTTCCACAGTGGAATAATTGTACAGCATACATCTTTAATGAAAAAAATGAATGGGTGCACAAATTTTAATTTATCCAGTTTTTTCTGTAATCCACACAGGCTCAAATACATACATATTACACATATTTGGTTAAATGTTCCTTAGCAAGATTCACCTCGACCTCATGCTTTTGATTGTCATCAACAACCTTCTGCCATAATTCTTCCCTGGACATTTGACCACTCTTCCTGGCAGAATTGGAAGAGTTCATAAATTTTTTTGGTTTTCTGGCACAGTCCCGACTTTTAAACATATTCCACAAGGTTTCAAAATGTATTCCAGACGCTTAATGTTAGCTTTATCCAGTCCAAAACCATTTTTGATGTGTGTTTGTGATCGTTGTCCTGTTTGATCACCCAATTATCTTCATGTTTCAACTGTCCAGCTGTTTGTTGATCTGAGGTAAAAGTGAAGAATTTGCATGTAGTCTTCTTCTTCATTTTTCCATCCACTTTGTGTAATGCACCAGTACCACTGACAGGAAAACAGCCCCAGAACATGATGCTGCCAGTGTATGTATATGTTTGAGCCTGTATATATACTTCTGTCCCTGTGTGAATTAGAGAAAATTCAAAATAAATTCAAACTTGTGCACCTACTTGGCACTGCTCGAATTATTAAAATGTTTGCTGTGCAACGATTCCACCCTGGAGAAAGAAGCCAAAATGACCATGACATTCATGCTCATGATGAGTGTATGTAAACCTCTGACCACAACTGTAGGTAACATTAAAAAAAGCCTATATAATGACCAAAAAACTCCTATTTTTACTAAAATTGCAAGAAATAGCAAATGTGATGTATAAGCTCAGAGATATTGTGGCATTTTCTAAAATATCAAGGTATAGAAAACTGGGATTACTTGTTCTTTAATCAACCTGCAGTCAGTGTCATAAACCGCATGTAAGTAAACTGCAGAAATAACACAGAGCTGAGCAACATAAAAGGGTGATAGTGTTCATAAGTGGCATGCAGAAGTGCAGCAGTGTTGTTATCTTCAAAGTCCTTTGTTTTGTCGGTGTGTGTATAGATTAATACAACAGACACTGAACAAAAAAATGCATGTGAAACGGCTGAATGGATGTTCAGGAAGTTCATCTTGGAGGTAAAAAGTTATTTTGCCGATGCTGTGGACTCATTTTTTTTGTGTAAATTTGCATTTAGTTCAGGTGAAAGCATCGTTTAAGCACCCATCACTTGCTTTAATTAGCATCATTCAGGTAGCTTCATGTGCCACAGTGAGCAGGGACAGCATTCACAAAGCATGCTTGGAAACTGAACACAATAGGGAAAGTTAGATTTAACACAACCAATATATTTCAATTGTAGTATTAAAATGGAGACAGAGCTTAGCTGCTTTGTGAATAAAGCTTGTGGAGCAGTGATTCACCTGAAACCATCCAAGTAAAGGCAAAGAGGCAGGATGCAGTAAATTAAAGACAAACAACAGCAGAAAAACAAAAACACACCAGGTCTAATCTTTTCTGAGAGTTGAATGAATAAAATGCTTTTCATTCACTGTCTCAGCCGCAGGGTCGTGTTCGGGTGTCGGAGGTGCGCAAGAGGGGTGCAAATATATATACATATTATATAAACCCTACTACTCACCCCAGTTTGTACGCGATCATTCAATTAATTCCTGTGTTTCAGAAAACTGCAAAGATGTTAAGCATGGATGAGTGAGAGGACAGACAAGACAACTGGAGACAATTAAACAAAACACAGGAGTGAAGCCTGAGATGGGAAGAGCTGGCAAAGACAGTGACAACATACAATGTGTTCAAAAAACAAGGCTCGTTGTCAAAAGTCTTACATTATTTTAAAAGCGTATTTTTACGCTCTCCTGATTTATGTACACACTCAGAGACAAACTTACCTGTAGGCTAGAGATGGCAGAAGGCGGGGTCATGAGGCTCTGCTCCAATAGTGGATTAAGAGGGGTGTTTCCTGGGAGGTGAGTGGCACGCCAGTAAACCTCCAAGTATTCAGCCAAATGCTCACAAGCATCTTCCAACTGGTTCTCATCCAAAATGACATCAAACATATCCTACGAATGTACAACATGAAAAATTAGACTGTAACTCAGTGGCATTCTGTTAGGACAAGCAAGGCAAGCAGTGCTTGCATTATTAAATCTAGAAATAAAGTAAAATACATTGAAACATACCAAACTATAGCGATCTCTCTCCTTTCATCTCAGACAGTGCTGTCATAAAGCACCTTGCCTGTCAATTAATGCGCACCCAGTCTGTACATTACTGCCATCTTGTGTTAGGTAGTTGGCTATTGTCGCTGAAAGCTGTGCTTATTTCATGACATAGCAAAGTGTAGTCGTCTCCTTCTCTGAGAAGGTGTCTGTTTCCTGCTAACAATAACTGGTGCTAGGCAAGCTGAGAGGCCAGCAGTTTTTTTTCTGGTGGTTTGCGCATGGGCACTGCGGATAAACCTCTGGTCTTTGATGGTAAACTAAGGGGAGAGCAGAGTGCACTGGTCTGCTTTCACTGCTTCAAGATCAGTTATGACCTGCGCTTTGTGTGGAAACACAGCTAGCATTAGCAAATGAACGGGCTTCAGTGATAGCATTATATCTTCAGAGGAGTTTTCTAATCACCTTGGCCAACTTGTGAGATGTAGAGGAGAACGTGAAAACGTTTTTAATAACTCTTCAATACATTAGAAAGGAAAGCAATGACAAGGCAGCTCTGACCATGCCTGGTCTAATAAAACAGGCAAGTTGAACAGGCGCAAGCTCAGGAGCATTTTTAGATTAGCATCTATGAGAATGTCTGAGTGCAATAAGCTTAACCAGCTGTTTTGCTAAAACTCCACCTTTATTTTTCATTCGTATTTTAATCCCCCTGTAGATACTAACAGTTAACCATGCCACACACTGCTCAAGCCTTTAATTCAGATGATTTTTTTGATATTAAATATTTGAATATACTTTTTGAAAAATCAAAAAAATCATTTTACATTATCATGTAAAATGTCCAAACTGTATGGACTTATTACAAACTGTAGCACTCACAGGGGGGCACTGAGAGAGTTTGTCTGCAGCCATCATCTGCACATTCAGGTGCTTGCTCTGAGACTTCCCCCTGGATTTGATCAGCCTCTGGAGCACCTGAGAAAAAGAAACAGATGGTGTAAGAAACCAAGAAAGATAAGACTGCCTTAATCTAATGTTCATGAGCAAGGTGTACCTTTGGTGAGGAAACTTTAACATAGACAATGATGGGTGCAAGGGAGGTTTTGGCGAGCTGTGCGGGATGGTTGATGGTGTCTGCGTCCAGAACAACCAGTTGCAGGGTTTTGGCGAGTTCAAATATCCTTTCAATCTCACTCTGAACCTCAGCTGCACAGACAAGAAACATTAGATTATCAAAGTTGATTCCCTTCCCTAAATGTAAAATAGAGGTGGCCAACCTCAAAATACAACAATTTTGGTTTGTCATAAAGTGTGAACTGGATAAGATCTTCACCACTGACTCTGAATGCACTCCATTGTGCATGCTACTTGGAGTAGCAAACGACAAAATCAGGGGGAAATTTGGAAAGCAGCTCTATGCACTGTTAACGTTCTGTGCAAGGAAATGTGTACTTTTGAACTGGATCACGGACACGGCCTCATCTAAGACTCAATGACACCGGATGGTACTGGAATATGTGTCACTGTGGATTCTCTATTTATTTATTTGTATTCTTGAGCCGGGTTGTTTGTTTTGTCTGTTTTGTTTTATTCTGTTATGTTGGTTTTGTTTTGTTTAATGATGGTGTCAGTGTAAAGTTTAAAACTCAATAAATTCATGGAAGAAAAAAAAAGTTGCTTCCCTTCAAAAAAAGAAAGAAAAAAGAAACTTGTGGAACTTTCATACTGGCATCAGCGTAGCTTACCTAAGCTCGAGCGAGTGTTGGATCTCTCCATTATGGGTCTTTTGTTAAGGACAGATCTCTTGGCTAAGGACAGGTCGGCAGTTACACGGGTGATTGAAATTCTGTGGACAAGTTGCAAAATGCAGGTAAATATACACTGAAACTCTTTCACTGAAATAAAGGCCTGGCTTTCACCAACTACTTGATTTATTATATAATCTCCCCATTTTACTGACCTTCCCTCAAATCTGTGTTTCAGGAAGTCAAAGAGAGCTTTCTGCATCATATCTGTCACCTTTGGGAACATAAGAAAAACAATTAATTACAAACACATTATAATTAAAAGGCTAAGACATCCTGCTTCCTCTTATTGTTTTTCAAATGTATGCTGCTAGAGTTGTTCATGTTAGTACTAAACATGGTCAAATCAAATAAACCAAAATGTTATGCTTCAGACATTTTTTTCTATTCTTGGCTTGGTACGATATCAGTGAAAGTGGATCCACCCCTCCACCTGCTAATCAGCCAATCAGAAGAATGCTATTTTGAAGGGAGGATGGCAGGAGGTAAAACAGCTTCTTTCAGGGAGTGGATAAAATGTACTTAGCACCAAGGCCCAGTTTAACATAAATAAAGATTATTTTAAGATCTGAATCCTGCAAAGTGGTTTTAGTGAAGTCAAAGATTTATAAGTAACTAAAAAGTAAAATTCTGAAAATTACCAAAACAGTTCAAATAAATAAACAAAACATAAAATGTTTTGGCTTACTACAGTAAAGTGTATTAGGTACACTTGTTAGACTGTTCGCTAAATGTCTAATTAGCCAATCACATGGCAGAAACCCAAAAAGTCCACTTGAGTCAAAGTACAGTTACTTCATAAAAGACAAAAGCTTGAGTACAGGAGTCATGAAAACAATTACTTGTGCAAAAGGATGAAACTGTCTACTGAAAAATAACTTATGAGTAAAAAAAGAGACATAAACATGCAACTGTATCAATAGTCCAGCTTTGATGAAATTCTTGATCCTAATTTCCTAAAAGTAGTAAGTAGTGTTAATTACAGACTGCATAATCATCCAAATTTCCAAAAACTGTAATGGCTGCCAAATGGCCCTTAACAAAGTATAAATTCAGGGTCTGAGGACTTTCATAAATGCAAAATCATAGTGTCATTTTCTCATTATGAGTGTAGACTAAATACCAAAAAAGTCATCATTTAATATTTGAATATTTTCCAATAACTTTCAAAGGACAAATTCACCCGAGCTAATAATGAATGCAGCAGTGCCAAGGCAGTGTGAACAGAGCAAATAGTGCAGAGGAAAGCAGTCGTTCTGTCTGCTGGAGGTGAAATGGGGAGAAGCTGACCTCATAGCCCTTCAGCGATGGTCCCACGAGAACCACCGGCCTCATAGAGGGCACCACATCATAGGGAGGGACATGTTCCTACCAGAAATAGAGGAGGACAGGAAAGGGGATAAAGAACAGCGAAAACAGGGGTGAGAAATGATGGGAGTTGGGTTTGGTTGTTGTTTTTTACCGTCATATTCAATCAAACAATGACCGAAAAAACAGTATTAAGACCTGAAGTTATTTAAATGCATTTTGGTTTTATAACATTACATAACAATAATTACTGGTATTAGTTAATCAACTAACCTGACAATGAGACAGGTGACAGAAAAGGGATTGGTTAGTTGTAAAATATTTAAAGGTTTTGCTAAAATCACCCATTTTAAGATCAGGTGCTTCCAGTGTACTACTGCAGTGATTATTTTAATATTAACTCCATAAAAAAACAATTAAGCAACCTCCTACACTCACAATCTGTTACACCAAGCCTGCTTGTAGTTTCTAATTGTATAACCTATTTTTGTTTACTTTCCATGGCCTCTCTTACTTTAGGGAATTCAGTATTATCTTCTACAAACTCTGTGTTGTTTAGAGTGAAAAATTAAAAAAAAAAAGCATGAATTATAAGCAAATTCTACATCATCATAAAGTACCAGAACCTACCTGTTTTTGCTTCTGTTTAGCTTGTGAAAACAAGAAAATAGCAATCAGTGACAGAAACTGATAAAAGACAGCAGAAGCTGCTTTTTGTTTCAGGACCAGAAGAAGGTTTGCTGTACTTACATTCACCTGCAGATGGCGGCGTCGTCCTCCAGCTCCCTGTCACCATGTCTCCTAAACTTGAGGAGTTACCTCCTGTTTTCCTGCAGAAGCAGCAGCAAAGACACATTGAATTACCGAAGCTGTTTTGTGGAAATAGATCACCTGAGATGAAATGAAATAGCTGACCTCTGTTTCTGCTCCTGTTTCAGTCGCATTGCCTCCAGTCGTAGAGGGCTGGGGATGAAGGTGATGTCTGCTCCTTCTTTTACTAGCCGGCCGATCCACCAGTCATTATTGTACTTCTGTTAAATTCAGTTCAAAAGTAGCACTGGTTTACATACAGCATGTGTCTTGTTTTAATATAATGAAAGGGCATATTATTATCATTAGTAGTAGTAGTACTAGTATTATTCAAAACAGATAATCTCACTTCTTTGATGTGCAGGAAGTCTTTGGCATCGAAGTTGACTGCAGCTCCTTGGACTGGACAGTCCTCATCCAGAGCTCCACAGTAACTCACATTCGTCTTTACTGCAAACGCTACAGGTTTGGACTGTGGTGTCAACAAATAAGAACATGAAGAAGACTTGTGAGTGATGCAAATGCTCTGCGAACATGTGAGACTCGAGGACAAGAACAGAGGGCAATAGATCAACTCCTTGTTACTTGAAAACAGACTTCCTTTGATTGAATCAGCAACCAATCACACAGCACAAAAGATGGTGACCAGACTAGCAGATCATCAAAGGATGTGACCGGGTGGTAATATGCCAAATATGTGGCTCAAATAGGAACGCACCAATACAACATTTACATTGGATAATGGTCAGATCCTTACTCAGAAATCAGTGACAGTGATTGTGCACATGATGTCACATGATGTCACCTTTCATATTGTTCTGTTTACTTCACCGCACAACAGCAGCAGCTAGCAGAAGCACTAACAGCAAAGTGTTAGCAGTTTAGATGCCTCCTTTACCAACAACCCGTCTTTCTAATAACAATTTTTTTAAAGTTACGTCAACACACTGCTTGTTTGCTCACTTATTATATTCAGTCAGAAAAGTATCAGGTAGAAGCTGGTGCAAAAACTTGTTGGAAAGCTTTTAATATGGTTACAGTAGCATAATGTGTCATAGTCAACTCAAATAATATTATTTTGCTCCAACTGTCCTCTGAAAAGTAAACTAGCACAACTGTAAAAGACAAAGGTACTTAGACTAGTGCAAATACATTTGACAAATCCATTAGTTATCTTGGGCCTGTTGTTGCTTTTTTTTTTTACCAATTAATATCAACTCATTAAAAATATACTCTTGGTTACAGAGTTAGGAAAGATATGTTTAAAATTAATAGTGATGCTTCCATAGACATAACAAATGACTTCCTGCCTCTTTCTCATAGTGATGAACAAAGTTTGATAATTTAACGGTAATTTAGCGGTATCAAACAGCACAAAGGATGAAAAATAATTAGATTTTCAGATTTCTTTGTAAAAGCACCGACATTAACATCTCCTTTGCTGACTTTTACCTACAACCTAGACTCTTCTACTTCAAAATTCAACTGGAGAGATAGAGCCAAATGTTTCTTAGATATTTTCGTTCATAAACAGTCTAAACACAGCAGTGTAGCTACGATAATGACTGTATGGTGTACCTTAGCTCTGTCGAGCTGCTGTTGTGCCTGGCGCTCGGCTTCACGCCGATACGCCTCGCGGTCCTCCTCTGCTGACAGGTCTGAATCAGATGGTCTACTGGTGTACGAATCAGCTGACCCCTGTCAGGAAAGAGTGACATGATATTAGTGACACAGTGTTTAATAACTCAGTGAGTCACATGAAGATCACCCAGTCATGTTAAGATTACTTAGGCTGTATTACTGTTTGTTTTTTCTTTCATCTGCGTCTCCCTTTTAGCGTTTGTTTGAGTGCAGGTGTGCATGCAAATATGTGCCTGTACTCATGAACACATTCATGTGTGTGCATCTACAAAACAATGCGTTGCTCTCCCACACCAGCCATCTTCTGAGAGGCCAAATATAGCACAAAGGAGGCAAGAGCTTCCTCTTCTCTCCTGCTTGGCCCCAATCCAGTCCATCATCCCCCACAGTGCAGCATATATACATCATTTATTCCCCTGTTTATTCTCCAAGGACATCTCCTCATTAGCAAAATATATGCTGGTTATCATTTTTCATTGTAGGACACATACCAAGGATGCCTAGCATGTCATGCTGAGGGCGAGGGATAAAGCAAGCAAAGAGCTATTTTACACAATAAGTAAAAGAGTGAAAATAGCTTCATAGGTCCTTCTA
This sequence comes from Perissodus microlepis, assembly GCF_051167445.1. Lineage (NCBI taxonomy): Eukaryota > Metazoa > Chordata > Actinopteri > Cichliformes > Cichlidae > Perissodus > Perissodus microlepis. The sequence continues at coordinate 24,874,144 of NC_140480.1, forward strand.
TTCACAAAAAAACTCTCATTTTCTTAAAATAGCTGCAACCATTAGTCAATTAATCAATTAGTCAATCAACTAAAAATGAACAGGGAAATATTTAGGTAAACATTTTAATCAGATTCCAGTACCTCAAGTGTGACGTTTTCCGGTTTTTCTTGATCTCATGTGGGAGTAAAGTTAATATTATGGTTCTGAACTGTTAATGGAAAAAAAGGCTTTTCAAAATAGCCCCACAGATTCAATCAATAGTAATAATAACAATTGCAGTTTGTATACAATGTACAAATGGACTTCCACAGTAATAGTTTGGTTACTGCGTGTCCCTGTGAGCGTGTGAGTTCTCCTATATTTGGCTTCTCTTAAGGAACTCAGTCCTGAATCTGTCAGCAAAAAGAAAACCAAGTCAGAGGAGACAAAATACAAAGGGGGTTGTGGCAGGGGAGAAAGAAAAATCTGTGGTGGTGGTCATGAAAACGCTCAGGTAAACCTCTCTAAATGACATGATCAGCCATATTGTTGTAAATAAAACAAAATGTTGAGAAACTAAAAAACAGCAGAAATACAGTTCACTTTGGTTTTCCTCTCCTCCAGAGTGCAGCGATTCAGTCCCGATCATCCATCTTGCCCACATATACAAACAGATCCTCTGGAGGACCAATTAGCAACAGCAAAACAAAAAGAAGTACAGGCACATAATATAGACACACACACATACACAAAGTGTCCAGACATACCCCCCCCCTCCACAAAACAAAACAAAACAAACAAACAAACAAACAAAAAAAGAACCAGCCAGCACCTTTGCTTTCTCTGCACTTCAAAACGCATGCATGCAATCCAAAATAAATCATCATCTACAGTACCACTGCAAGCGAACACCTCTCCTCGTTTCTTTTTTTGGTGTGGTGGTGTCTGTTAGATAACTAGATCTGATTTCTAGCACTCAGAAGCTCTGCAAGGCAACACTGCACCAGTGCCAGAGAGCAGCACCGTCAGAAAAAAGGAGGGTGAGAAAGAACGGGTAGAAACAGACAGCGAGAGAGAGAGAGAGGGGGGGGGGTGAATACTGTTGACAAGACATACTGAAAAGAGGATGTTTACGAGTGAGTGATGGAGATGCGAGAGGTTTTATGCAACGATAAAGACAGGCTATCTAACGGGAAAGATGAGATTAGGACAGAATAAAATGCTGTGAAGGACTGGAATGAGACCTACATATCTTTCCTTACTGCAGATACATGAAAAGATGGGAAACAGAGGGAGGTGGAGGTGGTGGAGGGAGGGACCGTGACCACATGAGACAGACGCACACAGATACCGGAGAGAATTGCATACCTGGCTGATTAGCAGGACGGCGCTAGAGTCTGATAAAGACATGAATGTGAATTTTCTCACTCTAACAGCGATCCCTGTCTTCACTGGGAATGCTCACAAACACACACAGACATAAAAGTGGAATAAATATGGTGGTGGGCGCAGAGGAAAGGTGTTATGTCAGAGTGCCTTTTAATGATGTTAGAACACAGAGAGCTTTTCGTTAATAACGTTTAGACAGGGGAGCATGCACCTGTGCTGCACACTCACTAACTTACCAACTGTTAAATTCTCCAAAGAGCAGCTTTACCACCAACGTCTTTTAGGTGAAGCTTGGCTGCATTGCAGAGTGTAACAATATAAGAACATCCTTATTGTGTTTTCTAAGGATGTCTTGTTTTTTGTTTCTGTTTTTTTGCTGCTAATGTCCCTGTCTGCAGACTAAATTTAACTCTGTTCCTTCCTACTCTGCTTCTGTGATTATTCTTCACACACTGCAACACTGATGGCCCCAACTCCACAGGGAGGGGCCAACAGGGAAGTGTGTCATCTAACTAGTCGAGTCCTCAGAGGGCCAAGTCATCCTACAGGCTAGGGACCGAACAACAGAGGATTTCCACACTAATTTGATTAGGCGGATTTCACTGATACTGTTCTGTTCTTTTCCCCCCTCTTTCTGATAAGACATGTAGAGATTTCTTTACTACTGGCTCAAGACTAATGAATTTCTTAGCCATGGTAGAGTAACTTTACAGAAGCACAACCCCATTAACAACAAGGAACAACCTTGATAAATCTTATTAGAAGAAAAATGTGGCTTTTGAGCTGCTAAATACGAGAAGGTGGCATAAACTCAGTTAATCTGATATTAGACATCATGTGTACATGTGTTGTGGTAACAAAGCAGCAGCTTTCTTTGGATTAAATTACATGTGGGTTCATCCCTATGATGTGAGTCTTTAATATTATGTGTAGTAATTTGAGCTGCCATTAATACAAAAATTGGGTGTATATTTTACGCAAGTACCTCCAAAAATCAGATGTAAAGTTATTGACTGTATTAACCCTATTAAAATTTTATATTTTACCCTTTTTCACCTTCATTGACATAATTTATCACTTGTTTACTTGTTCTCCCAAATTTGATTTCAATGTGAAAATGCAGTCGCTACATGAAGTTTAAGGTTTACAGGCAGCAAAACCTTGGGAAACTCACATGACCTTACCATTGAAAGCAAAGACCAGTAAACACAAGCTCCAGCTGAGACTGATGTGAAGGTCTTTAGTTTTGAAGTGACTCTGTAATTAGTATTGGACAAACTGAAAGTTTGATCTCATTAAATGTATAATAGTGTCTCGTCATCCTCTTAAAGTCTGGGCAAAATCCATCCAATAGCTGTTGAGTAAATCCTGGCAATCAGCAGACTGGCTTTCATCCCTGCTGCCATGTGGCTAACACAGCAAAAAACAATGCATACCTGCCCTCTGTTTTGCTGACAATAGTATTTCACAGTATGCCATAGTGGTATTATTACTGCACAAGTGGGCTTTTACACTTTGGCTCATACTTCTGTCAGGAGTGTATACAATATTTAAAAAATTTAATTCCATTATTATTAAAAAAATTAAGCAAAAATAAAGCGAAACCACACAAAAAATTTAAAATTATCTCATTTTGCCTCTGTTAACAAAAATGACATTTGTGCCTGTTATGTTTAAAAAAAGAATCTGTTGGCCTTGACTAACACGATATCTTTGCCTCACCTGATAAACTAGAAAAAGCAGACACAACCTCTATCTTGATCACAACTCATTTTGAAGCTTCTCTGGTCTCTTTTCTTTATCCTCCATCTGTCTTTCCTGTTCTTGAATATAGTGACAGCTGTTAACAGACTGTTGTGCTACTGTGTAAACTGCTGTTCTTCAGTGTTCATATCATGCATAAAATGATGCCCTGCACATATTTACAGTGATGTTAAGTGAACAGAATTTGTTAATCAATACTTTAGATATTCTCTAAACATCTCATGTGATGGCAGTTGGTCCTGAAAGCTGTCATGAACGCACATACATAACCTTCCTCCTTAAAAAGAAACTGTGCAATTTAAGAATGTCTGTGTGTTTTCGCGTTTTTTGCAAGGCCACTATTAAACATAAAATCTGAAGTGAGCCCGAGGACCAGGGCTAATGCAAACCGAAGAAGCTGCTAAATAATCAAATTGAAACTTTATTTCAATGTCAAGATCAAGTCGTACATGGTGGCAAACTGTGCCACATTGTAACTCCAGTGTTTTCCCCAGGCTGAGATTTACAGTTTAACATTTCTCCCTAAACGCCTCACTTGTTAACTCTGACATCATTAGCCATTTCAGGGCTCCAAATGCTCCTTCTGTTCCCAAAAGCAAACAAACACTGAGGCACCAATGAGGCTTAAGAATGGTCCAAATTCTTTCAGCTCTAATAAAATGATGAGTGTAGCTGTTTTAGGTGTTACTGTAAAGTTTAACTTGACAAAAACAGGACGTATGAGTTTAATCTAGCTTGCTGGAATCTAAAGATGATACACCGTGTTCTGACTGAAGGACTGGGCAATAAAGTGATAAAGATACATAGAGACATAATTAAAGTCTAATAGAACGTCTGTGTTTTGAAGGACAACACAAAAGGCCAATGACAATGAGAATAGTACTGTGCCAAATCAATCAGGTGGCTGGAACAGAGTTGGAGCCACATCAGGTTAGACTGAGGAGTCTAGCAGGCGTGGGCTACCACAGCTGTATACACCAGCACAACAACAGAAAATCAAGCAGTGCCATCCCTGCACAGCTGACAATTTACCTGCACAATGCAAGACTTTACAAGACTCTTTCTCCCGTAACATGCCTTGTGACAAAAACGAAGAGACACAGATGTATCACAAATGCAAGCGCCTGTGTTATGGTAACACCTGATGTCAGTAAGTACAGTCAAAAACACAGAACTTTAGCAGCTGATTAATGTAACTGACCCTTGTTACTAACTCCCTGGCCATAAACACACTGAGTGTAGAGAGACAGTGTGTCACACTTCTCTACCGCATCAGATTTCATCTGATCTGTGTATGAATCTCGCTGCCCACCTCACTACGACTGTACTGCACTCCCTGGGCTGTAAATTTTTTTCCATTTATTTTTTGCTTTGGAGCATAAGCCGGCCACAGTCGAGTGAATATGAGTTTTTTAAATGTTCTCCTTTGTTTACATTTGAGCGTTTCTTACATTTATACTAAGGATATTTAAACAGAATGCTTTGTTTGTTTTTTGTCTTATTTATGTTTTCGTTTCCCAACAATTTAAACCAGTTTGAATCTATACAAAAATACAAAATTAAGGTTTTTTTAAATAGTTTTAGCAGATTTAGATTTCATTTTGAATGAATCTCTATGTATTTATTTGGAATTGACAAAAAAAAATTAGTTTTTCATTTTGATTTTATTTTCAGTAACACTTTACTTGGGGTTGGGGGTTGGGGACCGCTCTTCTACAGTATATATAGCATGTTTAACTACCAGAAAATAGATATTATTTTAAATCAAAAGTAACCTTGTATTGTCACTGATTTGATTTATATAACTAACTAACTAAATAAATGTAGATAAATGTCAATATTGACTTATATGAAAAAAATATTGTGATCGAGATTTTTTTTTGGCATATTAAGAAAGTAAAAAATGTATCCCACTGCTGTAACTTTAGACGTAAATAAAAACCTTAAACTAAACACCAGTCACATTTAGAGGGTAATTTTGGTTGGACTCTTTGTATAATGATATCCTACTTCGTCACTAGCTACAGAGCTATGGTTAGGCCAATATAAACACATTAGCAAAGGAAGCTGTGGGATGACGGTTAAATGCTCTCAACAGAAGTACATATTGAGGGTCTTGAATTGAAAGAGAAAAATACCATCATATGGCAGGTAGAGCAGGGCGATATGACCAAAAATATTTATCGCGATATACATTTGAAAATCTGCGATAACGATATAACTGACGATATAATTGACACTAGACAAAATACTTTACAACTCCTCAACTTTATTAGTGCAAAAAAAACCCATCAATGTATTTTCACTTAAACAAGCAGCTTTTTTTAAGTGCATTAAAATTATATAAAAAATTAACAGTGCAAATGCAAATTCCTTGCTGACAGTTTAACCAAAAGGCATTTCCAGTGGAAATTGGCCGACATATCCTCAGCATACCATGTATAATATCCACAAAACTTAAAAAGAGGTTATACACACAAAATACGGTAATATTATGTTGAAACACGGTACGTATCACTCCGCCAGGCTCCTGCCTACGATAGCCGTAATGCTCCGACAAGCCATCAAGCGGTGCGGCTTCGTAGCTTAGCAAAGTCGTACTGAAACATTTGACAGATTTTCGAGCGCCGTCTACCACATAAAATCGTTTCGAGGTGAGTAAACACAACCAGAATTCATACATAAGGCACACGGGATTATAAGGGGCACTGTCAATTTTCAGAAAAATCATAGGATTGATTTTAAGTGTGCCGTATTTTCCAAAAAACACGGTAATAACGATGGCCCGCTGGCATGCTCTACCAAAAATAGTGTTTTGTTGTGTATCTGACGGATGAAAGCCAAACCAGTTCCACACCACTGAAGTTGCAGCATTTTTACAAACCAATTCTGGTTCATCCGTTTCATTTAACGATCCACTTTCGCTCTTCTCATTCTGCGTCGTTGCCATGTGCGTATGTAAACAAAGGCACTGCACATGCGCGTTTTACCCATATTCTATCGCGATATTTCATTTTCCTATCGTTGCCCAATATTACACCGGTATTACCGTGAACGGTATGATATAGCCCAGCCCTAATGGCAGGTATAAGACACAGAAAACAGACAAAACTTTAACCAAGATGATGCCTAAAATGAGCCTTCTGAGGCTAGTCGTTAATATCTGTTGTACGGCCCGGAGTACTTTCTATGAAAAGGTCGTGATTCTAAGTTTCGTGTCTACATTGAGTTTAACAGAAAATCCAAAAATCCAAATGATTTTCAAAGTGTATAGATTAAATACATACAGAGACTCCTTCTTTTATGAGAGAAATAAAATGCAGGGACAGCATGCTAATGCAAATTTCTATGGTTTTATTAAACCATGGGTAGCAGATTATCCAGAGCAGCAGCAAAATACATTATTCAGCATGCTGAAAACCCTTTCCCTCTTTGCAAATATTCTGAGCAAAAGCTCCAGCAATCAGGATATCCAGCAACCAAATATCTAATTTCAAAAAGTGTTCGATTAGCTGTGCGGTCGTAATTCAACATCAGCGAGTTCCACGAGCTACAGTGCTCTCTGAAACACACTGCAATAAATCAGTCTGGTTACATCAATATGGAAGGCAAGATCAGGCATACTGCATGTCAAACTGCAAAACTCAGAAGAGGTGTGAAGAGCAGCTGAGGCAATCATAAAGTCAAACAGGTGAACGAATGAGCGAAACAACGAGCATGAAAGAGGAAGACAAAGCAAAAGAGAGACAGGTGAAGCGGCTACAACATGATCCTTTAGAGATGTTAGGAAATCAATAGAAGAAGAAGAAGAATCTAACTGTATTATAAGTCTTTGTACTTACTCAGTTGATGTGGTGATGGTGATGCTGCCAGTCCCTCCCTCTCTATAAACTACATGCTGTGTGCAGACAGACCGCACTATGTCCCATCACCTTACCTCACTACAACCTGCACTGGAGCAGACACCGGCAACACCTTCTTTTTCTATTCTTACCTCATCACATCACAACACAACAACGAGTGCAGCTTTTGCGTCACCTGATCAAACCGCCTCTTTAAATTTACATCACATTCTTACTCATTTCCATTACAGTCCAATTCATCAGAGGAGAAACTGAAGAAACTGCTGTTATTATCATGCACTCCCTGAAGATTTCTCCTCCGGTCTCAAAGCCTCGCGTCCTACATATATCACATACATCCATACTGCTTATTGTATCCTGCTGCAGAAATGAGTCATACTCCACTGCTCCTACATAGACACCCCACCCCTATCACAGACAAGAAACTATCTGCTCTGTTTGTGAATTTTACTCCTTCTGCATAAAACACTTTGTCATATCAGCAATGGGAGCAGGAGGAGGCGGGGTGCCTGTTGTGCGTGCAGAGAGAAGGTAATGATTGAAAAGAAACCAAAAAGGTGCTCGTGTGAACACTGAACCCACACATCACATCGCCCGAGGCCTTCAAAATGAGAGTCATGAATATTTTAAACCATGCAATATTCTCTGGAAATCTGGAGATTGTCATTAAGCCTCGCGATCCGGATAACTAATGTCCCCTTCTGAAGAAGATGTCTGCTCAGCCCTTTTTCCCCCCCTTCTTCTTCTTCTTTTTCTCACGCCTCTCAGTTACACTGTTCCTCATTCCTGTTCTGTGGATGAAATCGAGGTATTTTATTTATTTATTTTACAGACCCTTATGCTTGCAGATTATTCACACCTATAAGAAAGGAACATGATGCCTTTACCCCTTAAAACCCTCTAAGTAAATGTAATGTGGAGATTAATGAAGAAGTGGATAATGAACAGCTTCAACTACTTTACCAAATTTTTGCTGCTTCTAGCCTCTCAAATTAAGAAGATGCTGCTTATTTGTATCATAAAAGATAGTAAACGAGCTGTGGGTGAAGGCGAAGCTGTCGATTCACCGGTAACAAAAGTTTGTACAGTCATCTACATCTGTGGGCTGTGGGTAGTGACCAAAAGAACAAGACTGTGGATATAAGGGTGTCTGGTGTCATCTGGTCTATAAAACACTCACAAAACAGTGCAGAAAACCCTAAAGTGATGGAAGTTGCTATAATGTAATACAACACAAAAGGTTTAAAATGCTAAAATTTGGCACCTTTGATTAAAACTAACTCAATCGGTTAAGGATACTACTGCTTATTATTAGTGTAATAGCTTCAGCTTTACTTTGAGAGATTATCTGACCAACTGACTTTTCAAGGTTATTTTTGTTAAATGTTTTCTCAAAGTGCAAGGAGTCAGAGTAAAAATTGATCAGCCAGGAATCAGAATCGTCTGATTTTCAATGTTCTGAGTCTCACATATGACACAAACATTTTTTTCTATGCACAGTGGTGTGAGCAAATAATTGCTTGCACACTCACAGTCACAGTAAACTGTGGAGGAACCGCCACAAAAACATTTCTACACTGAAATCACCTTCACCCAGCCGAGCATGGACATTTAAAGAAGCTAACAAAAGGGAAAGTAGCTGAAGCTTAAGCCACCCAGAGCGCAGATCCAGGCGCAAAAACAAACAAACAACAACAAAAATGCAGCAACTGTGTGAAAATGTAACACAATGTGTGAAAATGTTTTTAATACATCTGTTCTAAAAGTGCAGCAGCCTCTGTATGAGCAGTCACAGGATCAAAGCAGTAATGAGGAAAATTATGAAGACAAGCAAAATGATGTAATGAAAACAATGTAAGCGCCTGACAATTGCTTTGTTAAAGAAATATGTTGCACCTTCTTTTGTTTGGTACAGTCAGATAAAGGTGAATGTATATCATCTTATCTTCAGTTAATTATTTATGCCTCTTTCCAAGAAGCAAAGGTCTTTATTTTCAATTAGTTAACTTAGTGTACTGGGGGGTAGGCGGAGATTTGTAAAGTTTAATAATATATTTTGTTATTAAAATTACATTTTGAACTGATTTTTTTTTTGTAAAGGCTGTCAATTATAGTTTTCAAAAGAAAATTGTAATTGACAAAATCATAAAGAGACAAGTAACTTTAATATTCATCAGGACAGAAAAACCTAAAGTATAAAGTTGCCATTCAAATCTAATAAAATAAACTGTTAAAAACTTAATAAACAATAATGTTTAAAAAGCCTTTTTATCTATCTATTTGTTTATTTTACCTCAGTTTACCTGACTTTTTCCAGGCCTGCTATGTTTCCCTTTTAAAGGTCCCTTGTAGGTGGAGTTAATCAGTGTAAGTGGGAGCACCTGGCTGGTCTCCCTGAAACATTTACAACATTTGCTTCTTATTTGGTCTGCTTTAGCCCTGTTAGCTCGGAGTTTATGCTAAACAACACCTTCCACTCATCATTCAAACACTCATCCCACTGCTGACACACTGATAATACTGACTAACACACCTCATATTGCCAAGCATGGTGCCGGTCTGTTTTAATTAATACAGTTGTGCACTTTTGAAACTGCCCTCCTATTTGTCACAACTTATGAGTTGGACCACGACAATGGATGCGGTAAGCTGGCAAAATAAGTACACTTTCTTACATCTTTACTAACAAGTTTTAGATAAGCCGCAACACTAGTGAAACTGCTGTGTACCTCTATCTCTGCTGCATGAGTGCAAAGGCATGGCTGGCTCATATGTTTCCTGTTTCAGCTGCTGTTTGGCTCTATTGAGACCATCTTTCAAAATTCACACTCAAATTTTTATTCAGGATTTTTTCTGTCTTTGCAATATTTCTGATAAGGGTGCGTTGGTTGTGATGGTTTATTTTTATTCTTTAGGGAGGGGACGTCAGGAATGGCAGTTAAATTGAAATATAATCTACAAACAACCATCACTGATAATAAATATATCTATGGGTGTATTAAGCAAAGTGCACTAAGGTGAATTATTGTGAAGCGCAAGAACTTGCCTTTGGTATTTTAAGTGTGCTGCTACTGATATATTTATGGTCACAGTAAATAAGATTATGAGCACATGGCTTTTACTGTTAACAGAGTATTTCTACTTCTCCTAAAATAATAACTCAGAATACTTGCTCCACTCCTGTCCCAGATAAGGAAAGTTGGGAGAAGTAGCAGATGATAAACTGTAAATCCTCGTATTTCAAAAATGGGAAGTGCTTACTTAAAGTCCCAATAAAGCCCCAATTCCAAAAATTGCGGAATGCCATGTAAATGTATACAAAAACAGAATACAATGATTTGCAACTCTCATAAATCCTTATTCACGATTGAAGATAGAAAACGGAAATATTTTAAGAAAAATTATTAGCTCCTTTTGAATTTAATTGCAGCAACATGTCTTAAAAACATTGGGGTGGAGGCAGCAAAATGTTTAAAAAGTAAATGGTACTAAAAGAAATGGCTGGAGAAACATTTTGCAACTAATCAGGTTTAACCACAAATACATCAGTAATATGACTGGGTATAAAAAGTATGTTAGAGAGGCAGAGTTTCACCAATATGCAAAAAAAAAGTGAAACATGTTCTTCAATGTAAAATTTCCAAGACTTTGAGTATATCATCATCTATAATATCAAAAGTAACAGATTTTTGGCGAAATCTCTGTGCGCAAGGGACATCACTGAAAATCAATACTGAGACCCTGTGATATTCAGTCCTGAACACTTCCAGAAATCGCTGTTTGAACACAGTTCTCTATACTATCCACAAATACAAGTTAAAGTGTGATCATACAGAGATGCAAAACTGGCTTAAAAAGCTTAAAAAGGACTGAAACAAAGTGGAAAACTGTTTTGGCTGTAATAAATCAAAATTTGAATTTATTTTATTATTTGTTTTTGCTTTTTTTTTTTTTTTTTTAAAGACTCAGCAAGACGATGCTTAAAGCATTCAGCACATCATGAACCAAAGAATACAATAAAGATAAACCAGTATGGTTGAGCAGCTAGGATCCTCTATCAGACAAAAATGGGTCAACACTTCCCTCCCAAAGGTCCAACAACTGGACTTCTCCGTTCCAAGATCTTTACAGACAGTTAAAAGAAGAGGGGATGCTGTGGTAAACATGGCCCTGTCCCAACTTTGACAGGTCTCGCTGTCGCCAATTTCAAAGTGAGCTAGTGTTTTTTCTCAAAATGCTACATTTTCTCAGTTTTACACATTTGATTTGTTTCGTTACACTTCGTTTATTGTAAATAAATGTGGGTTTTATGAGTTTTGCAAATGATTGCATTCTGTGTCATTTACATTTTAGATAGCATCCCAACATTTCTGGAATTGGGTTTTTTGTTTCTGTTAATGCAGCTTAAATCCAAATTCCAAAATGGCACATGACAACTGACTTGAAAATACATGGGAAGAGCCGACACATGGTCCATGTGATTCCAACCCTCAATGTTCCACAAAACCGAACAACAGAGCACCTTAACGATATTCAACTTTACTGTAAGAAGCTTTTTAATTTGATTTCAAAAGAGGGTGCTCCACTATTTTTTTTGCAAAAACACTTTTCTATGATTAACTCCAGCACATTGCAGATACAAGCTAAACATCTGGTTTTCTCATATCTGCCAAATTTGATAGTTTTGCTGAGGGGCAACGATCTCAAGTGATCTATTACGCTAAATAACCCAATACATTACAATGATATTTAAGACTATTTGTTCACAAACTATAACAAGTTTATTTTTCTAAAGTAAAAATATTAAAATTTAATTAAAGTAAGTAAAAAAAAAAAAAATTTCATGTCATCAGTATACATATATATTCATGTCAGTACATCGTATTGACACACAAAGACACATTTTTTAAAATTTATTTATTTTTTAACTAATTTTTCGGTTTCTGAAACACCATCTATCAGATTAACAGTTTAAAATAATTTGTTCCAGTTCAGCTGTTCAATATATGGCCTTTCACTTAAAGTCAATATGATCATCTGAGAAAATCTTTCCCACCCCTTGCCCATTTCTACAATCCATTCAAAATAGCTATGCAGCAACATCACATGGAGAATCCTTTTGTTTCCAATTACAAATACCTTTTTTCTTAAATAACACTAAAACTCCATCTGAGTCTTCCACACATGTCTGACCTGAAAACATTAATTAAAAAAATACTGTGCTGTGTTGGGATTTTGGTTGAACTTTTTTTATTTTTTTTTGTCAAGCACTTTGCTACCCTCTACTGGGCAAAGCAACCTCTGCAACTGAGGAAAAAGCGCTGTGGATGAAGATGCAGAGCAGAAACTGTCACACTGATACGAACAAAATAAGTAGAGAATCATGCAGGTATTTTAACACCCCCATCCCCACCTCCACCAACAGCAACAACAGCCTATACCTAAAACAAAATATGCAAGAGTTGCATTACTGCCAACCAGACACTTCAGAGACATTGGCTCTGATGACAAATTTCAAGCACCGTATAGCTTTATTCCAACATTTAGAGCACACCATGACCTATTTTTTCCACAGAACCTACACCTTTTTCCACCCACTAACAATCAGTGTGCAATAATGGGCCTGCAGTGAGACAATCCAGGCACAAAAGGAGCTTTTACCTGTCGTTTGATGAAGCTGGACGTAGTGTCGGAGGATGTGCTGCCATCTGAGCGTTTGAAGCGGCTCTTTCGCTTAGGCAACTTCCTGGGCAGCTGTGAGGAAGAAAGAGATGCACACAGGTGAAGAGATAAAAAGGGGAATGGGTAGATGGATGGCGATAGATAACGGGATGCAACAACTCTCTAGCAGTAATACTGGCAGCAAGGCTGACTATAATTATTTCAGTGCTTTAGTTACTAATTATTTTGCAGATTTGTATTATTCATACAAAAAATAAATCTACTGCTGGCTTTTAAGGACTGCAAAAGCCAAAATGTATGGTGATTAAGTGCAAAATAGCTGCTTTGCACCAAAGCAAGCAGTAACTCTGCCAGAATCACACATATTTCAGGGCTGCCTTTATTCGGCTTCACATGGTGGTTTGATTAATGCAGAGAGCCCCATCAAACTGAGGAGAAAGCCTTTCAGATTCAGGCTACAGGTGAGTCCAGAGTCACGGCCTGCACATTTGCACCAATAAAATCCTGCATGAAAGTCCCATAATGTTACTGGTGTGTGCTGGTTTCCCTGCACTGGAGTGGATGAAGCGTAGCACGGAGGGAAAAAAATGCACTGAAATAAATAATAAAGCATCAATGCAAAGGCCTGATCTGCGAGTTGAGATCAAAACAGCAAATGCATCGACACCCAAGGAGGTGTTAAACTGTGTATCTGTGTTTAATAGCCATAATATGAGGATACATGACCGTTCACCGGCTCAAGCATCAATCTGCAGTTTCAGAAAAGGCGGAGGTGAAAAAAAGGGAAAACGGAAAAAAGTAGCTCGCTGCCAAAACGCGACGCCTCCGATTGAACAACAAGTAGCATCTGACACACTAATTAACCATTTTCCTCTTTTCTCGGTGAAGATAGAGTTAGATGCGAGAGAAATGGGAGTAAAGTGAGCGGATTTACCTGGAAATAGTGCGACTGGGAGCCAGTTTCCACGGCAGACAGAGGGTCTACGGGCGATTTGGACATTTTGACTTGCACCATATATTGAGAGCGCAGGGAGGCGGGATGCACATAGACATGGGTTACTGGAGGAAACAAGAGGCATCAGATACAGTGAAGAGAGCGAAGAAGCGGGAGGGGGGGAAACGGACACTAATATCCAAACTCAGCTGACGGGAAGGCTAGCTCATACTCCCGAATAAAAACAAAAAAGTCTGTGGCGGAGAAACGTAAAGGGAGTGGGGGAAAATACAGAAGCTAAAATAAACCGTTAACGCTGAAGCATCAGCGCACGAGCGAACCGTACAGGTCCGTACTAAGTGTGAGACTCTGCCGGGGGTGTCGGCGTTGATTAAAATGACACAAAAATCAATTCAGACCTGCTTACAGGCAACATTTGACTTCTTTCTTTTTTAGAAGTGCCTGGCTTCAAACAAACGCCGTGTTCCTTCTCGTCTGTGCATAATATTTGCTTGCCAAAGAAGGATTCAAATAGTTGAAACCGCAGTCAAATAAATGTGGAACCTTCAAAGAGGGCAGCTTTGAAGTCATATTTTAGAGGAGAGGTGGATTTTAGTTGAACGGGTTTATTTTTCTTTGATCACCTTTGCCTCAGTAAAAGTGGTACTTTCTCACGAGGCATCATTTATAGTGCTTTATTGGTGATTGATAATAATTTATAAATACATTATAGGTCATTTAGGAGCTATTAATCACAGATACCCAGCAGTCTAATAGATTACGTAGTGTGAACTTGGATTATATGAAACCTAGTTAAGCTCGTTTCAAAATTAATCCATCTGAAATCAGTAGGTTTAGATTCATGCAGGCGTGCAAGCCAGGACTGGCCTGCTAAATGTTAATAAGATAAGATAACCCTTTATTGTCATTGCACAGTCATACCAAGTACAATAGTACAACGAAATTGGAAACTGTCCCACGTCGACACTAGGCACAACTAAACACAACAAAACACAACACAACACACCTTTGCAACGTGTAAAAACTGAGGCTAGACTTTGCATTGCAATTTGCACCAGGAAGCGCTGTGGTGCAAGTAATGTCTAGTAATGAGAGTTTTGTCATAAATTTAGGTCACTTTTACAGCTTTCTTCTTTTAAAACCTTCTATACCACACTCAAGATTGACGCTGATGTGTGTCTTTAGGTTAGATAGTTAAGATAATAGTATCTCTTTGTTATGACAGTAAAAGACATATTGGTGAAATTGCACATGATCGGATTGATTTAATAAGGTTACAAATCCTGTCAAATTATCGGTAGTACAAAGAGTAGGCCTGTCTGTGTGCAACAATACAGTGCACATTACTAATGCTGAGATGTGTTCAGTGTGAGATTTCTAACTGACCAAAAAAACCCCAAAAAACCCCTGAGGGTTACTTTTGTCATAGGATAGTATTCTGTTGATCAGACAAAAGACCTGGGCTGTAGTTTCAGTAGGTCAGGCAGGTCTTGGCAGTACCTCAAGACCTCAATATGAAAAAGGGGAAGGGAAGCAGCCAGTTGGGCAAGTAAGAGATCAGAGCAGGGGTGGTGGAAACCTGCTCCAGCAGTATGGTTAGTGTGCAACGGCAAGGTCTGTGTACACGATGCAAACCAAAAGTGCTCTATTGCTTTTGTCAATGCTAGAGAGAAGTCACGACAGCACATGGACCCAGCAGTGGGTCTTCTTGCAGCAACCTGGGACTGGCAGAAAGTTGACCTGAGGAGACACCATAACCTTGACAAACCTCAGACCTGATATGGTGCTAATATCAGACTCACTGAGGCAGTTGGTGGTCCTGCTAGAATTGACCATTCCCTGAGAAGACCAGATGGAAGAGGCTTCTTGCCAAGTAGAAGAAGCTTACAGGTGAAGCAAGGCATGGAAGACCCATTGTACCTCACTGTACTAGCCCATGAAATTGCTCAGGATCAAGGGACTGAACATCATTAATGCACCCGAGAAGACATCAAGATGGCAGTGGACCAAAAGGGGAGATCTGCAGATGACTTAAGCCACCTAGACACAAGCTGGAGACTGATCACCCGTGGCTAGGTTGCCTGGGTACTGGTGTCTGCTGTTGAAAGACCTGAAATACCTGATGACGCTGGGTTTGGTTGCACTGTGGGTTGTGCGTTAAAACAAGCACTCTCATCACTACCTTTTGTCCCCAAAATAATTAAAACTGTTATTTACTGTTATTTGTTATTAATGTTGCTGTTTTGTCGAGCAGTCTTTAGGGTTTCCATGCAGAAGTGCTTTTTGAGCTGCACATTTCTCGTTCAACTCAAATAATTGAGAAACATGTATATAAGAGAATTTAGTAATTTGAGAATCACTTTCCACCACTTTCATATTCTACAAAAATCTGCACAACTTTTTTTCTTGGTAGTGATTTGCAGTTTTCCACTTTTGACATTCTTCTTTCTTTCGCCCTTTACCCCCAGTACAGGCCATGAACAAGACACCTCCAGAGTTTTCCCTCTGGGGAGAAAACACTCTGCCTAAAGCTAACACTACACATAAACTACACATTTCCTATCAACCATAATTAGAAATAAAAGTGAAAATATAAAATTGAAAGGATAAGTGAGAAATTAAGTGCTATGATATCCCAGGATAATCAATATTTTATGGTATCTTAGATGGGAAAGGGTGGAACATAAAATTGAAAGTTGAAATAACAAATTGATTTCCCTTGGACTGAGTGTCAAAGTATGATTTTTGCCATTACACCTTTTAATCTTTAGTGTAAAATTACTTCCAATGCATTCGTAGATAAAGTGTAAAAAGAAACTGCAGCAGTGAGACCTCTCAACAGCAAACTGCAGCAGCAACTTACAGTGAAACAATTTCATAACCAATGAAAACAAACTGAAATTTTACCCTTACAAGGACATGTATATTCTGAAAACTGAACCACAGTAGATGATGAATAGCCTGACCTGTCTTAAGAAAAAAAAAAGTTTAGTTTTAACAAAATGTGTCAGTTTTTCCACATTTGGTCAGTCTGCTGTCATTACAAAAACAAAACAAACGTTTCTACAGTAACCACAAGTCACTCCTTATTTTAACCACCTTACTTTGGTGTGGTATAACAGGAAATGGGAAATGAATTTGTCAGTAAGAAAGTGATGTAAGTGATCGTGATTCAAACCTCCGGCTTGGATAAACAACCACTTTCATAACACGACACCATTCTTCATGACTTCCTTTCCATTCTCCACCACGCTCCCTAGAGTAAATACAGTGAAAACTACAGAAACCATGCACACCCGCCTTGTCTGCATTACAAAGTCATCCTGTTTGGCTGGATTGGGCTTTTTTTTTTTTTTTTTGTCGGTTTTCGGGCCTGTGGGCCATATGTTTGATACCCCTGGGTTAAATCTTTTATTTCTCAATAGTTAAAAGTGTGCAAATATAAAGTGATCAGATGGCCAGCAACTGAATTATGTGTGTTGACTGTAAGTTATGCTTCCAATAGTTTGCCTGCTTTTAAGACCACAGTATGTCAAGAGTTGGTCTGCTTTGCTGTTATCATTTCACATTGAGGATGTTAAAAGACAAGGACTATAAGCTGTAAAAAGCCCATTACAGCTCTATAGCTAGTTGAGTTACAGGCAATTTTTAACCTTTTTGTAAATTCAGTAAAGTCATAAATACCCAAACAGTGACACATCCATGGTGTTTTCATTTGTGATATAGTCAAATTTTATTCAAATTAGTTACCATCCTGTAGCTGTTTTGTCTGCCTGATGGCTTTTTTAAGATGCATGCAGATCCAGTTTCTCTTCCTGTTGTTAAATGTGGACCTAAATATGAACAAGACCTTTCTTATTCCAAAAAATACCCAGTAAAAGTAATAGAGGTGATCCATTTAGCAAAACCTACAGAAATCATCCTGTAGAAGGCAAGATGTTTAGTTAGCCACACTTAGCAACAATCAGCTGTCTGTGTATCCTGTGACACCAACCCAACAACTTGCCATGAGATGGGTTACAGCAAACTAAATAAATAGTAAAATCATCAATGACTGATTTTTTTCTTTATTGATATATATTTTTTTTTTTTATTTGTTCACATGAGCCTCTCCTGTGATTTCTCTTCCACTGTTGGCTACCTCCTTAACAACTGTGGATGTTTATTTATCTCTTAACATTATAAATAGCAGGCAGTTTCACCAATATGCTGTCTATTTTATCACACTAGGAATAAACTATTGGTTTGTTGGGCAGGTTTGAAGAATTGAAACAGGGCTCCATCAGTAATTCCAGATTCCACATTCAAGATAATTTCATTAATTATTTATTATATTTATCTTAGTTTTCCCGAACAGCAGTCCTTTTTAACTCGGACAGCTGGCAGTTTGCTATTCAAACTCAGAAAACCAAAGATCCTAAAGGTAAATCTAAACAATAACATAGCTTTAACAACACCAAGCTTTGACTTGAATTATTTAAGCACTTTAAAAACTACAGGCGAACTTTGAATGGCTTTTATTGACCAGATTGAGCTATAAGAGGCCAGGATTACGGCTTTCTTTATGCTGACATAACAATTCAGTGTGTCAATATGTTTATGCTAATTTGGTTAAAATGACAGGAATATGTTCCATGCAATAAAAATTTTAAGTGCAATATTAAACATAATAAATTCTGACATAGACGCATGTTGTACCACCAAGTCTCTGATGATTTTATAACTAATCAATTCTACCACAAAAAACCCCCAACTAACATGTAGTGGTCTTTTAAAAATTTGGAGTTCATTTATTTTTGTTATCTAGCATAATTCGTTTCATGTGTTGTCTCTTTAGGACAGTAACGTATTAGATTATGTCTATTATATCGCAGTTACTGGCATAACTTTAAAAGATGGTTGTGGGACGTGGCGTGAAGTGCATCTGTGTTCTGGGCACTCAAGTTCAAGTTTACAGCTTAAATACCAGTGTTAATTTAAGCTTGTCCACTGTAACCTGCTAATTTCTGTTTGTTTAAGGCTCAGTTTTATGAGTTGTCAGCCTTTGTAAACACCACTGTAGTGTCCTGTCTGATTTAGTTTAGGCACTGACGATAAATCAGGAGGCACTGCTTAGAAACCAAACCCTGTTCATCTCCAAGAAATGACTGTGATTACAGAGTTTACAGGAGCTGTTGGATTTTACTGTAAACTTATATTATTTTGGTTGTTTTTAATTAAATCAGAAGCAAGTGGAAACTATATACAGAACAAACATTGTTTAAAAGCTGATTCCATTTGATTTTTACAGAGAAAGCTGTGAGAGAACTAACTATATTGTTTTGAATGTATCTATGTACTGCGTTTAGCAGGTTGTATTCTTCCAAAGAAGGCATCAACCCTCTGAGGTCCACATGTAAGTCGGAATAGGTGACAATCCTAACCTTAACTTTAACTCTAAACCTAATCCAAATATATAACTCTTTATATAACTTTTTTTTTAATTTTGTATAAACTATTCATTAAAGTACAATTGGGGGGAAAAAAAAGAGAAAATAATCAATATAACTGCCCCACATCAAGAACTACTACTCTGTTTAATTTCTAAAAACAAGAAACTAAGAAGAAGAAATATATGTTACAAGAACAAAATATTTTAACTAAGAGAGTATTAAATATATATAGAAAAAATTGTAGTATTAGAAAAATGTTTGCGTGATCTTTTTTTTTTTTTTTTTTTTTTTTTTTTTAAAGAAAACAAGGTCAATGCATCATACATACATGCATCATATATACCCAATTAGGGTACATCAATATAATAAATATTAATTAGCACAACAAATGTAAGCAAGAGTAAGTCATTCAGTATTAATCAAAATACACTAGAGAAATAAATGTTCAGTTTTAAAATAAGAATAAGTTATTCAAAAAAAGTTTAACTCCTTCGTCTTTGTTGTGGATTACAAAGACGAAGAAGAAAATATCTCTTCCTCACAATCTTTCAGATCTTTACATATCAAGCATAAATGAGGCTTGTGTGTAGTAATAATAAAGTAAGTAATAATAAATTGAGCTTGCCATGCAATTATAATGTGAATAGAGCTGCTACAGGTCTTATAGCTTAATTACATAAAGAAATATGCTGTTTACCATGAGTAAAATCATGAAATAACATACTGTTAAGATTTTTGTTTTGTTTTGTTTTAATCAGCTAAGAGCCTCTTATTTTTTTTTATTTTCTATTTTTTTTTTTTGGGGGGGGGGGGGGTCCCCCCATTCTGAAACCAAACCTAAAGCATTGGATTTGAGTCATTACACAAAAAATCTGTGGATGTCTCTGACCTTACCCTCTCACATTTAGCTGTATTTGTTTGGTACTTTTAGAACTTTGCCATATTTAATGAAGCTATGCAAATCTGTAATGGGTCTTTTTTACTAGCTATACATATTTTCAGAGTAACAGGCCCTGGGGTACATGGAGCGTCTACATTTTGTTCTTTTTTTTAACTTTAACATTTTTCCAGCATGTTTGAGCTCTTATAACTTTGTAACTTAATAACAGGTGATAGGCATGTTACATTTTTACAGCTGAAAAATACTTTTAAGCTCTGTTAAAAGCTGGAACTAGTCCGACTTTTCAATGTAAAGCCATTGGTCTAACAAAGAGTAAAAGAAACAAGCATTGGCACCCAGGATGTTTGATCTGTTTTCTCATATTTCACTTGAAAAAAATACCTCAATAAATACATTTTGGGTAAACTTTAAAGGTTGTCATGTTGTGTAGGTCTTATAGCTTATGGCTCTGAAACAGAAGAACAATCACATTTTCTATATAAAAATTTGGACTTATCAGATTAATCAGACAGTTAAGTCCTGAAGAGATGTTTCGAAATCCTTGCAATGTGAGCACACAGAAGGGATTGCAGAGATCAAATTTCCATAAAACTGCTTTTCGCTGTATGTCTGTCTCCATAAATCAAGTAAATTAAAAGATAATAAATACAATTACTACACTGGTTAATTCTTTACTCTCCTCCTAAATACCAGTCCCCCCCCTCTCCTTGGTGTTGTTGGAGATCACGGCAGGTGTTTGACCTGCCCGGCTTGCTGCAGACTTCACCTCTAGAGGGCGTGCCGAGTGAAAGCGGGAATGAGAGTGGTGTGAGCAGCAGCGGCGCGCCTCGGCGGAGCGGAGCTGCGTCAAAGCAGCCAAAGTTAGACAGCATTACGCCGGAAATTAGAGGATTTTCATGTCAAAATAAAAGCTGAAAACGCCACAATTGGAACGTGCGAGGACCACAAGAAGTGAATAAGCTGATGCAATAGTTGAGATTTAATGGAATAAAACAAGATAGGCGTGAAGAACAAACCTTCATACTCATTTTAGTCAGTTTTCTTTTAGCTGCTGTCAAGGTCTTTTTTTTCTCTTCTCTTTTCTTTTTTATTACTGGGTCACTAGATTAAATGAACACCCAGATAAGAAGCTATGCATTAAATATTTATATAAATGAATGTAGTTCTTTTAGTTATTCATCAACTTAATCATTAGAAAACTGGGTGTTGCAAAAATATTGTTTAACTTGCTGCTAAAACTTGTTTTAGTTTGTAAAAGAAGGCCTGTTGTTCTCATCCACAGAAATCCTTACATGCGTACTATATGTAACACTGTGAGGTAAACTGTGCTTCAAAGCTATTGCTTATTTTTTCACAAACACAGACCTTCATGTTTGTCTAGAGCCCGTTATGTTTTTATTTGCAATCTTTAGTTTTGGTTAAAAAACCCATCATGGGTCTTTGAACTTTACTGCACAGAAGAAGTTTAATACTAAAAGAATGGATTCGATTCGGCTTCTGAAACTGGGCTAAAACCTGCAAAGAATCACATTAGTCCTGTATTTTAATTAGGGGTCAAATTGTTTAACAGCTGGCTTGCATCAATGCGATGATATAACTCAAACACAATTCATTATGAATGCTTTTTTCTAGTATGCAGGTGAAATCCTATTATATCCTGTGATCAGACTTTGTAAATTTAAGATATTTGGATGGTTTAACTATATTTAAAAAAAAAACGACACACCAATAATGTTAAAAGTTTTCTATCAGAATCAGAAAGCTTTAATAATCCCTAAGGAAATTATGTGGTTACAGTTGCTCCAAGACAGTAACAGTAACAGACTGAACAAAATGAAATAATACTGTATATTACAAAGTTTACAAAGTATAAGAAATAGCTGTAATTATAATGATTTAACTTGGCAAGAGTCACATACATTATGTTCACCAAATATAACAGTGGTTCTAAAACATTTTCTATGATGTCACCCTTTAGAAACCAAAAACATTCAGGGCCTACGGGGGTGCAAGTGAATTTACAGGTAAATAAAGCATCAGCAAAATGCTGCTTGTTTCTCACCCTTAAAGATAATTTTCAATCAGTTTGGTTTCACTTCGTACTTTTCCACTGATCATCTGAGCCTCTAACACTTCGATAACTACTGAATGTGTGTTTATCAGAAGCATGCACAGTGTGAGTATGAGTGACAGCACTGGCTGATTTCCAGTCCTCTGCTGGGATTTCAACTTCATACTTTTACTTACATTCTAGGGGTTTTTTTTTTATATTAATGCTAAATACAAAATAAATCAGTCATTAAGAGTTTAAAAACAATTATAATCACAGAAAATATCCATGGGAAAATAAAACAACAATAATTTACATACATTTTATAACTATATTTTGCAAAAAAAAGAGCAAAGAAAATAATAAAGGTTCTAAACAGTCTTTCTCGTGCAGCCCCACAAGTTTGCGCCCTTTTTGACAGACGTAAACATTGGTCCTGACTGACCTCTGCCTCTTTAAACATCAGCCTAGGAACGCAGTTTGCCAGCAGATCGTTTTGTGCTTCGTACATAACCCGTGCTGTGTTAAGATCAACTAAATCTCTGAATTGTAAGATGTGTAGTTTTTATGTTCCTTCTGTCAAATACATTTAGGATTCTTCTGCAGCGGCAGCAGCATTTGAGTTTGAAAACCGTATACGGAAGTGTGATGTTTGTACTCCCCCTGTCTTGACAGTGGTGCTGGGAGCCGAGAGGGTCAGGGGGAGGAGAGGCAAGGGAGTGGAGCGAGAAGACGACAGGAGGAGATCCACCACAGGGTGACCAATTTAACCGGACCATCCTTGGACCGCTAGGCTACAAATGGTCCTCCACCCTGGGCGCCCCCACCGACAACCACCGCGCCGAATCGGATCGTGTGCTGCGCTCCTGTCGGCGGATAGAAAAAGATGATCTCGGTGAGTCCGTCCTTTTTTATAAAAAAAAAACTGCTGCTGCTGCTGCACACCGCAGGCCGACATATATAAAATATGTTCTCCTGTCACACAAACGTCTCGGGCGCTGTTGTGCTGCGCCGCAGACGCCCGTGCCACCTCGCTGTCAGTACTCCATTTGTGCTGAAGTGAATGACATGGCTGGCGACAGTTGCTGCGAGGCCTCTGCTTCACATCGGCGGCAGTGTGGCGGCGGTGGTGGCAGAGGATACGCGGCCAGTACATGTTTTCCACTGGCGGCCAAAAACAACATATCTGTGTAGCAGTGGGGAAAGGATGAGCCGCATCACCGTGCGCCTGTGTTTCCGAGCACAGCTGACAGCGCTGACGGGTGTTTACAGGGCTGGCTTGCATCTCGCATGAGGCGCTCATAATGATTCGGATCTTTTTAATGACATAACTTTAAACTCAAACACCTCTCTTTATGCGCTAATTGCCTTTCGAATGCGGTGGATTTCTTTCTTTTCTTTTCTTTTTTTTTGTAGGCGATCGCTCGCTTTCCTTGCACTGACTGATGCTGAGGAATGTGCAGCAGCAATAATATAAATATAATGCTAATCTGTTTATTTACCCAAGACTCGTGTTTGTCAGTGCACTAATCCTGTGAGCTATTGCTTTGCTGCAGACTGAAGGACAGAGGAGGAGAAGGAGGAGGGGGGACGACAAAAAGAGAATAAATCGCTGACAGAGGCGTGTTATGTCCTAAGTTGAGATACGGGACGCGGCGGAATGGTTTTATGGTCCCCGCTATGGTTGTCACACAGGCCGTGGTGTTATGTAACAAGAAGCCTACGCTGTTTGAATGCGGGCCCTCACACACGGCCTGTCTGTGCATGGCATTTAGGCACAGGATCGCAGGCACATCATCCGCACATGAGCTAAACAGGGCCGCAGAATATGCGTAAATTGCCCTTTCAAAATCCACAGCGTACCTTTGGTCCCCCCCACCCACTACCAACTGCTTGATCCTATTTTATTTCCTGCATTTTTATCCTCTGGATGAGAAGTGCACCACAGGGAGAAAGAGACGCATGCATGCGCGCCCTCGGACATGTCTACTGCCCCGTAATGAGTGACTTGAATGCTCGCTGTTTGTGGCCAGTTGTCCGGTTTAAAATGCCCCTTAGGAATCGGTCGGTCACCCCCCTTCTCACCCCCTCCCCTCCCTGCCTGTCCTAGAGCCAGTGGGGAGGGATTGGGGGGTGGAGAGTGCAGCCAGGCACCATGCAAACACAAGCGGCTGGCAGCTCCGCGACGTTTGCAAATGGGCATGAGCTGGTCGACCTTGTGCAGGGGAGCGAGGGACGCAGCCGGGGAGGTGGAGGTGGGAGGAGAGGGTAGGGAAGTATGTTTGTGTGTGTGTGTGTGTGTGTGTGTGTGTGTGTGTGTGTGTGAGAGAGAAAGAGAGAGAGAGAAGGGTGGTGAGGTGGTGTTGGTGGTTCTCCTTGAATGTTGTCGATACGCTGCCAGGGAGGAGGGATAGGCTACAGCTCGGACAGATACGTGCCAGAGAAGGCGCATGCAGGCAGCAGGATATAGCGAGGAAAATCTATTTTTGCTTCAACAACACATCGTGCCTCTCTCCGGTGAAAATACCGGCCGAGGAGGAGGAGGAGGAGGCGGCGGGTGCAGCAGCAGCAGAAGCGGCTGTGCGTTTCCTGCGTTATGCGTTCGACTCTGCACTACGGAGCTGAGGGTATCTGGCAGACAGACGTTTTATAACTCAATAAGGGACTTTAACAGTGCTTACAGTGAATGATTACAACGCCAAACTGTTATTGTGTGTATTTTCCATGACATGAGAGCTCTAATAGTGATATCACAACAGGCAGAAACACAATAAATTTGAACAGGTCAGCACAAATTCCCAATTTAATTCCACAGACATGCCCATTTTAACAGACACAGTTCTGCACGTCCTAATCCATATTCTTATTCTTGGACTCAGCTAGAGTGGCTCTGCACGATTCAAAGTTATCCTTTATGTATCATATGCTGAAGTTCAACCACTGTCTGTAAAAACTGGCCACCCTCTGTTTAAACCAGCCGTCCTATAATTAATTAAAGCCAGCATGAGTTATTAAACAAGCCATTATCTTATACACAGTATAGCAAAATGCAGTAGTGAGTAGTGAAATTAATGATTTTGGTACTTTAGGCATTTGAGATCGAAACAAGAAAACAAAAATAGCAGACAAAAGTGAACTTTTATTAACAGTAATTTGAAAGGGAAGTTGCTGGGCCCATTTCAAGCTTCACAATATTAAACTTGAACTCTGCTAGAGTAGCTTTGCATAATTCAAAGCAGTTTGAAAATAATCCTTGTCTATCTCCTTGGCCTTTGTGCAGTCCCTCAGTTCATTCTCTGTCTGAGACAAGTTGTTATAGCTCATTTCTTCTGTTGGAACATCTGTGCGCCCGACATGACCACAATACAAATGTCTGCTTTTGTTGAAATCATACAGAGCCAGAGTAGAAAAAAAATGAAACATTACTCTGAAGTTCAAGCTTTTGCCTGTCAGGGGTTGGTTCATAGAATTGCTGACCTCATTATTTGAAACTTGCTTTGTCAGGTCATTGTTAGGCCATCTGGGGCTAAGGTTAGGGTTAAGTTTTGGTTAACGACCAGACTTTTTTATGGATTATTTGATCATTTGAAACACCCAAAAGAAAAAGCTTTAAAATGTAACATTTTCTAGTTTGTGAAAATTTAAGTATTTAGCAGGTGGTCACAACAAAACCCAATCCTAACAGGTCGCAGATTACCTGGTACATGTTAAGAGGTTATCATGTTATATTACAGTATACGTATATATAGTACCAATCAAAAGTTTGGTCATAGTCATAGTATTTCTTTATGATGGAAACAAAAAACATTTCAGCTGTCAGTCACCTACAGCAACTCGAGCTTTCTTCACCGAACTGAACCAGGAAATTGTGCCTTTAGCTAAATATGTGTACCTTGGTTCAAGCTTACTTTGCTGCCAAATTATTGTTCTGGATAAATCATTAACACCCCAATGAGAGGAAAGCAAAACCCCAAATACACCTTAAACACTTTCACTGCCAGAGGATTGTTTTGAACTTACCAAAGACTCAGGAGAAAGTTAGATTTTTAATACCATCGCATGATGTAAGTCGCCGGCGCAGATCGTGTGAAAGACAGCAAAAGAATCATCAATTCGAAGATTCCACTTCCAACCATCACTCATGTTTTTTTATGACTTTTAATTGTTCAGAATTTTCTAAAACACTTAAAACACACACAAATTTTCTTTTTGTGTGTGATGCATGGATACGATTTTCTTTCTTCTGTGGAGCTCACGGGGGTCATTCTCTTGTAAGGTAACATAAAGGCAGGCATTAGAGTGCCATATGCTATGTTTTCTTTTGGTTACCAAATATAAGTGATAATAAAAAATATGATTATGATTATCAAATTAAATTAGAAGACAAAAAAAAGTTTCTCCTAAACTGCATGGCATTAAGAGAGATGTAATATTCGAGATCATAAACCACATAAAGTAAACATACATAGAAGTCTTTAAAGGTTAATAAAACAGAGTGTGCTCTGAGTCTTGTCCTGTTAGATGGAGAGAAGCAATTTTCAGGAAAAGCACAACTCCAAAAGTTTAATTTCATTTATTCTGGAGTTCACAGAAAATCCCTACTTTTAAATTTTATCCAACCAGATGACGAATTACATGTAAGAAAATGTATGTATGAAATGCTGTGTGTGTTATGTACAACTAAAGGGAAAATATAGGTGAACAACTTGTGATTTAATCCTGCCGTGCCCCAGATCCTGTCATGTTGTATATGCTGCTCCTGTCTTGACAGTGTCCTGTTGTCCGGCTGCGTTTATCTCCATTTTTCACTCGTCTGTTTATTGTTGATTGTGATTATCAGCAGAGCTTGAAGGAACCTTTCTGCATCTTCAAGCCCACCTGCCTTCAAAGTTCTGTGTTTATACCAGAGGGTGTTTTGTTTTTTGTTTTTTTGGTCTTTTTGTGTGTGTGTGTGTGCGGGGGGGGGGGGGTCACACGGAGCAAGTTCTGATTCACCTTAAAAAACCCACACCTACATGCTATTTTGGGCCCCCTCCCCCTGCTCTGAATCCATTTTCAGACTATATCAAGTGGGTCTGGTTTTCCAGGAAATTAGATTTATGTGTATTTTGCTCTCAGTATGATGCATTTTATTTCCTGTCAATTTGCGCATGGAGAAGCTTTTTTTCTCCACTCTAACGAGCTATTAAAAGAGCTAAACGTGTGTCAGAAGAGTTTATTAGTATGACTACTAGCATCAGTGACAGGCTGCTTGTATGTTTCACCTGATTACTAAAAAATGTTTTTTTTCTTTTGCTTCACCTTTTCCTGTTTGTCACTGTACAATCTTCTGTGTGTGTTTGTTTTTTTTCCCCTTTAGACCCAGCAGGAGCTGTGGAGATAGGCCTGGCAGCAGAGACTGGTCATCTTATTAATCTTGGTCTCTGATCACTGGCTCTGGCACAAACATCTGGAGCTTTGTGCGCCATTTAACCCCCATCCAGTCACTCCCACCCTGCGGCCCTGCAGCGTGGCTCCTAAAAACACCTCCTTGCGTCTTCAGAATTTTGTCCACGGGGATAAATGAGTGAACCGGCTGCAGGGGAAAGGGCTGGGACATGTACCAGAACCCCAACAGGTAAACGAACAACTCCTCTACTCCAGGCGAGGCGAGGAGTAAAACGGTGTTTTGGTCCTCCACTGTGGTATCAGTGCTGTGGCTGTTATCTGAACTGTTCTTGTACTGAATGTTTTTCCTCTTTGCTCACACAGAATGTCCTGGTTCAGTGGTTTCCTAGTTGCCAGAGTGGACGACCGCAAGACTGCGTGGGGGGAGCGCAATGGCAAGAAGTCCAAACGGAAGGGAGGCTCATCTCTCTGCAACCCGCGTTACATGAGCTGTCTGCGGGACCCCGATGCTATGGAGCCCCCTTCCGGAGCCCCCCTCCATCAGCACCACCGCGGAGGGGGGGCAGGGGCCATGGGAGGTGGGGGAAACTTCGGCGTCCGTTGCGGATGGCAGGAGGACCACTATGGCAAAAGGGGAGGGGCTCCGAGCGAAGGTGTGGGGCTGAAATCGGTTGACCTGGGCTTTGAGGACGGGGAGTTAAAAGGGAGGAAAGGGGGATGTAATGGAGGAAGCAGCGACATGGGCGACGAAGGTCCCAACGGCGCAGCGGGGGTGGTGACGGCTGCGGACTGCTGGCTCAGGGTGGTACGAGTATTCCAGTCGAAAAAATTCCAGTCCCGCAAACTGGAGCGTCTATACCAGCGTTACTTCTTTAGGCTGAACCAGAGCTCCTTGACCATGCTCATGGGGGTACTTGTGATCGTGTGCGGCATCATGCTGACCTTCCACTGTGTCCACGCCGCCCCTCACGTGGCCTATTCGTCAGCCCTTTCAGTGGCGATGGCGCTCTTTATGGCTCTAATGGTAGTGTGCAACCGCAATGGCTTCCACCAGGACTACATGTGGATGGTCAGTTACCTGGTGATCGGAGTCTTAGTGTCCGTACAGGTTTTTGGGGTGCTCATGGTGGCACCCAGGAGTGCTTCGGAAGGCATCTGGTGGTCCGTGTTCTTCATCTACATCATCTACACTCTGCTGCCTGTGAGGATGAGGGCGGCGGTACTAAGTGGAGCAGTGCTGTCCATCATACACGTGGTCACCACCTGGCAGATCAACCAGGAAGACAAGTTCCTCTGGAAACAGGTAAAAAGCCTGATGTCTGAATGTTCTGTGGTGTCTTTGCTTTTCATGTGAAGCGACACAGATGGCCAACAGTAGTTGCTTTTTTTTCGTTCTGTGGTTTTGTCTCCATACATATTTGCTTGGCAAGTGAAAGATCGCTGGTTCATTTCCAGCCCGCAGATACAGATCTCCTTTGGGGTTGTGGCGGGAAGGGAATCCGGTATAAAACTACTAAATGAAACATGCAGAGCTAACTGCTGTGGTGACCCCTGTGACAAGGGAACAGCTCCTTCTTCTCTTCCCATTCTGTGGTTATTGATTTGTTATCCTGCTGTTTTTCAGAAGTTCGTGATCAAGTTCATACTCTCATATCCTCTTAAAACACACAGGCCCTTGGGTGAGTCACTCATTATAAATGACTTAGAGTGTAGCTAAGCATTGGTTGAATCAATATGCTGAGGTCTCCTGCAAAGTTTTTAACCCCCAACCTGAATAATAAAAAAAGAATGCCATTTTCCCACATTTAAATAGTATTCGAATGACCTTTGACGTTTGAAGCAGATTTTCTATTGAAAATCAGCTAATTTCAACAAAATACATTTAGTTTAGTTATGAGAGTTTGTTGCTTTGTTAGGCAAAAGTAAAACTGAGCCTTACTACAGTGTGATAGGAATTTTATGTACCTACCTGACACTCTATAGATAAAATATTTATTCACAACAACAGCAACTACATTCAGGTTCCAACTGTTTTGGGTTAATTAAAAAAGGGGAAACAATGAGGTTTTGTATATGCAAGAAAAACGAAACGTTGGATATATAATGATGAACTGTCACTGTAGATTGACTGAACTTGACTCTCAGTCATATCCCTGACTGCATTTAAAACACTGACATCATGCTGTTGATGGGGCGGCTAGCGTGTGAACTGTAAATGGCTCTGCTGGGTTTTGTCACCACGTTGTATGTGCGTATTTACATGTACTTTGGGGCTTATGGGTCTCGCTGTACAGTGTGTTGTTTGTGCGTCATGCCAAGGACCTAGGGGCTCACTGAAGGTCAGTGGGCTGAATGAACCGCCCCAGCTGGACGGCTGTATGTGTGTGCGCGTATGTGTGCTGTTGTGTGACAGTGGGAGAATACCGTGATATAAAGCAGTATCACTCAGGTCTCTGTGCTCTCACACAAGGGACACTTTGTACTTTTCTCTCAGGGTGGGGGTGACGGGGGTGAGGCCAAAAGAGAGGGGGGGGGGCAACATGGTGGATGTTTGGCCTCTGTAGTGCCTTAGCTGTTTTACAGCTGTCTTCTCCTCTGGGAAAAGTTATGCAAAACAAAATAGGAAGGCCATTACTAAGAAACAATGGGGGGGATATTAGGCTTAATCTTAACTAATTGTCACTGTAATGCATTTACTGAGTCCTGTGTTATAATATTGTGATTGTTTATTATAAATTAATTACTGTAGCACAGGAGTATATTAGGGATTCGTGGGAACTCAGTAATTACAGCGTGCTCTGTCACATCAGGCACGATATATCATAGTGTAATCCATCACATGTTCTTACATTGTTTGCCATCGTTACGTGAATGAAAGTCATGCGATCGCTGCAGCCCAGCTATGCTGTTAATTCCTAAGGTCGCTTGTGTACTGTGTGACCAGCTAATTCAGTGTCATCAATCACTGCTTCACGCTTGCCTGCAACTATTTCCTCTTTCTCCCATAACTCATTAACCAGCTTTCTGTTTGGATGGATGAGTACAGGTGATTGGTGCAGGCGATTCGAAAACTGGGCATGACGAATGATGTAAATGCAGATAGTGTTTTTTTGTTTTGTTTTTTTAGGGTGGAGAGTTTGTTAGACTCTAGATGTCTTATTTCACTTCCCTTATTTTCTGTCAGAGTGAAGCTGATTAATCTGCATCACTTAAATTGGGTTGGTTAGCATAGTTGATATGCTAAGCTAAAAAATGAAGAAAATTCTGTTTGTATTTCAGTGGATTTCTTTGAACTTTACCTATATCTCAGCTGAAAACCTACAGAAATAAATCACTGGCTGAGGTTATCGTAGCTCAGTCTTATAGCTAAATTTGGACATGTATGAAGAGGCAAATGGTTTGATTAAAGGCAGAATTAAAGAAATATTAACAACTAAAGCAGTGCAGTACTCAATCTTTCTCACTTGCCATGCTTTAAATATCAATGGATGCCAAAATTATCATTGAAATTGAAACAATTAGATTAATTGAGCAGCTCCGCATCAAACACTAGTTTCATTTGCTTCTTGCAGAAATCATCTAAAGTCATAATCAAGTCAAAGAGAAACGATGAACTGAAACCACAGAGAACGTTGTTAATGAATAAAAAGTAATAAAGTTTGGGGAAATTGTTGCTGTTATTATTCCTGCATATATTAGTATTTATAGAAAGCAGATATTATACTGCATAATCAGGTAGAATTAAATCTTGGCGAGAGACGGGATACACGCTGGACATTTGGGACTGCTGGAACCACTGATGACCCTGTTGTATGCCTGATTTAGACTAGATTTAGAACTCTACATCATAACTTACGACATAACCAGAAACCTCTTTTTAACCTGCAATGTAACCTTCCTGCAACTACCTGCAACTCGGAAGGTTACAGCAAAGAGTTAAAAGGGGTTTCTGGTTACGTTGTAAGGTACGACTTAGATTACCCGCAGAAGTCTAAATCAGGCACAAGTCAGAAAAATTGTGTTTTAGTAGTCTAGATGGGTTAAAACTGAGACTCTTAGTAAAAGATGGTGTTTGGTTCCTGGTTAGGTCTTACATTTACAAATCGGCAGTGAATGACTTATTTTTATTGCCCTGCTTTCCTTGAGTGAAAGTAAAATTGGCTGCCCGCTTATTTTGCAAGGGGTCACAATGGCACATCCATCTCGGATGGCCTTTCTGACCCTACCCAGGGTTGGAGCCAATGTTCCCTCTAAGATGCGCACAAGCGCAATTGCGAACTGCTGGCACGGTCTCTGCGCACAGAAAATCTGTGTTGCGCACAAAAAAAACTAACCTGAATTGAAATTAAAATAAATGCGTTAACAGTTCTGTTTTGCAGTGTTAGTCAGTAAGTGACTGGCTGCTCCAGTTTGGGATTAGAACGATGCCACCTTATCCCATAGTGCAGCTAATGATGTGATTCACATTCGTATATACGCAGCTAATCAACGTTGACAGGCTATGACAGCGTCCTTAGCTAGCAAAGCAGCGTAGCTGATGTGGAGTGAAGCCACGTTAATGACAACGTGTACAACCATTGGAGATGTGAGCAGGACAGACGGAACAATTGACGGAAAAAGTGTGGACTTTATACCAGTTTTTAAATTGTGACGAGTTATGATAAAAATATATACAATGTTTGTCTTTTTTTTCCCCCTGAATACTATCGTTGTTTTTATTTACTGCGGGAAGAAACGGTAAAAACAGTGTTTTATAAGGAAAACGCTTGAAAGCACTCTCTGCCTGTGAGCAAACACAAAACCAGAAACCCCCCCACCCTTTCCTATTGTTGGAAAAATGTACCATGTGGACCAATCAAAAAATGATATGGCAACATGGCATTTTGTTGTTTAGGAAGGGAGGAAGGTTTAGGAGTGACGGCGGTGTTTGAGATGTGAGAGATTTGCGACGTTTAGCGTGGTTGGATTCTAAAGTTAGTGTGTTGTCTTGTGTAGTTAGTGTGTAGTGTAGTCAATAATTTTGTTGTGTGTGTCAGAACAATGAGGCGACTGCTGAATGTTACAGGTGTTACAGGAGTGATACATCTCCTGTTGTCAGCCCTGCAGGTATCAGGCTGTTGTTCTCCTTTATCTCATAGTGGACAGAAATTATTTTTTGGAGTGGCACAAATAATTTGTGTGGCATCAAATTTGATGTAGAACACCTGATTGTTCTGTAAATAGTTTGAAATGTTTATTTAAAAACCGCCTTGGCTGTATTTTTAGGTAAATAGCGGCAAGAAACTTTAATGTTTGCAAAACAGTTACTTTTTTGAAGAAGTAACTATATAATTAATTGCCCAACATTGGTCATTATTTACTGTATTTTGCAGACCGAGAGTTACAGGACTCTCTCCCAGACCACAGACTCATACTCATAAGACAAGTCAGAGCTTTATTTAAAAAAAGAAAGTTGTGTTTTCAAAATTGGAATATAATAATTCAAAGTTATTTTTACTTCCAATAGTGTTAACATACTACACAGGTCATGAACAAAATTTTTAAATTTTCATTGTAAGTGGGCTAAAGCAGTTAATTAAAAGTAGCCTAACATAAATGTAAATGCTGTAATTTGATTATTTTAATAAACCATGTAACTTGGATGGATTCGATGCTGGCGTGACCACAGTGCACACGTCGGCTGTTGCTCACAGTGGTCCAAGGGATCGCTCAGGGAGTTTGTGTGTTCGCTCAGACACATGAAAAATTAGAGGGAACATTGGTTGGAACCAACACTGAGAGTACACTAGCTTGTGATCCCCTGAGGCTGGGTTTGTGTCATGAATGGTCAGTGTGTTAACCACGGAAGTAAATGGGCTTTTTTCACAGACTACTCATCTAGGAAGATTTGTTCTGTGAGAAATAACAGTTTATGACACCTTTTGTTCAGCAGGATAATCTTTAAAAATTAACAATACCTTTGAAGTATAAATGCAATAAATGGACTTTAGTGTCACTACGAGTCTCATAGTCACCAAATCCCATGTGGGATGTGATGAACGTCTCCAACGTCATCTTCAAACTCTTTTAGCTGCTTTGAAATTCACAAGTGGCATATTTAGTACAGATTCTCTGCCGTAAAACAAAATGAAAGTGTTTCAAGCTTTTGTGAAGTCTTATTGTCCATATTGGATGTGATATAACCACCGGACGCTCAGGAAAAATGTGTACTTCCCAGCTGGTTGTTTCCTGGAGGTTGCTGGATTTTGCTGCATGAAATCAGATGCAAAGAAAGTGCTGCACATGAAACCTAATTATTGGTGTGGTTAACAACAGATTGCCTGTAGTTTTTCAAGGGTTGCTAAGGATTGGACATGGAGAAGGTCACCCTTTACTTTTCCCTCATGACTGGTGGTTGTCAGATGATCATGGACCAGTCTCCTGGCCTGGGGGCGTTGTTCACTTGAACCTTGATTGTCCAAAATTATGGACAAGCCACTGAAAAAAACCTTCATGAGGATTCAACTGGAAGTGCAAAAATACAAAATAATTTGTGGGTTTGAAGACCAATTTCTGCAATACTCTACTCAAAGACTCCAAAAAAATCTGAGTGCTATAAAAGATTCATGGTTTTGCTGTGGTTATTTTTATAAACTGACATTTTGACTGGCAAACTGAACAGTTTAAGGTGAAAAGCTAAATTAGCTTGTCTGTCTCTGTAGCATATATGCATTTGTAACTCAGTGGATGATGACAAAAAAGACAGACCTTTACCGCTTTAAACATCGTATTACTGTGACTTGTTAAGTAGGATATATCACCACCAGAAGAAGAAGAAGCTGCTTTTGGCTCATAAGGGGTCGCCATAGCGGGTAGCTCCACCCTGGACACCCTTGATCTGTGTCTCCTCTCCGAAGCAAACTGTATATCACTGCACTATGGAGCAACTTTAATATGCCATCGTCAAAATAAAAGAAACTTTAATGAAGTTACAGCAAATTTCTGCATGAATGTAAGTGTTAGGATGTGTGTTCTGCTCAGGGTTGCTTTTTTTGTACATTTCTCAGACATGTTCAGACCAGCTAAGACTCTGGGAGACATCTCATAAGTGTGTAGTCGCTGTATGGGGGGTACTTCTTGTTCAACCCATGAAATTTCTGGTCCTCAAACCTTTCAAAACACACGAAGACCTTGTGGTTGTTCCCTATTGCTCTTGGATTTGGTTTGGTAGGTGTGTTTTTACAGCTGTAGAATCGAGGATCATCTCTTTCCGCACAGCCTCGCACTGTAAACCACAAAATGTGGCGGTTTGATTGACCTCGTTGTATAAGGCTTACGAAACAAACACTAACAGTTTAAACATGGTTCGTGTTCGCCCTGTTACGTGAGTTGCGTGAGCTTCACTCTGCTGTTTTTGTGTCACGATGTCTGTGCTCCTCAAACTTCCTCAGCTGAAATCAATTAGCTGTAACTGTACAGTACGTACACATGTCCCCTGTCAACTCATACACACACGCACACACACACCCGCACGCACACACACACTTTGTTATGGTTTACGCCTTCCCTTCTCCCCTCTATTGAATGTTGTCAGAATTGCTGCTCTTTGTTTTTCTTTGGGAAATAACATCACAAAACAATGGTCCTGCTCGCCTGTGTGTGGGTGTCCGTTTCTACGTCCGTACTGACATGTGCTTGTCTATCTCCGTGCTCGGCATTAAATTAGAAACATGCAGCACGCACGCTTGAATCTGCACACTTTGTTTTTGCACCCTCGATCTTCTTTTTGTCGCACAATCTTCTCACGCTCGCACCTTTCGTACAGCAGAGTTGTTTGCTTTACGGCCACTAACAATGGCCAACATTGTCGTGGAGATGTTGTTGACACAAGTGCCATGAGAGGTCAAAGACTGGTTCCTAAAAATACCTGGCCTTTGGCGTTTCTGCTAACTGTTGCGTCACATGGAACAGTCTTATCAGAGCCTGCGTCAGAGCAACGGGCAGGTCACTCTATCCCCCTTTTCTGTGGATACACATGGGCCTGCTCTTTCACATGCCCTGAAACACACTAGCCTCACTAGGGTAGAGGCTTCTAACGCTGTATAGTCACAGATAGCCCAACCATTCCTTTATCTTTTAAAGTTGTGTGTAGATGAATGGGTATTTGAGTTTTGGCCACAGACGAGATGGCGGGTTAAGAAAGAGCACAGAGGGCAAATCAGGCCTCCTTGTAGACTACGAGGACCCTGAGTCAATTTGTTACACTGGCTTCCTTGTCTAGCTCTTATTTAATAAGTATTTTGTATTTGTTAGATAAGATTAAAGTATGCAAACCCCCTGGGGTTTCACGTCAAACTTTCCAAAAGGCTGTTTACTCAATTTTCAAATTTCCATGAGGTTTCACAGAGAATAGATGCATTTCCATCAGAGGAAACCTCACACAGACCATATCAGCTGTTTACAGTTTCAGCATCTCCCGGTGCTGGAGTAACCCTGTGTGTGCATCATGCATCAGGATGAGGGGCGGGGGGCGCTTGGATCTCAGTGGGAGAAGCGTCAGTCTGCGATGGCCACCTGTGCAAAGCCGCAGCTATAGAATAAGGGAAAGAGGAACGGAGCAGAATCTGATATTCTCCACACGTAATCCTTCCACAGCCTCCTTGATAAATAATTTGTGTGTTTAACTCGGCAGCAGCATTTTAACGAGGCTACCTGTCACATGTACGCTAGGCTCACAACCAGGATGGGACACGCACAGAAAACACACAGTGAAGAGAATTTGGAGGGAAATTTATTTTTGACTTTGGAAAATGATCAAATACAGTTATTTAGTGCTTAGTAGGGCACAGTTCCACAGGTCCATTTTTTGTTGGACAAAGAGTTTTTGTAGTTTTGCTACTGTAGACCAAATCAAATAATCGATATGTGACAGAAATGCAGACGTTCACCTTTAATTTCAGGGGTTTTGTGAACATTTTACATGAATTGTTTAGGAATTGCAACCATGTTTTATACACAGTCACCAATTTTCAGTGGCTCAAAAGTAGTTGGACATTTGGTTGATAAGGAGTGTTGAATTTGCATTTTATAGCTTTTCACTGTCATTTTAAATATGATGCCTAAAAAGATGCCAGTGCAAGTCAGGGTAGCCATTATTAGGCTTATATAGCAAAACAAACTGATAAGGGAGATAGGAATTTCAGTGGCCAAATCAACAATCATTCCTAAAAAGAGGAAACATACTGGTACAGCCATATAGTAGCTCGTCTTGTTATGTTGGTACTGAAGGCAATCGCAGGGCCTGGGTTTGAGTGTTCCTTTCACCATTTCCTGCACGTCATTCCCCACACTTTCACCCTGCTTCACCATCACTCGTTTCACCATCCTGTTCCTATAATAAAAGCTTGATCCCCCCCCCAAAAAAAGTTCCAAAAGACCTAACAAGATGACAGAATTCTTTCCTTGGTTAAGAAAAGTAGCTTCACAACATCTAACCAAGTCAAAAACACTCTCAGAGAGGTAAGCTTGTCATTGTCAAGGTCTACACTCAAGAGACAGCTTTACAACTGTAAATACAGAGGGCTTACAAGAAGGTGCAAACCACTGGATACACCCAAGAATATGAAGGCCAGAGTAGGCTTTACCAGAAAACAAAAAAGCGTGCACAGTTTTGGACAGGCGAAAGTAAGGTTAACTTGTTAAGTTAGAAGAGAAACAGGTCATAACCCAAAACATTACCCGTCAAACATGGTAGAAGCAGTTATATAGCATGGACCACTGATAGAAGTAGCAGAAACATGCAGAAACTGAAGACAGCTGCAAAAAAGGTATAGCAGAACACTCAATGGACACATCATTTGATAGTATCCTTGGATTCTAGGCTTCAGGCAGTCATTGACTACAGAGGATTTTCATCCAGTAATTAAAAACAATCCTTATATTTGAAATTATGCTAGACTGCCCAGTTAATTCTGAAGCTCTGAAAATGATAGCCTGTGTATAAAAATGCAAAAATGTTGGAATTAAAGCTAAAAGTCTGCTGTTAAATCATTTAAAAATGCTCTCTTGTGTGGATTGTGTGGTCTGACCTAACTCTACCTAGTATTAAATTGTTTAATTGCTTATTATTGTGTTTCGGCATGTCATTATAAAATTCTAGTTGTTTTTTTTTCTTTGGTATGTCTGTGGGGGTGACATTTAAACAATAATTTAAGAATAATTTACCAGTACTCCACGCTACTAATCCAATACAAATGATTGCATTTTGAAGATAAAGCCACTGTAGTCAAAGCTCAAAAGATGTTAGCACATTTCATAGCTGCCTGCATGAACTTATCTACGCACATACACACATGCACATACATGCTCACACATGCACCACCAACACCACCCAGTATGCCAATCTGTGGACCAGTAAGAGTGCAGGGGAAGGAGTTAGCATCACTTCTGAGACTGATGGGGAATAAACAGCATCGCTAAGTGTCTCCCTCAGTGCTCGTGTTGAGTTGGTCCAGTGTTGCCATGGAAACAACTACGACTCAAGCAGCCAAGACCCAGTTTGGTAACCGTTGCCTCAAGTGAAGATGGGAGAAAAAAAAACATTTCAGAAATCAGGTCAAAATTGATTTCTGCCATTTACCTCTCCTTCTGAGAACCACAAAGCTCGGGGTCGGGGGGGGGGGGCAGCCATTGGAGGGGGGTCTGTGCTTTCTAGACATGATGCTGTTCGGCTGCTCGGATAGATTTGGGCTTTGTTTTCCTCCCCCCTGCTGTCGAATTGAGACAGTCCGTAATTAAACATGGCGATGACAGGGAAGAGGTCATATGAGCGGAGGTGGTGGGGAGTCGAGAGGAGGGATACACAGGATGTTGTTTGCCAGTTGTCTGGTTCAGAGAAGCTTATCTCTGGTCAGCTTGCTATGACTGTGCATCTTTGTAACCCCAACTGCTGTGGAAACAGCGAGTGTGTTTTAGGCCTTAAAAGACAAACAGCTTTTAAAGAAAGTTCACTTGCTTGAATCGTCGGCCTTGTACGGTTCTGTTATTTATACAGATTTCTTTTCTGGGTGCCGATAATTGGCTTTATTGCTAATTGCATCTCCTTCACGTTCCTCTAATACTGATGTAACTCCTCTATGAGGCTTCTTGTTTTATCACAGCAGTTATTCCTCAGTCTGCCGGGCCGTGCGTCGTTGCGGGGGGTCCCACGTATTCCAGACAACTTGATGATCGTGTGAAACGGGTCTTGATTTTCTTCTTATGCAGATTTTGTTGCCATTAAAATAAATTAAAAAGGTTTTTGCAGCTCTAGTGCCAGAACCCTCTTCTTTTTTTGTTTTTTTTCCTTTTTTTAAAAAAGTCGCACTCCACAGAAGTCACACCCGCCTGGTTGCCAAAGGAAATGTGTGTGTTGCATAGTTTTTCAGTGTTAGGACCCCCAGCTTGTCTCTGTCCCTGCTTACAAAAACTGATGGGTAAGGAGTTTGAAAATGCTCAGTAAGAATAAGTTGCTTCATGTGAGTATTTGCGTTGAGTGTTTCTTCTTCAGTCATCTTTCTCACTCACTATGTGTTAATAGACCTCTCTGCATTGAATCATACCTGTTATTAATCCCTGGCTCTCCCACAGTATGCCTTTTGTCTTGTCTTCCTTCTCTCACCCCAACCAGTCGCGGCAGATGGCCCCGCCCCTCCCTGAGCCTGGTTCTGCCGGAGGTTTCTTCCTGTTAAAAGGAAGTTTTTCCTTCCGACTGTCACCAAAGTGCTTGCACATATGGGGTCATATGATTGTTGGGTTTTTCTCTGTATGTATCATTGTAGGGTCTAACTTACAATATTAAGCACCTTGAGGCGACTGTTGTTGTGATTTGGCATTAATGCATTAAAACCAACAGGCAGATTTATTAATAGACATCTGAGTGAGTGAAAGAGTTGGTCTGGCAGTGCAGTCAAGCTTCAAAACAATATTTGTTACAAGTAAATATATTGTCGCCGGCTTTGCAAATAAGTTACACTTTTGAGAGCAGGAACAGTTGCGTAAAAGTATTCAGATATAACATGAGCCATCAGTTTTCCTTTTTTTTCCATTTATAACTCTAAAACTAAGAAAACTTAGTACTTCCTTTTTGCTTCCATGGGAATTAAGTGGGTAAATAGCAGCCAGGTGCTGCTAATCTGGTGCACTTTATTAATTAATCATCAGCAAGTGTGAGCACCTATATAAAAGCTGTTTTATTGGTCTGGAGCATTCAGGTGTGTGTTATCACAATGTTGCCCAGCTTTGAACCCACAAGATTTCTATAGAATTGTCCTTTGGACAGACAAGCCCAAGGTGGAGATCTTTGACCAGAATAATAACACCGTAAATAATAATGCAAGGCAAAAATACAAAATACAGCGTGTCAGCACAAACACCTCACACAGCTAGCTGTCAGTCAGAGGGGAAGAGGTGATGATGTGGACTTGTTTTTCAGGCCACAGGACCTGGGCACCTTGCAGTCGTTGAGTCAACCATGAAATCCTCTGTGTGCCAAAGTTATGCATGAATGAATGCCCACAAACCTCAGTGAACTGAAGCTGTATTGTAAAGTAGTATAGTGTAAAATAGAGGAAAACAAAATTCCTCCACAACAAGAGAGAAGCCATATAGACGACAATTATATGAAGTTACTGGTGCTAAAGGTGGTTCTACAAGCTATGAAGTCGTGAGATGTAGTGTCATTTTTCACAGGACTGCAGAGAGTCCAATATACTAAAAACCTACTTTATCCAGTAACTAATGCAAGCTGCAAGTAATAAATAATGAATAAATGTTTTATTGTTGCCTGGTGGAAAGGTATCTGCATAAATGATTTCTGAGTAAATGTGGCGCTATGATTCTAGACTGTGTTTGGTCTGAAGCACCGTTTCTTTGAGTCATACTTAAATTTCCACTCATGGAAAGACATTGTTTTATGCAATCCCACAAAGCGACTTACTATATTAAAAAATTAATCAGATCTGTTTTTGTTTCTTGTATAGAAACGGACAAACAGAAGAGAGTGGATGACTTTTTGAAAATCTTCTTTTGCAGCTGGTAAATGTTTTGTTGACGAGTATGCAAAGTGCTCACATTGTACTTTTATTATCAGCAAACTGAACCGTATTTGCACGAGAAAGTGCTATTTCTGTTTAAATGACGCTGATTCTTGTCAGTTTTAGACAGACAGGATGACAGAATTTGGAAACTGTGTTTTAAACAGTTTGATTAAAGCTGTCGTGGAAAAAAGGATTTCCTGGGAAACTCTGCTCTGCTGTTCATCACAACTTTACTGCCTCTGACAAGTTACAGGCACGACGGGACTGCACAGGTGACCACTCTCCAAACTGTTTAAAAAGATTTTAAATGTGTCTCAGCGGCTGACGCTCCGCTCGTAGACCACCCGGCCGAGCCAGGGAGCAGAATGAGCAGGCGGGGCTTGAATATTTATCTGTTGATGTGTTTCTGGTCATTTCAGATAAGGGCAGTGTGAGCTGCGTGTAGACATGAGGCTCAGGCTGAGTACACAAACCCAGCAGCTGCCTAGCACCAAACACACACAGACTCTTTCACAAAGGCTGAAAGTGACAGCTAGCGCGAGTCAGAGCAGGCGGGAAAAAAATAAATAAATGAAATGAAAGAATATGGAAATAAATAACCTGCCCACTCGAGGAAAGATAAGAGTCAACCTACGGGAGAGACTCTTAGGTTTTGTGGGGACTGAAACGCTGTCATTGTGTTTGAGGTGCGAGAGTGTGGTTTGCAGAGCCTGATCTAACACAGATGTTCTAAGGACTTCCAGATGCTTCTCAAAGGCTGATAGCCTCTGACTTGCACTCTTGCTGGGATCGTTTCCACGATAATATCCCATCATCCACCACTCCCTCTGGGAGAAAGTCTTAATAAATAAATTCAGAATCTTGTTTGTCGCGCAGTTTTCGCTCTAGGTAAATCATTTTTTTCCGTGTCTCCTTGAAATGCTCTCAGTGTATTTAGGGACAACGCCAAGCTCTTTGAGGTGAAGCGACGTCGAGAGAGTTCGTCGATTAATTGACATTTTGCGAAGCCACTCTCACGGACAGATGCTTAGGCTTAATGATTTCTGTACATGTTGGAAAAGCTTAAGCTGTGTGTTTGTTCACTCGAATGTCTGATTACAAGCTAGCTAAGTGATCCAGTTTTATTTCCACAATTAAGAGTTAGCAGACCATTAGATACTTAAATGAATTGCTTATTATTTCGTTTTAGTTTATTGATTTAGTCAATAATGATAATCTACTGTGAAAAAACAGGAACTTTTTTAATGTAATGGTGTCAGTTAATGCTTCATCTGTTACTTTGGTGTAGTGTGGCAGGCCGTGGGTGATGTCTGTCAGTAAGAAGGTTAAAATGCTCTCAGTTTCAAACTTTTGGCTTAGACTAAATAAACAGTTAACACTATGTATGTATATGTTCCACTCTCAATGAGAAAATACAGGGTATCAACGGTTAATGCTATTGGAGGTGATGATGTAATGCTGTGGGGAAAATTTTCTCGGCACAACTAAGTGACTGCTGAGCACATAACACAACGGAGATGAAATGAATAGCAATGAAGTGCTAAAATAAAAAATTATGACAGTTTATAAACCAAATGCAAAAGATGATTCCGATAGAGAGGAACGGTGTCCCATTTATTTCATTTTGCATTAAGAATCTTATTTTAATACAAGATTGTTAATGCATAACCTAAGAAACAAAAAATCTGAAAGGTGCGTCGATCGAATGTATTCATCTTGAACATTTTTAATCTCTAAGTGACCTTTTAGCAGCTTCTCAATGACTTGGTGAGTTAAAAAATATATAAATATATATATATATTGACGAAGAGTTGCTCATAGGAGGGAAATCAGGGCCAGAGCATCCTGAAAATGCAATATGTTCCTCTGACTTTGGTATGTTGACAAAGACACCAGCCAAGCCTCGCACACATTACCTCCCCCTCCTCGGCTGGTCCCCCACTCTGCACCCTCCCCAAATCTGGGGGGGACTGCAGGTCTTTGGAGTGAGGCTGAGGAATGTGGGTGATAGTTGCTAAGTGAAGGCTGCGTTGCCATCTCTGATAATTCACAGCCTCCGTGGGTGTAAGTTTCGGGCCAGCACTAAGCAGAACCTTTCACAAGACTGAGAGAGAAGCTCACGCTGAGGAAGAGCGAGAGAGGGAAGGAGAGGATGCCTGAACAACATCGAGATATATGCAAAAATCATCAGGTCTCCGTCTTCCACGTAGAACAAGGCCAACAATGAGCTCTTTTTACCTGAACGTTAAGTCACGAGACCGAACATAATACCTGTACGGACGTCACAGCAAAGCTTGTTTCCAAACTGACCATCTCGGTTAAAAAGATGAAACGCGTCATATTTTCTTGCTTACAGCCAGTCTAAAGGGATTTAAAGTGTAATTTTCACATCCTGAGAGAGAGAGGGCGAGAGAGCCTTTGGTGCTCGGTTTCATTTCACTGCCTTTTGTCAACTGACTTGTCACTTAAAGAGGTCTGGATAAATAAAGTGGTGTAGTAGTAATATCATGTGTCAGTGGGAAATTTAGTTAAGGTCATCCGTGATCTGATAGTTTTGTACACTCATGCACACAAATGCCTTGTTGTGCACCGGGTTGGGTGTGGGCTGAGTATTGTTAAGAAGGATGGGGAGCAGGATGGGGGATTAAAGGAGGGGGTGGCAGGTCACCTACTGCTGCGCCATGTGAACATACCGAGAAGAAAAGAAAGAGACGCTTGGACTTTGCACTGTAACCTTAGTTGCTTTGAGGCGGGGGTGTGGTTTGTAATGAAACTGGCTTGTGAGTGCCAGATATCAGCCTCACTGAACTGTCTGTGCGGGAGTGAAGTGTTAAGTAATTTAATTCCTTTATCTGCGCAGCACTTTTTCTTTGTTCTTGGCCTTTAAATTTGCAGTACAAATACTGGATTTTTCTGAGTCAACAGTAAAAACAGTTTCTGCCAAACCTGTTATCACCCTCATCTTTTCTTATATGTCTTATATTTCCATTTTTAAAAAATCAAAG
Source organism: Perissodus microlepis (assembly GCF_051167445.1). NCBI lineage: Eukaryota > Metazoa > Chordata > Actinopteri > Cichliformes > Cichlidae > Perissodus > Perissodus microlepis. The sequence goes on from NC_140480.1 coordinate 24,917,589, forward strand.
TCCACCCTGTTTGAAGGCAGGTGCATGTTAAGATGGTGGGAATGGCGTGGAACTGCTCTCTCCCCCCTCAAAATCTCATAGCCCTCTAGTGTCGTTCAGCTAGTAGTAACTTAGTACCTTACTGAAGTACCTTACGGAAATATTTGTACTTGTAGAAATACTGCTTACTAGTATTTCTATGTTATCTGACTTTCTGCTTCTACTCCACTAAGTCTGAACCTCCATGGGATTTATATCTTGTCTTGATGCACGCTCAATCATCCAGGTAAAATAATAATAATAATAATAATAATAATAATAATAATAATGGATTGGATTTATATAGCGCTTTTCAAGGCACCCAAAGCGCTTTACAATGCCACTATTCATTCACTCTCGCATTCACACACTGGTGGAAAATAAAACCCAAAAAGCTGATGAACAGAATCAACTTTTTGGGGTTCTTTTTTGTCAGTTTTAAAAAACAAATTCTACTAATAAATGCTTTATTATTATGGATCAAGCTCCCTAGCTTTGTAATTTAGTTAATTTCCATTCAGTTTTATTAATATAGTGCTGATTTGTTACCTCAAAGCGCTTTCTTGTTCTCGAGAATAAATGAACCCCTATGGTAGCACTTGGTAACAGTGGGAAGGAAGAACCCCCTTATTACAGGAAGGGGGAGGGGAGTATAGATAGACAAGGACAAAAAACAAACTATGGGAGAGGGAATACAAAACTTCATGCACGGAAATGCATAAAAGATGGAAGTGGAAAAGAAATTTTAAGTGTCCGAGCCAAAAGCAGCATAAGTAAGGAATAATTCATGTTCCCCTGATCCAGCTCTGACTATAAGCTTTATCAAAAAGGAAAGATTTAAGGTCTGTTTTAAAACTAGGCAGGGTGTCTGTCCTCTGAATCCAAACTGGGAACTGGTTCCACTGGAGAGGAGCCTGATAGCTGAAGGCTCTGCCTCCCATTCTGTTTTTGTAAGCTAGGAACCAGAAGTGACCCCGCAATCTCTGAGAGTGACTGAGAGTGAAGTGCTCTGTAGGGATAATATGTCCCAGTGGAGTATCCTCCCCCCTCGCCTTGTTCTGGGTGTCCCCCGTGTCACCCCATAAAAAAAAAAAAATACTGGAATCTCCTGGTAACATTTTAAGGGGCCCTTGAATGACAAGGAGGGAAGGCTCTGCTGCACATTTCATTCATCCGCAGTTCATTTCACTTTTATAAATATTTTTTAATCAGACTAAAACTTCTTAACACAGACGAATGAATTCTTGAATTGTTACAGTCGCCTCGGCAAAGGTTAAAATACTATAAACCAGCATAAAAATGACATAAACCACCATCGTTTAACCGACACATAACAAACACTCACTAAATGTGTTTGACTTGTGCGTCTTTCCTGTGTGGTTCCTTTTTATTTGGCATTGAAAGTTCAAGGACCCTTGCTCTGTTTTCTTTTTCTGTTCTTCGCTGCCTCTTGAGGAATTTTATCAGGCTTTTAAAGGGTAAATACTCCCCCATACTCATGAGCTATTCTTTAACTTTCTAATTTGTGGATTTAAAGTGTTTTTCATTAATAACAGCTTCCTGCTACAGTGAAGTAAACCAAAGTTGAAGCTAAAAAAAACATTTAAATCCCTTGTAGAGATGTGTGTGCAGCTGAGCAGCTACAAGAGATCCCTTTCCCTGGATTTGAAACCGTGTGATCAATTGCTAATGTAAAAATATTTCTGTTTTAAATAATGCCGTTCTGATGCACTAAATTTGTTTTAGTCTCATTGGACACTTTCAAACATGTCATTTGTCCGTATTGTCACGCATTTCTCTATCCTCTTTAAAGAACACTCTTTGTCAGTCTGAAAAGGGGCCCGATGGCCTTAAAAGTCAATGTTTATAGGCTCGCTGTCAGGACCGCAGACTTCCTGTTAAAGTAAATGGCAGCCGTGCTGAACCCATCATAAAAGGATGAGAGAAATTATAAATACATTTTCTGGATATTCCATTAGCCCACCACCCCCCCTCCTCTTATTCTCCCTGCTCGCCTGGCAGCTTCGGAGCTTCGTTTTGATTGGACGAGAAGAAAAGGTGTAGCGTTGCTGTTGTGACAAATGCTTACACATACAGCACAAGTGAAGACACAAATGTAGCACTTCATTTGTTTAGTGTGTGTGTTTAATTTTAGCCTTGCTGGCTGCGTGGCTCTGGGGACGGAAATGTGAGCAGCTTTTCAATGGATTTCCATGACATTTTGTACAAACATTCGTGATCCCCAGAGGACGACTCCTACTGACTTTAATCCCTTGCTGAGAGGCTGCAGTTGAAATGCTTAGTGCAACTAATTTTAATCATGATTATGAGCCATCATCTTAGCAGAGACAGCAATTCTTACTTTTCTTTAGTAATTAATGAGGTTTGTAACCATATTCACTTCTACTTTTTGTCTTTCTTTTTTCAATATAAGTGAATTTAAGCTTATTTTTTTAAAAGATGAAAGTCTTTCTTTATGAGCTATAGGTCCAACTCTTAGCTGAAGCCATTTGATGTTTACATGAGAGAATTTTTCAAACTTAAGAGCATTAGTTTTTACAGATGTTTTGACATCAGTAGATCTTTAATATTGTTGATCTTTAATATTGTTGTTCTTTAATATTGCACTGTTTTCTGCATTTTTCCAAAATCGTATAGCCATATTTGATATTTATTTAATTAAGCACTCCTCTACCATAGCAAAAAATGTACTTTTATAATCAATAAATATAAACTTAAACAAAAATAATTTTTTTTTAAATCTAAATTTCTCAGCTCATGATGACAAAGTTCAGCAGTTTTAGATTATTACTGATAAATAATTACGCAGTCTTTTTTTTTATTTACATATTAACTCTGGAGGTTAATATGAGAGCAACACCCTGCTTGTTTTGTACTAAGGTTGTTATTGATTCAGCAATGCATCCATACAGTCATGCTGATCGTTTATTGATTATACCCTCGTGTTCTTTGTAAGCTGATGGGGGCTTTCCGTGACTAAGTGCATTTTAATCTATGCTGCAGAATAGCCAGTGTTACTGCTGTTTTGGCTTTCCTGTGTAGATCTGAGCAGCTCTTACATAATGCCATTTTGATATCCAGGGATTAGGCTGAGGTCCTCTCCACAGACTGGCCGGCTGCTTCCATCATGTCACCCACGGGAAAATGACAACTGCTTTTATGGCAAAAAACAAAACTATATGACGTTCCAGTGATGCGATACATTTCGGTCTTCGCAAACCGAATATAACGTTTATAGTGGGCTGTAAGCCGAGCTGGTAATTCAGTCCAGTCGTGAATCTCACCTGCTGATGCGTAGTGGCGAGATTATAATGGCGCCGGATTAAACTGGGAAAAGTGACGCCCTTAGATAAATGAGGGTGTTGTTGAACTTAGAGGACACGAGCAGGTGTGGTGGCCGTTTACAGGTAGCAGGTAAACGCTGCCAAGCAGAGCTGCTAAAGAGGTGGAGTGCTGTTGCGTAAACACAGGACTTTACTGTGTACTCTGTAAACCCACTAGCCTGTGCCCTCTTGAGAAAAGCAAGCAATTAGTTTGAAGGCTGCACGCTCAGACGCTTGGAGTGCGATGCGGACGTTAAATGGATCTCAACAGATAAATACTGCAGCTCATTAAATATTGGAAAGAAGACCCGCTCGCATGTAGAGAAGTCTCAGCTGCACCCACGTTCAGACCGACAGGCCGCTCTCACCTGCAGACATGCATCGTGCTGCAGGTTTCACTTTTGTCTCATGCCTGTTTTTGCTTGAACAGTGAGAGTAATGTAAACAGAGCTGAGCGCTCTGAGCCATCTGCCTAATGTCACTGTGGCCCATATCTGTCCTCTCCCTCCCTCCCTCTCTTACTGGGACGCTTCTTATTCCTGTCATCCACACATTGTCTTTTTCCTTCCTCATGCCGCTTCTGTTTTTACCACTAATTTCCTTCCTCCCTTCAACATCTGTCATTCTTCAGTTTTATCTGCGTTTTCCATTTTGTGCTTTCTTTCTTTCTCTTTTTTTGTTTGTTTTGTTTTGCCCTGCCCCGTGTTTACTTCCTTTTTAAACTCCTGTCCCCATTACCCATCTGCTTCTATTCTCATATCTGTGATGCTGTGTAAACTATGTCACCTTGGCTTACCTTAATCCTCTGCTGCAATATATATATTTTTATATATATATTTAATCATGCAAACTCTCTACTTAAGCAGGATTCTTTTGATCAGTGTTGGGACAGTAGAAAGGCTGTTCTTTTTTTAGCAAGTACTCTCAATTTGTGCACTTAAATAAAAATTTAATTAAAAAAATAAGAAATCAAATTTTAAAAAAATCATAAAGCCGCAATAAAAGAAATGCACAAACACATAACGTGCAGAATGTTTAAAGAAGCCAGTGACGCTTCAGAAATTAGGATAGAAATTAAAACCACTCATGAGGAGGAATAGTCGATCCTGTCTGAGGATGGGATTAAAAAATGTATTATAATTTTGGAAAACGAGATTGAAGATTCCCAGCATTAACTTTAAAGTACCGTTTCCACATGTGAGCGACTCTAGTCTATTAAGCTGCAAAGGTTGAGCTATCTGGCTGTACCTTTAAAGGTTCTATTTTTTGGGGGGGCTTTTAGACGTTATTGTGTTAGGACAGTGGAGAGGAGACAGAACAGGGAAGGCACAGAGTAAACGGCCTCGGGGCAGATTCAAGATCCAAGCCTTACGTCATATGGGTCACCTGCTCAACTCAGTGAGCTAAACGGACACCCTAAAGGTACTACTTAACATTAAAGGATAACAAGTTCTTGCAGAAATGTGTTTTCAGACTCTTTTAACCTTTACTTAACCAGCAAGTGAAAATCTTGAGATTAAGAATCTCTTTTGGGTTACCGAGTCTGAGATTAACCAAACAAATTCTAAATCACCTCGTGCTGTGAAGCAGCATTTCCAAAACCGAGCCACGTGTTATGACAGGCCTAAGGTGCTCGTTGTACAGCATTAACCTAGTCTTAGCCTTGTTGTAAGTCAGGTAATGTAAAATCTCTCTATTTACTTTCAATAATATGTGCTCACTGATGAATACAGACATTCAAAGAATTTGGAAACAATCCACTGAGACATGCATGCCAAACCTGACTATAAAGTAAAATGCACACAGTTAATACCATTTTCTAGTCTAGTGATCTTTGATTTCAGCACATTTTGGTTGTTTCAGTACTTGCATGGCTTATTCTATGTAACATAAAATTCAAAGTCTGGCTCTCATTTTGCTCACCATAATATAATTAATTGTTTTAGTCCATCATGGGGTTTGGAAAAAATAGGTTTTAAACCAAATTTTGTTAGGTTTTTTCCAGTTTTTGCAGGGCCTGTCTTGTTTTTAGCGACGTGGAGGCTGTAACAATCTATTAGTGACAGCTTGACCACTGTCCAGAAACCTGTTTTCTGTATGTCACTAACAGAAAATCATTTCCTGATGGTTTTGCAGCATATAAAATATTTTAGCCGACTGATGTCATTATCAACAACTATACTGAGCACAATAGTATTTATGAATTTTAGTCTAAGAGAGCATGGTGGTAGGTCTCTGGATCCCCAAGTCAGCATTCCAAACCTCAGTAATGGCTGCTTCTGGCTTCTAACCCTTATCTTAACTTTATAACACTAAATGTCTTGTTGTGATTTTACAGTTTCCATCATTTACAAAAATATCCATCCATCCATCCATCCATCCATCTTCTGCTTATCAAATTCAGGGCTCTGTTCAGGGTGAATCCCGAACAGGTCGCGAGCCTCTTGCAGGGAAAATGAGTAACACCGAGACATGAAACACTCAACTCAATGACAGAGGGGTAGCAACACAAAAGGCAGGAGTAAATAAAAACACAAAGAAACAACAAAACCAACAATTAAAACAGAGAGCATGACAACACGGGACTCAGAAGCGCCTAAATTCTTGAACTGTTTTCCAAAAATACCTAACAGTGCACAAAGGTTTGCTGACTTCTATTATGTTTTGTTTTTAAACAAGCTTTTAATAAGGAATCTTTTATGTGTTTGCATAGATAAAATAAAGAACAGGGTCAAAGTAAGTGTAAAATAACTATTACATAGTTGAAGAAAAGTGCTGTCTTTGCTCTTTCATGGTCTTGTTTTGTCTGTTTTTTTGTTTCTAAGGTATGTTTAAAGCATTACCTGAAGCACAAAGTATCTCTGTGTATTTCCATTTCCACCCAGAAGATGTCAGTGTGTGATACACTTGGTGACAGAAAGACACTAAGCAGAAGGACTGGAAAGCAGATTTCCGTGTTAAAAACCGCTGGGTAACACAGACAAAATATTTTGGATTGAAGTTTCCACTTTACAGGCCTGAAATCTGTTTCTTTGCTCCTGTTGATATTTGATGCAGGATGTATCATCTCTGGGTTTCCTTCTGGTGCACAGACAACCTTTGTTACTGTCTAAGTGTATCCTCTACCGTGAGAGGCGTCACGTTTAAGCTGTAAACAAGAGCACATCTCTAAAGGAAGTGGTCTTATGTGGGGTCAGCAGCAATCCCCATGATGCGTTTGGGGACATTTGTATTATTTTTTTTGGATACTGGGGGTTATCCCATGGCAGCAGCGCTTTAAACCACAAACACTTCAAAATAAGATAGCAGCACACAGCCAAGCTGCAAATATTATTAAGTGGTCAGTGGGCTGTGAGGGGTAGAGGGGACAACAGATCCCACAATCAGGACCATTTCCTGTCAGGAAGTGTGTGTGTGTGTGTGTGTGTGTGTGTGTGTGTGTGTGTGTGTGTGTGTGTGTGTGTAATCCTGTCTAGCTATCTTGTGAGGACGCACTCACCGGTCCTCACACGTTTGAAGGCCTTTTAGAGGCTCAAAATGTGGTTTTAGTGTCAGGGTTACAATTAGGTTATGGTTAGGTATAGGGTAAGGGTTAGGGTTAGGCATTCATTTTTAATGGTTAGGGTAAGGGGCTAGGGAAACCATTATGTCAATGAAGGTCCTCACTAAGATAGCTGAACGGGGTTGTGTGTGTGTGTGTGTGTTACTAGTTTTGGAGAAATTATTTAAAAATAAATATATATGAAATGAATATAAATATTCAGAAGAAGCAGTCTTCTAATCTGTTTAAGTCCTAGTTCATATTCGGTCTGAATTTGCACCATGTAACGTTTATTCTGTTTATTAATAAATGTTACATGGTGGCAGACGATGACTTTTCCAGGCATCTGTACAGAGATTGGATTTTGACTATCCAAAGGCTTATACAAATAGTCTGATCACAATTATGAGAAACATCATTTAAATGTGGACATACAGGAACAGCATAATGATGCCTTTATTCCAGTAATACTAGTCTGTTTACCTGCAGAGTGGTTGCTGTGTAGCAGTTTGATCACAATCATTTCGCAACCAAATAAACTGTCGATCAAATGTTATGTTAAAAAAACAGACGTGTGCTTACATTGGCCAGGTTGAACCACTTAGATTTCATTTAGACCTCTAATCAGCAGGCATTTGCTCAGAGCATTTATGTTACACATTACAGATTTCCTGGACTATATTCCATCTGTGATCTGCGCTATGAGCATTTGTGATCTATTTATGCTACATACAGTCGCACTAATGAAAACGGTGCTTGGAGACCACAACACAACCAAAATTATTTCAACCATTAATATGTGACCTTGTCACCTTTAAAGAATCTTTAAAGACCACGTCTACAACAACTTGCAGTCAGCTGCTGTCTTCAGAGGGACTTTGATGTGTCAAGACTAAGATACGATGGAGTCAATCTGCTATTATTTTGTGATTGAACGAGGTTCAGTTGGTAGTTACATGCAATCTGTTTGTGATAATATTGCAAATAACTGACAGATTGGTGAAAATAGCAAATCGGTTAACGTCTACATACACAGAAATTCGATTTAAGTACTTACATTCAGAGTCGAATCAGAACCTTAAACATCTGAAACAGAAGTTCTGAACTTCCTCCACAAACAGCGATGTGGTTGCTGCAGACTGACGATTCAACTGCAAAATGACGCGCTCTGAAACCTCGCTCTCACATAGGACCAGAATACACCAGCTACGAGGCGCAGAGACGGACTCAGATTGTTTATGTGTGATTGTGCTAGCAATCTATTGTCATCAACTAAACACTGATTTTTTTCAACCCTTAGCCAATCTTGTTATTTTAGTTATATTCATATGTTGGGAATAAAAAAAGTCAACCAGTCTGTCTAAAATTAGTGCAGGCAAACCAAGGGGTCAACCAAGGGGACAGGTTGTGTCCCACCAGGAAACCTGTGTAATTGATTTGAGCTAAAGAGGCAACCAGTTTATTGTTACTTGCAAAAAACATTGAGGGTTTTACCATCCATCACAAAAGGGTTGGTGTTTTTATTGAGGCTTTAGGGGCACAAGAACTTCTAAGAATCTTAGAATAATAGCTGTACGGACGTGTAGCCCTGACAATCAATCACATGCAGATCACATGCCACACCGCAGTAGATTAAAAACACCCACCATCCACTAAAAAGAAGTAAGATCTCTGTATTGCAGTGGCTCAATACTAAGGAAGTATAATTGTGTTTTAAGACGAGTTTTAGGTCATGGTTGGTCACCGTCTAACTGCAAAAAGGCAATTTATTCCATAACCTCGGGGCAGCAATAGACTGCTCTGTCCCCCCTGAGCGTCTGCTTAGGTCACATGACCCGAGAGTTCGGACAGGAGTGTAGGGGTGAAGTAAAGTAAAAGAGATGACTCTAAAAAGCACAGGTAGCTAGTGAAGCGAAGCCAGAATGAAACATGATGCTCTGGCTTAGTTTGATTTTTAACTATGTGATTTTTAACTATCCCCACAAGCTGCATGTCGTTGGATGGTGGGAGGAAGCCGGAGTACCCGGAGGGAACCCACACAAACACGGGGAGAACATGCAAACTTCCAATTAACCTATCCCCACTAGGGCAGCACGGTGGCATGGTGGTTAGCACTGTTGCCGCACAGCAAGAAGGTCCTGAGTTCAATTCCAACATCAGGCCGGGGTCTTTCTGTGTGGGGTTTGCATGTTCTCCCCGTGTTTGTGTGGGTTCCCTCCGGGTACTCCGGCTTCCTCCCACCGTCCAAAGACATGCAGCTTGTGGGGATAGGTTAATTGGAAAATCCAAATTGCCATTAGGTGTGAATGTGAGCGTGAATGGTTGTCTGTCCCTGTGTGTTGGCCCTGCGACAGACTGGTGACCTGTCCAGGGTGTACCCCGCCTCTCGCCCTATGACAGCTGGGATAGGCTCCAGCGCCCCCCGCGACCCTGAAAAGGAGAAGCAGAAGCGAATAGATGGATGGGATGGATGGATTTTTAACTATGTGTTAATGTTTTTGTTCAGGTCCTGTGGTTGCACTTGGCCTGCTGTTTTTATCTGTCCTGCAGCAAACCTGAGAAAAGTACACAACATGCTTTTTTTTGTTTGAAGTATTTGCCTCTATAGTACTTTAATTTGTTTTTACTGTTTATGTGAGACTCCATAGCTGACAGAAAACAGCCAGCATTTTATTAAATCAGCATTGGCTCTAACAGGATGTGAGTGTTTCTGTTACTTCCTGAAGCCTGCTGGAAACCATCTGTCTTGACTCGATTTTGGTCGGCAAAGCTTCAAACCGGCCGTCTGTGATTTAGGACTTTTATTTTTGGACTGACGATGGAATATTTTACCAAGTTTCTCTCACACACGGCCCACAGTGTAAAGGCGCCTTAATGCACAAACAGTCTTGAGTCTCTTGAGACAAACAGAGAACTGAAATGTCAGAATGACAAAAAAGGTAAACAGCAGGATGAAACTCACACCGCTTGTGTCGTAGTTTCACCCTTACAATGAGTGTAACACAAACCCTGCCATCAGTTATCGTTTTGTGTCCTTTTATGGAAGGATTACAAGTGAAGTTGAACACCTGTATCTCTGAGTCTGTTTGCATCACTGCCACTACTGTTACAAAGATTAAAGTACCTAATACAGACCGTTTTCTAGCAGTAAAAGCTGTGTTGCTAGTGCATGTTTGATTATTCCTCTTCCTTCTTCTTTTCTAATGCTTTATAATCTCTTTTCCCCCCATTCACTCTCTCCAGGTGAGTGCTAATGTCCTGATCTTCCTGTGCACCAACATCATTGGCATCTGTACCCACTACCCTGCCGAGGTTTCCCAGAGACAAGCCTTCCAGGAGACCAGAGGATACATTCAGGCCCGGCTTCATCTGCAGAGGGAGAATCAACAACAGGTAAACCTGCACACACAATTCTATCTCCCAGCACTTATTTGTAACAGAACACAAAGAGTCTCTCTGCAGTGTCAGTGTTTAATGACTAGAAATGAACATAAATGTTCGATCTTTTTGATCTTGATGTTGCGACATTTAGCGACACTCCTAATTTACGGTGGTTGCTTTCTCCAAGATGCTGGAAACACCTTTGACTCATTTTTATCGTCAGGAGTTTATCTACATTCTATATAACACCCTCATTTTACTTGGAACAGTATCACTTACACAAGCACATCCTCCAGGAAAAAGAACATCAGATGTACACGAGTACATTTATGAGTACATATACCTGCATGTGAACCTTTGCTGATTCCTGGTTTGGCTGTTGATGAGCTCTTTTGGTGTGGAGGAGGGCTCGCCACCAACACCACCATACTCAAACAGTTTCATTATTGAAAGCAGTGATGTTTTGACTCTTTCTGAAAGCGTACGGCCTGCACAATCCATTTATTTCTTCTTTTTGTAAAGATGTATGTCAGTTAAAGTGAACTATCTGTGGTTCAGTATGAAGCAGCAACAAAAACTAGAGATTGAGACAAGAGTTGTTTGAAACAGTTGTGTTTAAATTAATAAATGGCTTTAAATTCACTCCTAGCATGAATAACATTTGAGCGAAGAGTATGATGAGATGTAGCAGGAAGTTGAGGCCCTCTTAACCCAGCCAAGGCTTTGTCAACAATGGAGGAGGGCTGAAGAGAGGCATAACAAGCAATAGACTGTAAAGGCATGACAGTGGTACATTCTAGTGGCTTTTTTATTCTAAACCCAAGAATTAGCACCATCTCACAGCACAGTGTCCATAAAATGAAGCAACAGGCATATGAGATCAGCATCAATAGACCAACCCAGAAAACAGGGTATCAATAAATGCACGCTCAGTGCTGACATCCATTTCCTGTGTGGTGCTTCGACAGAATCCTGGGTCCTACAAAAGACATCTTTATATAAAACTATATAAAGAAATATATGTATATCTGTCTAAGGCTAATCAAATGATTCACTTCTAACTTGGGAAAAATTTCACTATCAAAACTCAATGCAAATCTGTCCATTAATCATTGTGTTCTCCTGCCAACAGACAAACTGAATTAATGAAATAAGTAACTTCCTCAAACAAATGTAGTTTTTAGCTCATGCTACTGAATCCAGAGGACTAAAAAGCATATTTTTGTCTCTCAAATGGATAGGATAAGTATTTTCAGCTGCTGACAGGATGTTCCTCCATGAACGATGGAAAGAAAAATGCCGACATGTTCATGATAATGAAAGGAAAGGGCACCCTTTTATTTTTGATAGTTTAAGGATAACATCTGGGGCGCAGAAAAGTGCAGCATATCAGGCTCTGGAATCACTGACGACACTTGTTAGACAAATCAGAAAAAACACGTCCTGTCTGCCTAAATCTGGACTTCTACCGCAGCACAAACACACAGAGCTACTCACTCTAAGATATGAGTTCTAAATGTCTCTGTAAATAATGGGATAATAAGAACACAGGCACAAACACATATGTAGAAATGTAACCACAAAATTGTGACTGACAAGATCTGCATTTCCTTGTTTATTTTTTGTGATTTCCAGGAACGTCTGTTGCTTTCAGTGTTGCCGAGGCATGTTGCCATGGAGATGAAGGCTGACATCAATGCCAAGAAGGAAGACATGATGTTTCATAAGATCTATATCCAGAAACACGACAATGTCAGGTCAGCCGGGGCGTGTGGCCTCAACACCTAACGTAACATTGAACCCATGAATTCAGATTTTAGCTACTAAATCGTCTTTCTTTTCTATAATCGTTGTAAGAGAGATCATTCCGTGATACACTGAAAAACATGTGACATTGTAAAGCATAAAAAAGCCTGTTAGGATTTTGTTAATCCCATAAAATGAAGAGAAAATAAACAAAATCATACCATAAATTCATCCTAAGAATGGCTAACTCACATTGGTGCACACATAAACACAAAAACACACACATGTTTGAGCGTGCTCACAGAGTCAGAAGACGGTAGAGTGGTTTGGCAGAGTGGAGGCTAATTAACACTAGTGAGGGAATACTTAATCACCAGCAGCCAAGATAAGATAATCCCCAAAGATGGAAAGCTTCAGCACACATTCAATTACAGCACTGAGCAAACACGGTGCACTCGGTCCCTCACACACACGCGCGCGCACGCACATACACGCACACACAGATGCTTTAAGGTCAAACACCCTTCCTCTCTCAAGGTCATCTGCCCTGATAGTAACATAATGCAATCGTATATCGCTGAGGTGTAGCTAAATCAAACTGAATCAGCTTCGTAGGTTTTTATCTCTCATGATCGAGGATTAACTGTGTTTTGTTTTTGCTCCTCTTCATCTCGTCCTCAGTATTCTGTTTGCAGACATCGAGGGTTTCACCAGCCTGGCGTCTCAGTGCACGGCTCAGGAGCTGGTCATGACACTAAACGAGCTCTTTGCCCGTTTTGACAAACTGGCGTCGGTAAGCAGTCTTCCATTACTTGTGTCTGTTTCTAAAAGGGATAGTTTGGCAGTTTAAGGGGTTGTTTCAGAGTGTTGATAGTGGATTATTTTTTTAATCTTTTGCTGTTTCTTCTGTTTCTTTGTTTTAAGTTTAAAAGCAGGTGAGAAGTATGAAGTGCTTCCTGTATGGATGTGTGTTTTTATTTATATTTTTATCTTGTCCTGTTGTCTTTTCTTCCTCAGGAGAATCATTGTCTCCGTATTAAAATTCTGGGTGATTGTTACTACTGCGTTTCCGGGCTGCCTGAACCCCGGGCTGACCACGCCCACTGCTGCGTGGAGATGGGTGTTGACATGATAGAGGCCATCTCGTGAGTAAAAACAGTGTATACATGCACCTGTATGTGGTGTTTGTTTCTGCGTTGTTTACAGTGTTTTGCATATTCCTCCCACTGCTGATGAGACACTCGTGTGTTTCTGTTTTCCAGGCTGGTGCGTGAGGTGACAGGGGTCAACGTTAACATGCGCGTCGGCATTCACAGTGGCCGTGTGCACTGCGGCGTGCTGGGACTCAGGAAGTGGCAGTTTGATGTGTGGTCCAATGATGTCACGCTGGCCAATCACATGGAGGCGGGAGGCAAAGCAGGGTGAGAGTGAGAGAAGCGTTTACAGTTTGTAAAAACTATCACAGTGTTTTAAGAACTCCAAATGCACGGTCACTTACTGCGATAATTTTTTTTACCCTTTGTTTTGATGTTTTTAAATTGCTACTGCTTCGAAAATAATTTGTTGCTGTCTGGAATTCATATTTTTCCGTGGTGGTACAGTTCGTACTGATGTCGGAGGTTGTTAAAAGCTCTCCTGTTATGAAAATATCATATTTGAACTTCAAGAAGTACAAGTGATAAGGCCATTTTGAGACTTGACTTGAAAAGCTTTCTGCGCTCTTGAATGTTGTTTTGCAACAAATTAAAAAGAAATTGTTTCATTCATTTCTAACATGTTCCTGACTTGTGTTCAGCAGCAGTTCTGGAGCTATTTATGTATGCCTGCTGTCCCCCTGTGTATGCCTTTAATGTGAAAAATAAATAAATAAATAAACACCCCACATAAAGCCACTTCCTGGTCTTTTCGTCCCTGCCAGGCGGATCCACATCACAAAGGCCACGTTGCAGTATCTGAATGGGGACTATGAGGTGGAGCCAGGTTTTGGAGGTGAGAGGAATGCGTATCTGAAGGAGAACAGCATTGAGACATTCCTGGTCCTTGGCTGCAGCCAAAAACGGGTCAGTACACAAACATACACACAAATATAAGAGGTGTAGGCGGGGAAATCTTCACCAAATTGAGACATTGGTCAGAGTTTTCTAGCCGAACCTGAAAAAAAAAAAAACACCAGAAAGGGACCAACAAAAAGGTCGCCACACACTAAAAATATACGTAGAGATCAGATGACAATGCAACTGCCATGACAGTATTGCCATTAAGAAAACAGAATCAAGAACATAAATAAAATAAATAAACAAAATTCAACATCCTATTGGTTTGAGGAAAAAGTGGAGGTCACTGCTTGTGACAGTTCATTTGGTATCGCTGAAGACAAGGCCCCCATCTCCTGTTAGATCTACCCTGAATATCTGTTTTATACTTATGCATTTCTTCCATCTGTATAACAAATAACACCACCTTAATTTAATATGCAAAGGTATATGGAGATTTAGACTTAAAGGTTTTTATGGAGCATCCAAAAATCACCAAGCTATGGTCCAGTCCATCTGGAGAACATGCCAGTTGTGTAAGGCCAAAATATAAATACTAAAAGAAGAGTCGTACTGTATAAGTAGTAAAGTCAGTAAACTCACCATTTTAATAGGGTTCACCCTGACAGTCATAGTTAAAGGCAGCACTCTCCAACGTTCGATAGTGGCTCTGAGTTTGTTGACTAATTCCATGAAATTAAACTTCAAGAATAAAAAAATCATCTGCTTGTCTAAATGGCAAGGTTTTCAGAAAGTCTGATGAAAGTTATGAATGTTAAGGGCATAATTTGACCAGACAGATTTAATAGATACAGTGTGAATACCATTCCACTGACAAACTGGGAGTTTTGTTGCTTTAGCAGGCGATCAGTCCAAAGAAAACAGGCCTGTCTTCTAAAGCCAAAAGAAGGGTTGGTGGGAGTGTGTTGCTTCAGGTGTTGCTGAAATATGAAATATAATCCAGGAAATACAGCAGCTGGAAAAACAGCAACCTCTTTGGAAAAAAAAAAGGAAAATCCTCCTGCTAATCCAAGAGGAACATGTAAGATGACACAGGATAAAATATAGTGGGGAATTCTGGCTAAAACATTACATAACCTGTAAAACAGCTCAAATTGAGTAAAATACAATAAGAAAGGACAAAATAGCTTGATAAGATGAAACATTATACAAAAAAAGAACACAATTAAATATGGCCACAGTTTGGATTTCCCCTGATATCTATAGTCTCAAAATCAAAAGGCGCAAACGAACACGTCCCTTCACCAAACGCCTACTTTCAGCTTCTCTTCTTTCCACATCGTATTCATGAGCACAGGAATACATCCGTCCACTTTCTTCCATTTATCCAACCTAAGATCATGGTGGACTGGAGGCTGTGCCAGCGGTCTTATGGCAAGAGGCAGGATACACCCACCAGTCTGTCGCAGGGCGAAAACAGAGACAGTCTACCAGTTACGCTTGCATTCACACCTACAATCAATTTAGATTTGCCAGTGAAGCTAACCTGCAATATGAAATAAACACAATTCCATTAATTATAAAAATGCATTTAGGCTCCTATGGTGTCTTCAGACCATGAGAGGAAGACAGAGTACCAGGGGAGAGAACATGCAAACGATGGTTTGAAACCCAGAACCTTCTCGCTGTGAGGCGACACGACCGAGTCATCATACCTGTTATAAAGCATTTATTATTATAACATAAATCAGCAGATAAGAGTTGTGTGTAAGAGCAGGTTACACTTATCTTAACAGTAGGATGTTAATTATTTTTTCCCAGTTGTGCTGGCAAAAAAAAAATGAAGTGCTTAATAAAATTATTCATTTCAAATGATTTTATATTTCTGAACTACTTTAAAGTACAAAGGTTTTGAAGCACATTGGCGATATAACAGATAGTGAAGATGTAATAGTTATTGAAGGAAACAGAGCTGAAAAAGCATAATTTGTGAATGAAGTCCTCTTGAAGATCCCGAGCTGCCTCGTGGGAAAATTCAAAGCCAGAATTTAAACAAACCCTCAGTCACACATTTTGTCATTCTCCATGTTGTGTTGCACGAGAACAGTTGGTCAAGCCTTCGTGTTGTTCTCTCCGAGCAGAAGGAGGAGAAGGCGATGATGGCGAAGATGCAGCGGACAAGAGCCAACTCTAATGAGGGGCTGATGCCACGCTGGGTTCCCGACAGAACCTTCACCAGGACCAAAGACTCCAAAGTCTTCAGACAAATGGTGAGACTCGACATCGACGCGCTGCTTCACAGCGACAGAGCGGCGCTGCAGCTTTTCTGCCAGAACCATAATTTTGTCTGCTCTCTTTCTTCTCCAGGGGATTGATGAAACCTCCAGTAAAGACAAGTAAGCATGGACTCTGACGCACCACTTTGCCTGATTGGGTTACCCTGTTATCGCCTGCTCAGTCTGTGCCTCTTCTTTTTGCAGCCGTGGCGTTCAGGAAGCCATGAACCCAGAGGACGAGGTGGATGAGTTTCTGGGACGGGCCATTGACGCTCGCAGCATCGACCAGCTAAGAAAAGACCACGTTAAGAAGTTTCTACTCACCTTCCAGACTTCCAGTCTGGAGAAAAAGGTTAAAACTGTGATGCCTCATTATTGCCTAAAGCTCTTTATCTTAAATATCAGCCATGTGTGGAAAAGTCTACTCCTATTATTTCTGATTTCTTCTTTTTTTTGTGCAGTATTCCAAGAAGGTGGACGATCGTTTTGGAGGCTATGTTGCCTGTACTCTGCTGGTATTCTGCTTCATATCCTTCATACAGATTGTTATTTTTCCACAGTGAGTATTTCACCCATTCCCATAATGCTCTACTGCGAATGCTTCTGTGTATAACCCCATCAAGGGGACCCGTTAGGCTCATTTGTAGCTATTCTTGGTTTCTGTGAGAGTACCTTTGCATGAGTCACAGCTGAAATGATTTATCTGTCCTTTTACAGATAAGATCCAATCCCAATGATGCAAAACATTTTAAGATATTAATAAAAAAACAAAACAAAAACAAACATGCTGATGTTATTTATGAGATCTGATCTCGTTCGTATTTTTACTTTAACCTCCTAGGACCTGGCGTCCACATATGTGGACATCACATTTTGGGTTGCCTAGACCAAAATACAAAATTTTGCTCTACAAGGGCCTGATATTCATGTACAAGCACATGATACTGTCACTGCTCGATCAAAAATTAAAACGAATGTCCTCATTTATGGATCTCGTTTTTCTCAGAAACAAAAATCTTGTAAAAAAAATTATTTGTTTTTACATTCATCAGGTCCCAATCAGCCCAAATATCAAAGAGAAATTAAATGCCATGGTTAAAGATGGCGAAATGTTGTCGGTTTCAGCATAAAGACCAAACTGCTGCAGCTAATGTAGAAATTCTAAGGCTTCATTATGAAAAAGTTTTCATAATTTCATCTTTATTTCTGAAATATCTAGCTTTTTCTCACGCCAAAGTGTTTAAGCTCCCAATGTGTTTTGACAATATAAACCTTCACAGTGCAACGTTTCCTCCTGAAATCCACTTTTGTGTCCAAGTTGTGTCACCTTGGAGCCCCCTGTTGTCAGCTGATTGAGTGCAGTTTATTATACACATCACTCCTGATGTGTAACGGACTGCTGATCTGACCTTTCCCCACTGATGCACACCGTTCCAGTAAAACGTGATTGAACGACATGTTGCACATGTTGGTGAACTGAACCTGCCCGAGGGTTGCTCCGCCCACTTTAGTGACTAATAAGAACTGATGAGGAACTCACTGGTTGTACACTTTTAGTTATCCTACCTCCTTAGAGTTACAGGCTGTCATGCTGCTGTGCTTTTCCAGATGTTCACAAATATGGATTAAAGCCCCCACACTCATTTTAGACCAGCGGTCCCCAACCTTTTTTGCGCCATGGACCGATTTATGTCCGACAATATTTTCACGGACCGGCCTTTAAGGTGTCGCGCATAAATACAACAAAATAAAACCAGTGCCGATACCCCCAAAAAAGGAGATTTATTCATAACACACAGGAAAACTCCCGGGGAAACCGAGTTAACGATAAAAACATTAAAAAAATAACACTAAAAACCAATAAAAACCCCGAAAACCATAAATTTCACACCCAAGCCTCAACTCTTGCGGCCCTGTACCAAGCGACTCACGGACCGGTACCGGTCTGTGGCCCAGTGGTTAGGGACCGCTGTTTTAGACCATGATTTTTTGGTATAAATATATTTAGATCGATTGTTTTTTTTAAAAAAAACTGTTTTAAAAAATGTTGATATTGTGAAAAACCTTAAGGGTCTTTCAAGGTTCTTGCTTGAAAATGAAATGCCAAAAATAAACTAGGTATTTTTCTGAAATTTAACTGGTTTAGATAATAATAATGATGATTGTAAAACAAAACCCTAAATGTCCTTTTATAATCTGTGTTCTCTATTCTTTCCCGCAGCACCCCGGTCATGCTGGGAATCTACATCAGTATCTTCATCATACTCGCCAACATCCTCTTCATCTGTGCCATATACTCTTGCATCAAGGTAGAGCAGGTCACCTGGACTCCATACCAAACGTTGCGCTCATTTTCTTTTTCTTGCCTTCACCGTGTATTTAACATGTTCATCATTTCCGCTCGCAGATTTTTCCAGCTGCGATGCAGACTGTCTCGAAGAAGATTGTCCAGTCTCGCACCAACAGCACGCTGGTCGGAGTATTCTCCATTATCCTCGTCTTTATCTCTGCCTTCGTTAATATGGTGAGATCAAAGTTATCGCTAAACAAATTAAGCGCGGCTACTAACTTTGTGCAACATTGTTTGAAGTCGTGCTGCTTCACTTTCATGCAGTTTGCCTGCGACACCACGGGTTTGGCTGAATGCGTCGCTGAGAAGCTGAACACCTCTGCGGTGACTCCCTGTCTGATCCGCAGCTTGAATGTGTCCGTCGAGGGGGGTCTAGAGATCTGCCCCAGCCGAGGCCCCTCCTGCCCCTTTCCTGAGGTGAGCAAACGGTCCACGTGCTTTAAAAGGAGAGTCTCAGATTTGCGTTTGTGTTTTCCTGACACCTATCGTCGACGCTTGTGACGCCGCTGCCTCCTGTTTGTGTCAGTATTTCAGCTACAGCGTGCTGCTGACGCTGCTGGCCTGCTCCGTGTTCCTGCAGATCAGCAGCATAGGGAAGCTGGCCCTCATGCTGCTCATCCAGCTCACCTTCCTGCTGCTGGTGGAGTGGCCACAAGTAGCACTGTTTGACAATGCAGACCTCTTTGTCACCTCCAATGCCATGTAAGTGAAACAAGTGTGAAATTACAAGTCGCAGAGAGGGTTTACTCCATTTGTACTGATAATTTAAGGGATGAAAGGGAATGGAAGATTTTTATTTTCAGTAATTTAAGGATAAATCAAAATACTTAAAATACCCTTATTTGCTCTTTCATTGATTTTGCTTCTGTTTACTCATGAATTTGAGCATGTACAACAGTAAAACCAAGTTTATGCATTTTATTAATATATTTGAATCTTTCTGTCTATTTTTAGTGATTTAAATGAAACTCAGTGGTAAGTTTTTTTTTATTATTATTGATGTTTTTGCATTTAAACCTTTGCCATTTAAATTTTTGGTCAGAACACAAACAAAAAAGTACGGTTTGTGGATTTAGCTTTTAATTCCTTCACTTCACTTCTATACATACATATTCCATTAGATTGAAATCCACACTGTTTAAAACATGTTTCATTGTCTCTTTCTAAAAATCTACTTTCATTTATACCTTAGCTGCAAATATGTAGCATGAAATAAATTGATATCAAAATCAAATCCTTAGACTGCTGTTGTAAATATCTCTTGCATCATCATTTTAAATGATTTATTTCTACTGACTAAAAGTTGTTGTTTTTTTTTTTATTTAAGGCCCAGTTTCAATGAAACTACTAACCAGTGGTAAGCCTACATTCAGTCTTACTTTTAATTTTTGCATCTTGTTCAGTTACTATAATGTATTTTGCCCAATTTTAAACATCACCTTTCTTTAAATGTTATTTTCTTGTTGATCTTTTGCTTGTTTCCTTCTCTGTTTAATGTTTTTTTTTGTAGTCTTTCTTTAATCTCACTGCTTGTCATTCTCTCCGCAGCTCGTTTGTTGTGACCAAAGTGTCCCTGAGGGTCATGACTCCAGTGATCCTCACAGTTTTTGTCCTGGCACTGTACCTGCACGCCCAACAGGTTGAATCTACTGCACGCCTCGACTTCCTGTGGAAATTACAGGTATGGACATCAGGGTCCACTAGAGGGCGCCACCTGACAATGTTAACCTAAAAGATCTTCCATTAATACCTCAAACATGTCCATGAGTAAAAAGTTGATAGAGCTGTTGTATGGTTAATTGAAATTAATTATTATATTATTATATCACTGTGTCTATAAGAGCTGATTTAGTTAATAAATAACCTCTATTTCCAGGCCACAGAGGAGAAGGAGGAGATGGAGGAGCTGCAAGCCTACAATCGTCGCCTCCTCCATAATATCCTACCGAAGGACGTAGCTGCTCACTTCCTGGCACGTGAGCGGCGTAACGACGAGCTGTATTACCAGTCCTGTGAGTGTGTAGCCGTCATGTTCGCCTCCATCAGCAACTTCTCCGAGTTCTACGTGGAGCTGGAGGCCAACAATGAGGGAGTGGAGTGCCTCCGGCTGCTTAACGAGATCATCGCAGACTTTGACGAGGTAAACTCAGCCTGTCTCGGAAGGCCGCGTGTGGTCGTCATTTGTTTCTCAGGTGCAGTCACCATCTGTGATCTTTTCACTTCTCAGATCATCAGTGAGGAGAAGTACAGGCAGCTAGAGAAGATCAAGACCATCGGTTCCACCTACATGGCAGCGTCAGGTCTGAACGACTCCACCTATGACAAAGAAGGCCGTTCCCATATTACTGCACTAGCTGACTATGCCATGAGACTGAGAGAGCAGATGAAATATATCAACGAGCATTCCTTCAACAACTTCCAGATGAAGATAGGTAAGAGGAAGTTAGAGGAGGAAACACGGTGGTTATACATTGCTGGTTTTGTTGGTGCAGTTTAACTTTTTTTGGTTTTTGTCTTGAATTGACAGGTCTGAACATTGGGCCGGTGGTTGCAGGGGTTATTGGAGCACGGAAACCTCAATATGATATCTGGGGAAACACAGTCAATGTGGCAAGTCGTATGGATAGCACAGGTGTACCTGACCGCATACAGGTAGGTTTCTTGTAACTAATAAAATCAGCCCGGATAGGTTATTAGGGAGCAATCAAATATCACTGGGTGGATTTGATGGTAATATTTTATATCTGCACATTTATAGATTGCTGTAGAAATGTGAAATAAAAACACTTTAGAGATAAGATGTCCAGGTGTGCTTTAATACTGAAATGAAATAATATAGAAACAAAGATGAAAACAGAACAAAAACAAAAATTTAAAGCAATAAAAAAACGCAGGGCTGCACATAAGTAACAGATACAGGACACATGCAGGACTATTTATACACAGAGGACAAACAGGAAGTAAAAGAAACCAAAACTTCAAAGTAAAATAAGAAATAACCAAAGAAGACCAATAGAGATATGAATACAAGCACTTAGCAGAATGTAAGAGACCTACATGAACACAAAGGGAACAAAGCCTAAACGCAGAAATGAGACTGAGGGAGGCACAACGCAGGGAACATGACTACTATGCAAACAATAGACAATAGACGAGGCTCAAACAAGAACACAAGAGACATCACAGAACTGAAAGAGTAAAGTAACAGCAAGAGACTCGATATCATGATATTAAAGATCACAGTATACTAGAACAATAAAGAAGTAAAAACTCACAAAACTAACAATAGTCAAATAAAAATTAGAACTCAAAGCAGCTTACTATTTGCATTTTTTTCTGAGAGAAATTTATTGAGCAGATATTGAGCTTTTTAGTTGCTGAGTGCTTCTCTAAACTCAGAAGCCTTTTGCTTACTGTGTCTCTCTTCAGTTTAGTGCTGAAGTGTTTGTGGACAGTGGATTTTTTTCCCCTAAAAACTGGCAAAAGCTACTGCTAGCATTGTAAAGTTGTAAACAGTAAGATAAAATTTGTTTTAAAACTTTTATCTGTTAGCGGAAGCTGAGACACTGTCTTAAATGTGAAAAACAAAACAAAACCAGAATATAATTTAAAAAACAACAACAACAACAACAAAGCAGGCCTCAAATATCTCAGTTTCAACATTTCACAAATGATTTTTTAAAAAATATTTTTGGTAAGATTTAGTGGTATGAGTGTTATTATTTACATTTTAACCAGCATCAATACGATTTAAATTAAAAGTTGCTTAATTCAGTTTTAAATGTAAAGATTTCTTGACTTCATTTTGTCAGCTTCATAATAAAAGTTTATCAGTGCAAAAACAGACGAAGAGTTTGAAGTGACTGCTTTTAAAATATTGCGCTCTTTTGTAAATCATTGTGTAAATCTTTTCACAGGTGACCACAGACCTCTACCAGGTGCTTGTAAGCAAAGGGTACGTGCTTGAGTGTCGTGGGGTCGTAAAGGTAAAAGGTAAAGGCGAAATGACAACCTACTTCCTGAATGATGGACCGCCCAACAGTTAGCAGCCAAGACAGCGGCAGCAGCAGCAGATGCTGGGATGACCCCCCCACTGCAAGGACACGGCACCACTGAGCGAGGACTCGCGGTGTGAGCGAGCGGCTAAGAACTAGAGACGCCACCACTTGAATCCCGAGCAAAGAGGAAAAAAAAGAGAAACTTTGAAGACTTCAAACGGAAAGTGTTCTAGATGAGAGGAAAATGTTCTCGTTGGACGGCCGTTTTGGACCCCGTACATGTCGAAGGACACGTGTTTTTCTCATGTCTAGCCTCTCTCTCAGGCTTCTTGAAAGATGCAAAGTCTGTTTATTTAAAACGCCTTTTAGCCTGTGTCAAAAGAAGATTAACGCTGTACATACGGCTACTTTTTTATTTTACTTTGGGTCTTTTTGTTCGTTTGTTTTCTTATTCTGTATTTTTTTTTTATTTCACATGAATTACAAACAGGTACTCATGTTTTATTTCTGCATTAATTATTTATTTCGATCTCGATGTTTTGTGCAAAAAGGGTCCTTTATGAAAAAGTGTGGAAACATACGGGCACAAATATCCAGTTTATTACACGTTTTTTAAGTGTGTATGTACATGCATATTTGTGTGTGTATGAATATATGTATAAACTGAGGAGGAATATATTGACCAAAGACTAAAGTATTTACTAAAAGCAAGGCAAGACGTGTGGATATGTTCTTGCTAGAGTTAGCAATGATCTCTGCCTCTGTTATTTAAGCAGAGGGCCTGAACCCTCCGTCTTTCTGCCCAAATGCTGGCCACAAAGTCTGCTCCCTCCCTTTTTTAGACTATGTACAAAACATTTATTTCGTCTGTCATTCAGGCAGCAAAGAGCATATCACGAACCCTAAATTCAAACGCTGACCTCGATCATTAAATTAGGTTAACTTAAAACTGACTAAAGACGACTAAGGATGTTATCAGAAGGTTATACCTGAGCAGTAAAAGTAGAGCCAGCCAGGATTTGGCCCCTCTTCATCCTCACTTCATGTCCGATTGGTTCCTTAGAGCTTGAGCCGGTTTTTCGGCCGTGACAGTACACCGCCATCGACTGCTCCTTCCCTTTCAGAGAGGTATTGTTTCGGTACAGATGGAAATGAAGGAACTTAGATCCGAGACCCGTTCCAGAGCCTTCGGGGGGGAGGGGGAGAAACTTTGGATTTCAATGCATCGGTATCGCACAGCCTGATTCTTCTATGAAGAAGAAATAGATGAAGGAAATTAATATATATTGATTTTAACTGAATACTGTGCTTTGTAATCCTGAAGGGGCATAACTATTTTCACTGTGAGGTTTTTATGATACAATGAAACTGCTTTCTTGCCAAACATAACTGCTTTGAAGCATGTCTGATTGTGGTATCTGGTTTTCATTTTTGTTCGTTTTCAGCGTAGGGTATTTTGTATCACTTCTGTATCCATCATTTGTATATTCTTAATGTTGTTATTATTATGATGATTCTGATTAATTATTATGCTTAATATGATGACTCCATTCCGATGAAGAGGATCAAAGACCAGCACGCTTTCTTGTAAAATGCCAGTCGTAAAGCTCCAGCTCACTGGTACCAACTGATCAACTGCAGCCAATGAGTTCTGCTGTTCAGTCCTGATGTACAGTACAGTATTTTTAAGCTGACGATAGGTGTGATCATGTATAGTAAGTAATAACCATTAGCTGCCTTTGCAGCAGAGCCCAAGTGGTGTATGCTCACATAAGCATAGCAGTAAACACACACACATTTACAAATGAATCACTGTGCTTTTTTTTGTTTTTTGCTCTTTTTTTTTTTTTTTTAATTCATGCCACTACTGCAGTATTGTAAATCTCAGCCAGGCTTTTCGGTGACCTCCACACACGTTAAAGTTCTCAGTGGTAACAAACAGCATCCCTCGTGTTACGCTGTTTAAAGAGGACAAGGTCGAGTTGGTAGGCCTACACATATTTTCTCTCCTATTACACCCGCCTCAGTGGAAAATGAAAGCACTGATTGCTGAGTCTGATTGCCTTAAGTTGACATAAAACAAATCACAGATTAACACTAAACGGGAAGTGTGCTTGCTTTCCCTGCCTGGACCGCTAATGTTCGGGCAGAGAGAGAGAAAGAGGGACAAGGGCTTGTCGACATTATTATTATTATTTTTTACGTTAACTTTCTCATCGTTGTAAAGGTCTTGGTTCCCCCCGGGCGCAGCTTTCTGTTAATTTGTAGGATCAGCCCTGACTCAGCTCTTCCCTCACACTTAGCAGTGGCAACCAACAGTTGATCACGTTTGTACCAAAGCCAGCTCACGCAGCCTTGTGCTTTTGGTCCCTCCTGTGCAATGATACTCGGGCTCGCGTCTAGAGGACAGTAATGCAACGGAGATCACCAACTATCACATGAACTGTGACCAATGAAGAGTGATTCGTATAAAGCAAAGAGTTTATAAAATGCACTTGAGTTTATTATAAAGATGTTCATTGTATGTATTCTATTTCTATTGGCTGTCCATAGACTTGTGTTGATTGTTAACTCTTGGGATGCTTTTGGGAGGGGAGGGGAAGAGGAGAGGGAAGGAAGGTTTGTCCCCATACTACTGAAACAGTGTTTTTGCTCAGGCCTGATGAATCCTTCCGTATTTGTTTTTGTTTCATTTGTATTTTTCCCTGAGTTGGAAGAGTTGAAAAGGGGAGTTGTTTTTTTTTGTTGTTTTGTTTTTTGCAAAGTTTTGAAGGACGAGAAGAGTTGAGGACTATGACAAAGAGAAAAATAACATTTCCCCTTGAAGAAAAAAATAAAAAAACAAATCAATGGCTGTTTTGTGTGACTGTATTTTTGCTCCTGATGCTGAATGTGACTCAATCATTATCTTTGCTTTATAGAAACCTCCAGTAGTCTTAGCCTCCCTAAACCTTATTCTGCCAGAGGTTTTTTCCTGTTAAAAAGGAGTTATTCCTTCCCACTGTCACCAAGTGCTTGCTCATAGGGTGCTGTCTAATTATTGGGGTTTTTTTCTCTATTATTGTAGGGTCTTTACAATATAAAGCACCTTAAGGTGACTGTTGTGATATATAATTAAAACTAAATTGAACTGAGTTCCTTTTTTGTAAGAAAAAAGGGTTTTAGATCACATTTTTTTTATGTAGGGAGACCTTAAATCCATCATTTTTATGTGTAGGAAACAAGCCTTCAAACCAAGGTATTCTCAAAGGTAAAGGGCAACAGCAGCAGGAAACATGAGAAAAGACTCCTGATGATCAGTGCACCAACATTATCGGCATATATAAGCTGCTGAGGGCAGCACAGTGGCGTAACGGTTAGTGCTTTTACCTCCCAGCAAGTATTTCCTGTGTTTGAATCCATCATCTGTTCAGGGCCTTACTGTGTGGTGTTTACATGTATTTCAGCTTCCTCCTACAGTCTAAAGACATGCAGTTAGTGGGGTTAATTGGTTCACGTAGATTGACCATAGGTATGAATGTGAATGGTTGTCTGTCTCACTGTCTTAGCCCTTTGAGAGACTGGCCATGGTGTACCCTGCCACTTACCCTATGGCAGCCGGGTTAAGCTCCAGCCCCTCTGACCTTTGAGGGTCAGATTCATTGACCTCAAATTGGATAAGGGGAAATAACTGGGTGGATATTACCGATTTCTAACTGTTGGTATCTGTTATGGCCACAGGCTTTTGTGCAAGGTTTGCTGTGTGTGTGTGTGTGTGTGTTGCAGGAGTTTCCTGGAAAACCTGGCCCTCCACACCCGGCCAGGGACATTTGAACCCCACCTTTTGAGACCTCACCCTGTCTTCACTCCAACTACTCCTTTGCTAACAGTGTTTGCACCGCCTCCATGCAATGGCAACCCTGTTTGTTTTGTTTGACCTATTACCTTAATTCAGTTTCTAATAGTTGAATTATTTATATAGCACATTTAATTACAACAGGAGCGTTGACCAAAGTGCTGTACAAGAATACAACATACATAATAAAATAACTGTACAAGAATACAACATACCTAATAAAACAACTTAGAGTATTAAAAGCAAACACCAAATATGAATTAACAAATAACTCTCATGCTGTATTAAAAGCCAGTAAATAAAAATGCGTTTTAAGATAAGATTTAAAAAGATTGACAGTGGGAGCCTGTCTGATGTGTAGGGGTAAATTATTTCTAAATGTTGTATGTTTATTTCTAAACATACAACTGCCATCCATTCATGGCTTTGCACCACTGATACAGCCTTACATGAACCATGATTATTACTAAGTTTAATAAACCTTTGGTAATCCCTATTCAGTGGGTGGTGTGACTCCATTCTTTGTTGTGGCCTTTGAGGCAGTCATAATAGCACCAGCATGTATAACAGCCAACAAATGAGCATGAAGAGACAGGAGAAACCATTCACAGCACAAACACAGAAACTAGCTGACCTGAGTATAAACGGGAAGGAAAATCTTTTTATGTTTTGTGTTTCTCAAAGAAGTAAATTGTGACACGATTAGATTTCAGGGAACAAACCGTTATCATTCAGCTGAAGGATCCCAGTGTCAGCCCATACTGTACTGATTTCACTGCTTCAGCACTGGAGGAGGCAAATGTATTTCAGACAAATAGGAAGCCTCAGTCATCACATACTAGTTGGCAGTTTTGATTTCCAGTGCCAAACAGGAAGTCTTCAAGGACTGGGTTTCAGGATCAGTTACTGCAACTTGTGAACTTGCGGTCATGCATACTTTATGAGATGAATATATAAGAGATTAAATTCGCTCAAACATATGTTTATATTCCCAGATTCCAGCACAGAAGTGACAGAATCCCTCACCTGGTGTAACAGAGCTGAAACCTTTGTAGACTTACTTTCTGAGTCTACAAACACTGCTTACACACTGCTTTTGTTTTATGACTTAAATTGAAATATGTACTTTCAAACGTAATTATATTTTTTTTAACTGTAAGTAACCAACCTTAATTACCATGAGCATCTCAACTCTAAAAGTAATTGTAATAGTTATTATTTGATTATTTTAGGAATCACTGCACTTACACATGGCTCCTTAACAAAGGGGATGTTGCTGACATGGTTTTGCTGTGGTGAAACCCAAAATCCACATCTTAAATCTTTTCTCTCTGTCTTCTTATGGGGCTGTTTTAATGCCATATAAATGAGAACCACTGGTGAAAAAAAATCTTAATTTGTTGCCAAGGTTGGTACTTTAAAGAAAAAAAAAAAACTGGCTAAAAAGGTGAAATTAGATGCCTTTTTAAAGGCTTTGTATGACTTAATAAATGGAAATATTAAATAATGCAATACAGCAATGAACACAACTAACACATGAATTATGGTAAAACTTCAATTCACATTAATCATTTTAAAAGAGCTCATTTTCTTTAATTATGCAACTTTTTTCATACTAGGCAATGACATCACAAGAATATCAGGCGTGAGTTTAATGTAAGTTGTTTTGGAAGTCTTAAAACATATCAGCACGTCATGGCATGGAATGAAAAATGAACTGTTAGCTGGCATTATCTCTTTTCCTTTCAAAAAGGATGCTCCAGTGTATCCTCTGTGTAAGGAGGTAATACAAGAATCGCCAAAGCGACTCTAATGGTGACTATAATGGCGAGTTCCATTTGAAGCTGGAATTTCTGAGTTCCCGAGAGGAATTTTTAATTGCAATGCCCATTTAAGTCAGATTTCTGATCATGTCACAATGTCAGAGTAGGCCAGCTTGCATTAAACAGTAGAAAAATGGTACAACTTGTAATCTGTACAGCTACTGTTGTCTATTTCTAGCTAAATAAGTCAAATGCAGAACGTTGACTTTAGTCATGATTGTGAAAAAAATAATAAAGAGAATTGTGTTCGTTCATTACATCTCAAATAATTGTGTGCCTTCTGCTAGACCTCTGTTTTGCCTTAAGATTTTGTGATTCTAAATTTATAAAACAACTGCTGCAAAATTTTAGCTTTATATATCAAATACTTTTCAAGATAAATATATATTTTTAGATGGTCCGTCAGCCCACTTCCACCATGTTTTTCCCACACTTTGAAATCTGAGGCAATGTTTGAACATGATTACCTCAAAAACCAAAAGCCTGAAATTTTCGCTGGTCTTTCTTACCATAAAAATAAATCATGACCTATAATATGGGACAGATACATAAAAAAAAATATCAGAAAATGCATTTGCCATGCAATGTGGAACAAATATGCAAGTAGTCTTGTAAAGTTCCATATTTGAGCGCACAAAAAAGAAATTAACAATGCAAAAAATGACTAGTGACAATCTGTAAATTGTATATAGTTGTATTTCACAATAATGCAAACTAAAACATGCAAAACATTTTCTAAAAATGATTTTTTTTAGTGATAAAAATTATGGAAATGCTCTTTTCATTCAACTTTCGTGCTGGATTTAGCAAATATGACACAAGTTATACCACAGAAACAACAATATCAGCAGATCTGAACAGAAAAAATATCCAAATAGTTTCCAAACTGTAATCAAATTAAAACTGAGACAATAACTTTGTAAAATATATGTGTACTTTTTCACACCCACTTTATATGCATGCACATTGGCCTGGAAGGGTCAGATAAATCATACTGAGTTTAAAAAATAATAAGAGGCATTAAAATTCAACAAGTAAAAATAAACACAGAAAAAAATATTAAATGTATTGAAAAAAAACTAGTAACTCATCTGAAATGACTAGTCTTCAAGGAAAAGTTGCTGTGTCCAGATGATTTAAACACAAAATTATGACAGAAATCAGAGATAGTTGCCCAGAAAATGTTCTAAAAATTCAATGATCTGAGATGTAAGGACCCTTATTGTTAGTGATGCATCAATGGCCCTGTACCTTACTATGGAGTAAAGCAAATCCTGTTTTTCCTTGCTTTAAGGACTTTAAGACTGAAATACCCTTTTGTTTTTCTCCTAATGAGCAACCCTCCAACATTTTTACACCTCCAAAAACTGGCTGAGCAGTAACTTTCTACAAAGGCTTAATACTGTACATGTCATTCAAAGAATTACTTAAATGTAAAAAAAGAGAGCACAGTCATTACAAAAATAGGCTTAACACTATTGCATGAGGCAAAAAAAACCCTCTAAAAGTGTGCATGTTGTCAGTTTAATTTCACGTTTTCACATCATGTTTGTTGCTGTTTTTATGTGTGAGGTAATTTGTGTTACTGCAAAAGTTTTCATAACAGGCTGAAGTTCGGGTCCGTCTTTAACATTTCTTTAACAAACCTATGAAAGTAATAAAAACAAGTTCACTCACATGTTATAAAAAATAAAACAAAAAAATTATTTGATTTGAAAATGTTACATACTTGGTCATTTCGCTGTTCTTTCGGGGAAACCGTCTGACTAGCATCCATGGCTCAGGGTTCTTGGACACCATCCAGCCATACCTCTGGCTCTCTGTCAGAGGCACCATGTAGAGCTGGTTTGGAGCTGGAGAACAGAAGAAACCAAGGCTCTCATTGTTTGATGCAGCTGTTTACTCATCAACATTCACATCTGTTATATTTACTCACATCTAGGTGTTTGAAGCCGCTTGATCATCGCTTTGCATCTCTCATGGCTCCCATTGTGTATGTCAGTGCTGTGGGGAAGAGGCTGGTTGGAAAGTTGGCAGTCCTCTACGCATCTGAGGGGTCTCGGTTGTTCTTGAAGAGAAGGTGGCATCCTGGCTTTGATGTTGCTGTTGCCATCTGTAATGAGATATGTTACCACTGCTGTTACAACCAAAAATGGTCTAATAAAGCTTGTTAAGTTGCCTGCCGCTACAATCAATCTAATAGAGCAAATTTGGGGATTTGACAGATACACATCAGAAATGTGCAGCAACTGTGTGACGCCATCATGTCAATATGGACCAAAATCTCTGAGGAATATTTCCAGCGCCTTGTTGGATCTATGCCACAAAGAATAAAGGCAGTTCTGAAGGCAAAGGGGAGATGCAATTACTGAGTGTAATTTAATTCTATTTTACTGACCAAATAAGAAGTCAAAAGTTTGTGAAAATAAATTAGGTATTAATAAATTAGTTGCAAATGTCTACATCATCAACTCCAAATACAGACTGCCATCTTTTATTCTTTTTGAAGAGTTTTGAAATTATGAGCCAATTTTCCACGTAGCTAAACCTTTAGGTAACTCTAGGCCAAAAGACAACCGAGCCCCGCTTTCAGACCTATTGTTCACATAAGCGAAAGCAAAGCTCTCCTTACCGTTAGGATTAGACGGTCCCCGGGGATTCAGTATCATTCTATCGCCTATCGGGTTCTGATACCCCAGGTATGTCAAACCAAAAAAGGTCATAACGTTGCACAGTTTGTCTGCCCGAACCTGCCGTAGAGACACACCAGAGACAAAACCCCCTGTAAATAAACCAGAACTTTCCGTTTACACATAACCATGGCAACAAGCCCCGCCTACCCGGAACCAACTTAATGATGAATAACTTGCTAGATTTCAAAGATGACTGGTGCGAGTTAGGGCTGTCGCATATCTGTTGGATTCACATCATTACAAAGAAAAAATCTGTAATCATATTGGCATAAAAAAGGTTCAGTTAGAAAAGGCAAAACAGATAGTGATTATAAAACTGTGTTTCGCTAACGTTATGAAGAATTTCTTTTTAATTTAAGCATCAATACTGATATATCTCAAAAGCACCAGTAAATTTAATTTCTAAGGGTTTCTAAGGGTTCAAAATTCACTGTTCTACACTTTATAAATAACTCTATAACAGAAATCTGTGTGGGCTGTCACACATTTAACATTTCACACAAATAATTTAAACCGCCTGGCATACAAAACAATGTCAGGAAGTCAGAAGTAGTTAGTGATCTGTAAATATTTGGTCCAGATCACCTGAAGGCATTTAAGCACAACCAGTTCCCAGATGAAATAAAACTAAAAATACGAGGTGTTTTGCTGTATATATCAACAAAATTTTAAAAGCCATTGATTAATGGGTAAAACGCTATGTAGAAAAACAATTTACAACTCAATGTCTTTATAACTCACTTTTAGACTAACAACTTCACCTATGATATCGTAAAGGTTAGAAATGCATATTTCTAATAATGCATTGTTATACACTGCATACATGTTATACAAAAATAGAATATTTGCTGTATAATGTTATTTAAACTGTGTTTGTGATCTAATTTTATATACAATATTAAAAATAACTCTTGCAGTAAAAGATAAAAAGGATACAAGAAAAGTGTGAAAACAGTAAAATCCAAGTTAAAAGAATAGAAAATTAAAGACAATTAAGCTAAGACAAGAGACAGCGAAGAAAACATGTAAAAGCTGTGGAATAAATAAAACATCTCTTCCAAACGATAAACCGGTTTGAGCAGTTGTTGTTCTTTTTGATTGATTAAATGGTTCATACAACCAGCCAAATTACACATTCAAAAAACAATAATGGATGGGTTTAACACTTAGACCCATATAGGGATATGGGTAATGTGTAAGTGCTAATTAGAATTTACAATATAAACATTGTGTTAACTGCAGTAATTGTTCTGTAGATCATTATTTTCACATATATTTATTTTATATTATTTGTAAACACTTCTTACCCAATCATAGATGAAAATAAATATCATATGAAATCTGGTATATACATGGAAATTGAGTTTAATAATATACTTACTATAACAAAAAAAAAAAAAAAAGCATGCTGGTAGGTTTTATTTAAAGACCATTCAGCACATTTGCCAGCAATAAATGCTTTTCTTTATGACTTAGTAAGTAAGTAAAACTTTATATAATTGCTTTCGTAAAGATTTTTACTGTTTTCTCTCATTTCTTTCTGCTCTGTTTTATGTCAGCAGTTCCTTGTGCTCATCATGTGTTTCTTCAGCCATCAATTCACCCGATCAGTAAAGTTAGCAATCACCTGCTTTTTGAGTTTGCTGTTCATTTCATACTACATCATTTACAAAGCCCCTCCACAACCACCACACCTCCCTTTGGTAGTGTGGGGAGACTCATCCTTGAGCATAATAGCGTGTTCCCAGATTCTTCAGGTCTCAGCTGTTCTCCTAGACTTTACCTTAAAGAGGAGCTCAAGCCTCACCTTCAGAGGCCTCTCCAAGATCCCAGGGCACTGGGCGCAAATGGTAAAGACCATAAAGTGAAAGTAAAATGGACTAAGAAAAACCAGTTTAACCAGTTTGCCATTGATTGTATCTCCCTCCACTGTGATCTGGGCAAAGACACACGAGCTCTAAAGTGAATAACCACACTGGTTATTTTTTCATGACTGCAGACACACACTCACACAACAGTGAGTGTCTGCAGTCATGAACATTACAAAACATGGTTTAGTCTCTGTAATGGTTTGGGGTCCATTCAAGCTAGTGGTGTTGGGGATCTTGTCAAAATTGATGGAATTATGAACGCAGAAATGCGCCGTCAGATTTTGATCCACCATGTAATACCACATTAAAGCATCTGATTGGAAATTGCTTCATTTTTCAGCATAACAATGATCCCATACACATTATCGGTACAGTAGAGGTATACCTGGATAGAAAAACAGAGTGGAATCCATGACTGCTTCAATATTATTCAATATTAGTGAAGCAGTTATCTATTATCTTGACAGAAAATGGAACAAAAGGCAACCAACATTTAAAGAAGCGCTTTGAACGTCCTTTAAGAAGCCCAGAGAACTATTTCTAAAGACTACTTAAAAGAAATGACAAGAAAGCTTGCCTAAGTGAGTTCAGGCTGTGTTGAAGAATAAAGGTGGTCATACCAAATATTGGCTTTCAAGTTAGAATTATACAAACTCTCTTTTTCCCTTACATACTGTATTTCCATGTGTGTGACTCGAGACTTTTGCACAGTACTGTACCCCTTGTTAAAAATCTAGTACGGGTTAACTTTCAGTTTGGCTCTGACAGCTGTTTGGAACGGACGTTTTGGCGTTGTCCTGGCCTCCCGACCACCAGTGTGATCATAGTGTTTCATAATGAGGCCTGGTCTGCTCTCCTCAGGACGGTCCACAGTGTCTTACACACAGCTCCTGCTGCCCTGCTCACAGAGATCTTACTGGAGGATGATGCCAGCACAGATGGTGAGTGCATTCACAGTACTGCACGATGAAGCTGTTGTAATTCTATTCACACTGCACATCAGTGGTTCTTCAAACCTTATTTTACTGTCATTGCTTGCATTTAAAACACACACTTTACCTATGAAGAAAGTACTTAGAAGATTATTAGGAATATTAGTAGTAAAGTGTGTTTGCCGGACATGTATATTGGCAGGTATTTGCTTCTGAGGGGACAAAAAGACTGTGACATTAATTGATCTTTTCCATATGCAAACATTTTCTAAAGCACATATCCAATTCCCAGGTGCCATCAGATCTATTATTCAGAAAGAGAGAAGCTACACTTGGGCTGGGTTACCAGGTCATCACAGAGAAACAAGCAATAATTCAGATCTCCGGCCAATTTAGAATAACAAGTTAAACTAAGATGCATCTCTTTGGTGGAAGTCAAGATAGAGTAAGATTATTCAACCCTTGGAAAGAAAAGCGTTTGGGCTTCTTTAAGTTGCTTGAAGATGTTTCACCTCTCATCCAAGAAGCTTCTTCACTTCTGAGGTCAAATGGTGAAGAGTCCCAGATTTAAGCCCCATGGGAGTGTCGACCCAAGAAGGACAAATGATCCTAATCATTTACCTTTACAATACCTAATCACATGAGCGAAGGTGTGAAAACGGGTGTAGGTCACAATCAGCAATCACAATAAGGTTTCGGGTGAACTCACTGTGAGACCTTGCCCCACCCTATTAGGTGATTTCCTGAGGTCAAAAGGCCCAGGATGTGAGTGGGGGTTAAGGCGTCTGGGAAGGGATCTCAAAACTGGATTATAGATGGCAGACAGTTGGTGTCGTAAGCCACCACCTCTGTTCAAAGATGGTTGTTCACAGTGGACATAGATGGCTTCTTTCACTCCTCTTTCAAACCATGTGTCTTCTCTGTCCAAAATGTGAACATTGGTGTCCTCAAAAGAGTGACCGCCGAGTCTTGTCCCGTCGAGGTGGCTCTACTATGTTGTGCCATGCGTTTATGAAGTGGCTGTTTGGTCTCTCTAATGTAGAGGTCTGAACATTCCTCGCTACACAGTACAGCATATACTACATGGTTAAGTTTGTGTTTAGGAGTAATTGGGCTTTCATCAATTCAGCAAAGAGGCACTGAAAAGAAGATCAGACAACAACTAGGGAGGATCAAAAAGACAAACGCAACAACATTGTAACCCCCTATGTAGCAGGTTTATCAGAAAAACTCAGGAGACTCTTCTCCAAGCACCACATCCCAGTGTACTTCAGACCCAGCCACAAAAAACTAGTTCATCCCAAAGACAAAACTCCTTGTCTTCAAGCAACTTAAGGAAGTCCAGACGCTTTTCTTTCCAAGCTCCTTAGACTACGATGACTTGACCTGGATGACTGAGAACCTTTACAGACATTATTCAACCCATAAACAGAGAGGTCACAGCCAGCTTGAACCCACACCCGTTTGCTGCAAGTACCAACCACCGTACCACTCTCTGCACCACAAATCTCTGCTCCGAAAATGTAATACTGCTATCTACTGACACACTAAAGTAACTATTTTGCCACAGTCTAGATTTATCCCTGCCTGTGCACACACACACACACACACACACACACACACACACACACACACACACACACACACACACACACACACACACAGACACACACGCACACACACATATATATAAAATATCGGGACTAATGATGAGCAGATGGAGTTCTGAGGAGGTGAGAATTTGGAAATATCCTTAAAGGTAAGAGACAGACTACAGACCTGTCCACCTGCCCTGCTTTTTGTTGTGTTTCTGTAAGAGCATGCAATACAGCTATTTTTGAGTTTTACCTCATCTTCTGAGTCCTGCACTTTGGGCTTATTCTGCCACACAGTAACTCTTTATATTTCCATGTTTTCTCAAACTGAGCCCGTAGTTGGAACAGGAAGTAGCAAGTTTATGTTTCCTCATTCTTATCACTTTGTATCTAAATAATGCATTGTTCTTATTTCCAGAATAATAACTTGAAGAACCCCTCATCAGGCAAGTGTTTGACAGTATCTGCAGGAACTCTGATATTAACTTTGTGCAAATCAGCCCAAGCCAGTCAAAGCTGGATCTTCATCAGGGACTTGTCATGGATTTATGTGTGTGGACTCTTCTTTGAGGATGTGTATCAGCTGTGGTGTGATCCGTGTTTAAGTGTTGGTGTCCTACTACAGTAACTCAATTTTTTTTCTTACCACAAAGAAGGATTTTTGTCACTGCTTGGTAAATGCCCTCTTGGCTTAATTATTTGTACTGCTGAGCCTCATGTTAGTTCCACCTAAACTTTGAAAAGACTTTTAGTATAATGCAACTGCTATGCACTTCTTCAAAACAGTTACACAATGTTACACAAGTCTATAAGGCCGGAATGAAAAAGGGGAATCATTGTAGTTGCTCTTTCTTTCACTAGTTATGTATGCGCATGTGACTGCTGAAATAAAGGTCTGTGAATATTCTGTATTTTGATTATAATGTAAGTCCCCTCCAACCAAAGACTTAACAGTTGGCTCTCTTGCACCAGCCCCCTACTCTCATTAAAAATCATAATGTCGATCACCACTGCAAAAAAGAAGGGACTCAAAGCAGATTCCTGATATATTCCCACCCCACCTTAAACTCATCTGTCAGTCCTACCACACACCTCGCAACTGTTTTGCTTTCCACATACATGTCTTGCACCACCTTTAAATACTTCTCTTCCACTCCTGACTTCCTCATGCACTATCACAGTTCCCCTCTTGGCACCCTATCATATGCTTTTTCTATATCAACAAAGACACTGTGCAGCTCTTTTTATACTTCTTCATCAACACTCTCAAAGAAAACATTGCATTGTTGGTGCTGTTTCTTGGCATGAAGCCATATTGCTGCTCACTGACCATCACCTCTGTCCTTATAGCTTCAACAGCTCTTTCCTATCTGTTCATGGTATGACTCATCAACTTTATCCTTCATAGTTACTATAGCTTCACACATCACCCTTGTTCTTGAAAATCAATACCGGTACATCATCATCTCATTCTCCAGGTTAAATACTCTGCTTAAGAAGTCCATTGCTCTCTACCTCCAGTGTCTACACAGTCTCTAGAATGTCTTCTGGTACAGACCGCCTTTCCACTCTCCCTTTTTGCATTTCCTGATTCACTAACTTTCCTCCATTTGTCCTCTTCTCACTCTCATCTTCTTTCATGAACTTTGTTTGAGAAAAAAAACAATTATTTATATAACCATATAATTCCAGTATTTATAAATACAATTATTGCCCCGATGGGCTCTTAGTATTGCGCAGTCATTAATATTTATATAAAGGTTTCATTCAGATTGGGATGGGGGTGCAGGGGAGGGGCGATTAAACACGCCTACTTATGGGCGTGGCGTCACCAGAGTCGACAATGATGGGATCTCGAGCGAGCGCTGGTGAGTTTCTTCCAACCCAATAAAATCTCTCAATTCTGCTTTGTCACCTCAACCGGGAAGTAGACAGGACAGAGAAATAAGCACCACCGAGCAGGGCTGCCGTCGCTGTGAGGCTGCATAAAGGCTGTGGCGTCTTGTCCTGGGTTCACAGGTTTTAACTGCCTGGTTATCATCTCCTTAACGGACCTGTTTGTAAGTAGCATTAGCTTAGCTTGTAGTAGCTTCGCCGCTTTTTTAAACGCACATTGTGTTAGCTACGCGAAAGCTAGGTGCTCTTTTTTTTTTGCTAGCTGGGGTTGGTTCTGTCAGTTCATGTTGTTATAAGAGGATGATAATGTTGAGGCTTTTGTCTCAGGCGAGGAAAACGCTTTGTATCTCCGTTT
Source organism: Perissodus microlepis (assembly GCF_051167445.1). NCBI lineage: Eukaryota > Metazoa > Chordata > Actinopteri > Cichliformes > Cichlidae > Perissodus > Perissodus microlepis. The sequence continues at coordinate 24,955,237 of NC_140480.1, forward strand.
AATAAAAGTGTCATCAGAGCTCTTCCATACTGCCTACCAGTGCTGCTAACCGCACATTAAATAAAACGCTGGTTGAGCAACAAATTGTCTGCTGGGGTGTCATCCTGAGATGTTCGCCATCCAGCTTTATCATGGTGTTGTGCATTAAGGTTCAGCAGTCTAAACACGGGATTTGGTGGAGGATTTGACTAATATCATTAGAGTATGTTGCTGTGTGTGAGACTATTTCTGGGAGTGAGACTATTTCTGGGAGTAGTAGCTTCCATCTGACAGGCACACACGTGCACTGTTGTTTTTGTGTTTGTCAGTACGTCAATGGTAATGCGGCTTGCAGAAAGTGAAGAAGTCGGTGATAAAATTACTGGATCAACTTGTACTTCCTGATCGGCTAAGCCTGTACCTTTTCCGTTGTTTTTCAACGTTAAGTAATATTCGAGGAAGTAAACGCCTAGTGCCAGGGGTTTTGCCTCATTTAGCTCGTTTTATAAGTCAGATGCACTCTGATGACTGGTAACAACTATAGGGCGAAATCTATTCATTTGGATTCCTTTTTTATAGAGTTCAAAATGTCTTGCTTTGTCACAATCCCAATAGGATTCACTTTTCAGTTATTACAGTTTATTCAGAAACTAGAATCAGATATTTATGTGGGGTTTTTTCCTAAACCTTTTCCTTTTAATTGTTTTTTGTTTTTGTGTTACAAATTAAAAAAAAAAATGCACGTATTAGTTGTGTGAACTGACTCTTCTGGCATTTATTATATTTAAAAATGCCTGAAGGAGTGAAAAACTCCAGTACTAAAGGTGCCATCAAAATCAAAGGTTTTATTGTTAATAAAATAATCATTAAAAATAATATTTGCTCTTTTGAGCATTTTGGAGAGAAGGACGAACACAAGGGGCAAAGATTAGGCGAATGACATTTATTAAATGGTCTAGGCGACCATCAAATTGGATACTCACTGAGGTAGAGTTGATGTATAGATGGATAGCTGCTGTGGTCTTTAACCAAAGTAATTCGTATTATACAGAAATGAACTGGTGGCTGTAGGAGAATGATGCTAAAACAGTACAGCATGTAAGCGTTAATGAAAATGTTAAGTTTTACATTTCTGCGCCAGTGTAAACTTGAGGTTTAAAATCTTAAGCGTCACGCATTAAGAGAGCCATCTGACCAGACCTAAATTCATTCTGCAGAGCGACCGCAACTGACCAGGAGTGAAAGAGAGGTGTCCTCAGCCACAAGAACAAGGAACCCTGCAACAGATGGTAAAGCCCCCAAAGAGCCCAAACCTCAAGATCACCAAGTTGGTCTGAGATTAATAATAATAATAATAATAAGATACCTTTATTAGTCCCACAAGGGGAAATTGCATTATGAGAAAGAAGTAGAAGATGTTCTTAAAGATATTGGGAACAAATTATCTTAGAAATGTTTGCTCTTTTAACGACTTGTGCTGTTTGCGTGAAGTTAAAGAAAACCAAATAAACAAATTAACATTATTTGTGGTATTTATTTGTAAAGGCTGAAAGTTTTGCACACGTGTGATCTTTAAGAAACTATTCATTGCATTGTTTTTCTTTACATTATTTCTTTGAAGGAGAGATTGACGATTTTGAGTGTCTTAGATACTTGTTATGTAGCTTTGGAGGGCGCAGAAAAATTCCTGACACTTTTTCCTTTCAGCTTGAGGCAACTTTGGCTGTGATTGGTGCTATAGAAATGAAATTGAATTGAAATTTGCTCTTTTTCTTGGTCTAACAGGTAAAATGACTTTATCAATTTTTTTGTATGTCTGCTTTTTAGAGAAAATGAGCATCCCTCTCTCTCGCTCTGAGGTGTTTGGGGAGCTGAGGAAGGAGCTCTATGATGATGAAGAGTTTCATCAGTCCGATGTTCATGTCTTCATCATCATGGGCGCATCGGTAAGAGTTCAATCACTCCCTGAAGTCTAAATGTCCCTATTATTTTGGCACATTTAGACTGCAGGGCACTTAGCCAAGAGTGTTTGGCAATATTTTCAAAGAAAGTGTGTTGAAATCCTAAAAAAAACTTGCAATAATTGCTCCCACTGTGATTAGGTAAATGTTGAAACTGATTTCAAAAAGCTTCTGCAAACAAGCACAACTGGGACAGTGTTCAAAACTGAGACAGTGAATCAGGCAAGGTTCCTCTTTGTTGTCATTTGAGGAGAGGTTATAAATGGAACATTTTAATTGATTGGCAGTAATTTTCTGTCTATATAAAGTAATAATTGCACCAGTGTTGTTTTTATTTTACTCGAAGGTCTGTGAACAGTTCACTTGCATAGAATTAATTGGTAAAATGAGCATTGCCTATATTTTTCAATATCTGCAAAATCTAAATGAACATTTTTATTTATTTTTTTGTTACTCTCGGTTACTTTGAGGTTAAAAGGTGAAATGAAATCCATCCAGACAAGTGAATGAAATATGACTCTATTCATGGTATAACGTTTCCTTATACTGCTCAGGTGCTGTGTTCAGGAAATGAAACCATTTCCAGCATTGAAAAACATTTTATTCCCCTTCTTTCCTTGTTGCACAATATTCTGGTTTATCATCATTCTGTGCTTTTACCTATGGGTCCTTCAGTCTTAACTTATCATTAAAAACAAAAAAACACTTGTCCTTAAAATTGCAAAGTCATGCTTTTTAAAGAATAAATCTCTTTTTATTGTCATCTTCAAAGACACTGTTTCAGTTATGATGTCACTGTTATGAAATGTAAAACAAAAATAGCTGCATTTGCTTTATATATGAACATCTAACTGGCTGTGGCATCTATCTGCTGCACTGTGGCTCTTTGTAGGAGAGAGCGGCGCTGTGGCTGTTTTTTGCAGAGTCACAGTCAGCGTTTTCCTTTCACCGTGCTATGTAGGATCAAGAGCAGGCCAGGGCTAGGCTGTGATTAGCCTCACTCTGGTTGTGCTCGTTTTATGTTTGTGTTTCACTATACCGCTTTAAGAGGTGTAACTGCTTTTTCCCTTCAAACAAGGATCATGCCACATATTCAAACATTTATTTACCAAAAACAATTGCCTAGCTTTTGTAGTTTAAGTAGATAATATCTTTATCAGGTTAAACTCTGATTAATAAATGTAAAGAGGGTTGCTGTCATTTTAAATAAATATTATGGATTCAACTTTGTACAAAGTGGCAGGATTACAAGTCAAGGAACTCCCATGTGAGTGTTTTAAATGAGGTGTGTCAAACATAGAATAGAATAGTACTTTAATGCCATTGTACATGTACAATGAAATTATGGGTGCTCCATGCCAACTGTGCAGGAATAAAATATAAATGGTAAGATGGCAGGAATAAATGGCATACAGGAGAAATGTATAATCAAGGAGAATGTATACAAAACAAGAGACATGCACACATTTGAGAACCAAGTTCTTGGAAGTAGTGCAAAGGACTTGGTTTAAGTATCGAGTCCATGTGTGAGTGGCCTGAGTGATGAGGGTTACTCAGGTCATCAGGTGCCTCAGATTGGTGAGGTGGGTGGGCAGAGTTGGGGTGTAGAGGGATGGTGTTTATTAACAGTAACTGAATGGCCCAGGGAAAGAAGCTGTTTGTGAGACTGGAGGTGTGGGACCTGATTGACCTGAGGACACTAGGTAAAATAGGTGGCCCAGTGTCCACAATTGTTCCAGTGAAGAGTCCCATCCAGCCCACTGAGAATTTCAGTGAAATCAATAAATTCTGGAGTTTTTCCACTCTCGGTGATGCCAGCTTTACTACACAGGAACCAAAATCTCAGTTAAAGATAGAAAAGTACTTCTTTTGTCACTGTTTTATGCCTTTCTGCTTGCTGTACTTTGTAAACTTTAATGTACACGTAATGGGCAGGAAAGCAGACATTGTTGAAATGTGTTTTTATTACGATTGCTCACAAAATAAGAATAATAATTTAACAAGAAGTACTGTTTTAATATCTGGCACACTTTTAAGAAGCAAAGTTTCAGTTTTTAAGAAATCTACACTTTACACTTTTCTGTGGCGCTTTTACTGGTCCAACCCATTTGAGATCAATTTATGTCCCCCTAAACTAAAATGAGTTTGACACCAGCATTGGCAATTACATTTCTAATTAAGTTGGCTTCTAATGTTCTGCTATGACCGTTTGGTTACTCTGAGGTTAAAAGGCAATAAAAGTTGTACTTTGGGTTATAACTGATTTCAGAGCCTCTATTGCATTTTATAGTGATTACAAGGCATTAGCCTTTATCTAGCAGACAGGTTGGACCACTATGTTTAAGCCACTAAAGCAGCAGGTTATTCAGTAAGATTTCCATAAGCAGCAGGGCAGTGTTGTCTCCTGGTGGTTGGCATTTGTTTCCACTGGGATTACTGAGGTTGTGCAATTCTTAAATAAGCCAAAGCTGCCTACTTACCTGTAGCAGCACAGTGTAACCGGTTTGCACTGCAGCATCTTTAGACCTTTGTGTGCTTGGAAAATGGCTAATGCTCGCTGAGATTACTAGCCTAAATAAACAGTACACTGACTTGCATGTGACTGTGCTTGTAGCCTGTATTTTGAAGGTGAGATGATATAAGACAGCGGTCCCCAACCCCCGGGCCTCGGACCGGTACCGGTCCGTGAGTCGTTTGGTACCGGGCCGCGAGAGTTGAGGCTCAGGTGTGAAATGTATGGTTTTGAGGGTTTTTATCGGTTTTCAGCGTTATTTTGTTATCGTTTTTATCATTAACTCGGTTTTCCTGGGTCTTTTCACGTGTGTTATGAATAAATCTTCTTTTTTCGGTACCGGTACTAGTTTTATTTTGTTGTATTTATCCGCGACACCTTAAAGGCCGGTCCGTGAAAATATTGTCGAGCATAAACCGGTCCGTGGCGCAAAAAAGGTTGGGGACCGCTGATATAAGATAACTGTTTATTGCCATTGCAAAGTCATACTTAGTACAATAGTACAACGCAATTGGGACACTAAACACAACAAAACACAACGCCGTAAACTTTAAAGTGGATCATATTTGTGTGTGTTTGCTCCAATAGGGGGATCTGGCTAAGAAAAAAATCTACCCAACCTTATGGTGAGTACAGGCTCATTAAAGATACTACTTTAATCTGGATTGTAGCCTCAGAGGTGGGTTATAGTGAACCATGTGTTCCTCTGTTCTCTCCCAGGTGGTTGTTCAGAGATGGCCTACTACCTGAGCAGACGTACTTCGTGGGCTTTGCTCGCTCTGCCCTGACAGTTGATGCCATCCGGATTGCTTGCATGCCATACCTGAAGGTAAACATGGACACTTGATGTAGTGCTCAAACAGATTATTCATTTATTTAATGGAAGAAAGAAGGTCAGATCAGATTGTTATAATGAAATCATATCCACAAAACGAAGATGAGTATTAGAAAAATGCAAATAAATTGAAAACACCATCTTAGTTTGTTGGCTTTTTTCTGTTCTAAATTAAAACTATTTGATAGCGATGTGAGTTATAGCAGCATCACACAAAATAATAGTGATTCAAAGTGTGTAGGAGGGTCTTGAGTTAAATCTCATTTAACTTTGCTAGATCTCAGAACACGGTGCATTTTTTGTGAAAGATATTATCAACAATGTGTTGTCCATACATCAGTAAAGGTTTTTCCTCTCTGGCGCAGGTGGCAGACACAGAAGTAGACCGGTTGTCGGCCTTCTTCGGCAGGAACACGTACGTCAGTGGGAAATACGTAGATGGGGATTCTTTCTCCAAACTCAACACACACATCGAGTCTCTTCCAGGAGGCCCTGGGGCTAACAGGCTCTTCTACTTGGCCCTGCCACCCACCGTCTACCACGATGTTACCAAGAACATTAAGCACCACTGCATGAGCACGAAGTCAGTACACATTCCTGTCTCTGATGTCGATGTGCCACACAGCTTGTTTAATTTTTTTTCTTGTGCTACCTGCTGTATCTGACTGTAAATCCATTTCATGTGAGAGGAGAGTTTGATGCAGTGGATTCTTTGCATTCATTTGATATGAGTGGAATGTCACCTAAAAGTCTGAGGTGTTTATCTGTGGTGTAGGAATTTGTAAATTAACTCCAGAATCTCACACTGAGAAATGAAATGCGAGACATCATGGCAAACCTCCATTGCAATTTTGGAGTAGTAGTAGCTTCAATAATACTGTAATAAAATTTCCATTACCTGTTCTGCTAGCAACAGTTTTGTGGTTCAGTAAACTCAAAACATTTAGACTTTGAATTATCTGTAACTAGTATGTGCATTTGTAAAGAAATACTGGTGAAAACGTACTACTTGCAGTTGGGATTTACTTGTTCTGTCATAATATTTAAAACATTTTCTGTATGGACTATTTTTAAAAAAAAAAAAAAAAAAAAAAAAAGGGACATTTGAAGATATCATCCGGGACTCTGAAGTTATTTCACAATATTTTTATAGACGTTTTAAATGGTCACTTGCTTATTTTCTTTCATTGTCTGCATATCAGTCATGAATGAAATGATTAGTTGCAGCTGTAGTTCATATTTGTGTCTATTTTGGCAACTATTCGTTTAAAATTGTGTTGGATAGGTGGGACTATCAGATGCATTTTATCCCCCCTTAACTCTCAAACACACTGTAAATCTGATCATTTAATATATTGTTAAAGGTTTAAACTATTTGTTTGTGCCCCCCCCCCGTTATTTAGGGGCTGGAACAGGGTGATTGTGGAGAAGCCATTTGGTCATGACCTTCAGAGCTCTGAGGAGCTGTCCACTCACCTCTCGTCCCTCTTCACTGAAGACCAGATCTATCGTATAGATCACTATCTGGGCAAAGAAATGGTGCAGAACCTCATGGTGCTCAGGTAGGAAACCCGAAATATAGTAGCATTTTTTTTTTTTTAAATATGTGACACTTTTGATTGTTGTAAATGTGAAAGCAAGTGGCTTTATTACAGTTTACAGCAGGTGTAGCAGAACAGAGCCTCATGGAGAAATCAAATGTCTGGGGCTTCATCAAAAAACACATTTCTTTTTAGCATCGTTATTCAAGTATGAAGAAGAAGAAGACTTTTTTTTTTTTTTTTTTTTAAATTTTCATTGTAAAAATAATGTGCTCTTGATTGTAAGTTAATTATGCAACACTTCATTTTCAGCTGGCCTGTGGTTTAAAAGAGCCACTATGAAAATCTTGCACCATGAATAGAAAGTGGGGGCTAATCAAGAACAAAACCAAAGATAAATGTTTATGCATGTTGTCATGAACAGCTGTGCTGTTGCTCTGTGTGTGCTGCTGAGCTGAGGATGAATACACTGTGTTCGCTGCAGGTTTGGAAACAGAATCTTTGGGCCGATCTGGAACAGGGACAGCGTGGCCTGTGTCGTCCTCACCTTTAAGGAACCCTTTGGCACCCAAGGTCGAGGAGGCTACTTTGATGATTTTGGCATCATCCGGTGAGGAGAAAAATACTTCAATCATAAAGTTTAATGCTTTTTAAAGTACTGTGAATAAGCAGAATTATATGAGGGCTGCTTTAAGGCAAATGTTACACTTATTTTAGAAAATAAGTGATCACAATTATTTAACAAGGTTACCCACAGACTTTGGATTTATTTAGCTGATTTTTTTTATTTTTTATTCTACGCAGATTACCTTGAATGTTAACAATAATTCAGTTGTGGGGGGCACCCAAAAGAAGTAAATACGTTGAACTAAATCTAAAACAAAGATTCAATGCGCTTATCTCTAATGATGAATATAAAAAGAAGCGGAGTACCAGAGAGTAAATATGTGTAAGAATACTTCCTAATATTTATATTGGGGCAAGACAAACATGTCTTTGGCTATGAGCTATCATCGGTGCAAAGAAAATATAATTCATTGGCAAGCTATATACCATTTATATTTATTAGATATTCAAGTTTTGCTAATGTTACCACACTAGTGAGTTAAAGTGCAGTTGTGTTTTTTTTTTTTGTTTTTTTTTTCTCTTCATTTGTACATTAAGAGCTCACTGCAGGGAGAATGTTAATAGATTTAACCGGTTTTACGAGCACATCAAAACCAACACATGATCAGTTATAATTTGAATTCATTTTGTAACAGTTTTCTGCGTCTTTAATGTGACCACCTGTTCTTTCATTCATAATCAGAGATGTCATGCAGAACCATTTGCTCCAGATGCTCTCCCTAGTTGCCATGGAGAAACCAGCTTCCACCAGCTCTGATGATGTCAGGGATGAAAAGGTACAAAGTCGCCTGGCAGAAACCAAATACTTGTGTTCTGTGTATTAAATGAGGTGTGTCTGGTCTTATACCTTTGTTAGGTGAAGGTGCTGAAGTGTATTGCTCCACCAACCATGTCGGATGTTGTGCTGGGTCAGTACGTGGGGGATCCAGAGGGTGAAGGAGATGCCAAACTGGGTTATCTGGATGATCCCACAGTACCTAAAGGATCAACTCAAGCCACATTTGCCACCACTGTGCTCTACGTACACAATGAACGCTGGGACGGTAAAGGCGCTTATTTGTTAAGAAAAAAAAAGGCGTTTTAAACATTCTCCTGTGCTCATGAAAATGTTTCTCCTCAGGCGTTCCTTTCATCCTTCGCTGTGGCAAAGCACTGAATGAGAGAAAGGCCGAGGTGCGGCTGCAGTTCACCGACGTCCCCGGAGACATTTTTGGAAGTCAGTGTCGCAGGAATGAGCTTGTGGTACGCGTGCAGCCCAACGAGGCTGTGTATGCCAAGATGATGAGCAAGAAACCTGGCGTGTACTTCAGCCCGGAAGAAACGGAGCTGGATCTCACCTACAAGAGCAGATACAAGGCAGGCTCAAGTTTTATTTATTTAATTGCCACACACACTCTGAGATCAACTTTGAGTAGGGCTGGGCCATATCATACCATTCGCGGTAATACCGGTATAATGTTGGGCAACGATAAGAAAATGAAATATCGCGATAGAATATGGGTAAAACGCGCATGCGCAGTGCCTTTGTTTTCATACGCACATGGCGGAAAATGCATGGCGGTGACGGAGAATGAGAAGGGCGAAAGCGGATCGTTGAATCAAACGGATGAACCAGAATTGGTTTGTAAAAATGCTGTAACTTCAGTGGTGTGGAACTGGTTTAGCTTTCGTCCGTCAGATACAAAGCACTATTTTTGGTAGAGCATGCTAGTGGGCCGTCGTTATTACAGTGTTTTTTGGAAAATACGGCACACTTAAAATCAATCCTTTGATTTTTCTGAAAATCGACAGTGCCCCTTATAATCCTGTATGCCTTATGTATGAATTCTGGTTGTGTTTACTGACCTCGAAACAATTTTATGTGGAACACGGCGCTCGAAAGTCTGTCAAATGTCGTAGGCAGGAGCCTCGTGGAGTGATACGTACTGTGCTTCAACATAATATTACCGTATTGTGTGTGTGTGTGTGTGTGTGTGTGTGTATATATAATCTCTTTAAGTTTTGTGGATATTATACATGGTTATGCTGAGGATATGTCGGCCAATTTCCACTGGCAATGCCTTTTGGTTAAACTGTCAGCAAGGAATTTGCATTTGCACTGTTAATTTTTTATATAACTTTAATGCACATAAAAAAACAGCTGCTTGTTTAAGTGAAAATACTATTATTATTATAATTTATATATATATATATATATATATAAAAAATATTTTTTTTTTTTTTTGGTTCTTTGCGCACTAATAAAGTTGTGGAGTTATAAAGTATTTTGTCTAGTGTCAACTATATCGTCAGTTATCGCAAATTTTCAAATGTATATCGTGATAAATATTTTTGTTGTACAAAAATAAAAAAAAAAACAGGTCTCTAACAAAGCTGTTAATATGGTATTTTTCTTTTAGGACGTGAAGCTTCCCGATGCTTATGAGCGTCTCATCCTGGATGTCTTCTGCGGGAGCCAAATGCACTTTGTACGCAGGTCTGTACTTTTCCTTCTCCGCTCTTCTCTAAAGTCACTGCTTGTAATCTAAAATCGCCATCACTAGATGGAGCCAGAGGGGCCTCTTTTTGCTATCAGGTGCTGAGTAGTGAAAACCTTGCACCTCTGTTTGACCTACTTCTGCATGTTGAATTGTTGTCTGCAGTGATGAACTGAGGGAAGCATGGAGGATCTTCACTCCTCTCCTTCATCAAATAGAGAAAGAGAAGCCGAAGCCAATTCCTTACAAATATGGAAGGTAGGAAAGGTTTTACTCAGCTCTCACTTGGAAGAGGAAAATCATACCACATTCAAAAAAAGATTCTTTAGCCTCAGCAAACATGAAGAAATAATTGTGTGTAAAATGCAGCTGAAATATATGAAATCAAAGTATTAAAATAGTAAATCATTAAGGAAACCATGTTTGATATTTAATATGAAGAGATTCCGTTAAGTGTAAGCTTTTACATTGTACTTGCATAATGAAATTACACGGAAAGTTTACATGTAATCAAATTAAAGTCAGCAGGTTTTTAAAATTTTTTTTTTGTTTTTAATGTAATTGCTTATTTTTTTTATTTTTTTCCCCCCTCCTCCTTTTTAGCCGTGGCCCTCAAGAAGCAGATGACCTCGTGCAGAAAGTTGGATTTCGTTACGAAGGCACTTACAAATGGGTGAACCCTCACAGACTTTGAATTGCGATGATATGAGGGATGGTAGGAGGGGTGCAGTAGGGCGAGTGGTTAGATATTTTCCAGTACAGGATCATCTTTGAGAAACAAGGCTTTTCCACGATGTGGATCCATCATGCCGTAAAGACAGAAAATCTCAGGTATTGCAGTTATTCCATAAGGCCTGGTCAAACTTTCACCAGACATTTGTGAGTTGATTGTGTTTTCATGGGCTTGTGCCACAGTTACGGTGGTAGTTTTCATACATTCACAGCAGTTTTCAGCTTTAATTAGAGATGGGATCGAGTCTGTGAAAAAACAGAATGTTCAAGGATTTTTGGGAACAAATTATTCTGCTAAGTGGAACTCCTTATTCCTGTCTTCAGTGATTAGATCAAATATCCAAACCACAAGAACAAAACACTGCAAGCTAAGTGTTGTCCACATAGTGTCAACCAACGGACACAGAAAATGAAGAATAGGAACAAATGTCCGCTAGCTGTCGCTCTTAAATCACCACGATTTTAATGCCATTCTGCTTTTGATCGCATTGTTTGCATTTCTACTTTTGCTGCTGTTTTTCGCCTCCTCTGTGTGGGACCAAGGACATCATGGTGGTTTTAAAAATAAACAGATTAGTTTCCACGAGGCGATTTTCTTCAAAGTGTTTATACTGCGAGTCTTAACTGTCTTCACGGACGAGCAAAGCAGGCTCCTTTTTAGTTTCCGCACTTTGAGCTTCGTTCCCTTTTTGTTTACATTTTTCCAGATATATTTAAGTTGCTGACATTGATTCCATATTTCAAAATCCAGACGACAGTGGCGTGTACCACAGGTCAGCAGTGAATGTCTGTTTTGACGCATTGTATACCGCACACATGTAAAGCTAGCTACATTTCCACAAGTTGTAATAAACTAGTTTTGCTTGTTATCGTGTCGTGTTTTGCCTTCTCGTCTAACCGGCCATCCTGCCTTTGACACAGGAATCAGAATTTCTAAAATGCACGTGGAGAGGGGAGAGGAGGCTTGCTGGAAGAGCAAATCATACATATATCATAACATAGCGAACATATCATACTGACATTGCTTTAAACTGAGGCTCTGACGGAAGGCTTCCTCATTATGCTTGTATTTCTGATGGGAGAGTCTAAGGTGTCAGAGGAATCAAAGATCTATATAAACTGAGAAGAAACCAATGGCGTAACGGGGGGGAAAACAGCTCCAACTACAAGTTTAAACCTGTAAGTGGGGGGAAAAATAAACAAGAAATGCTGTAATTTCTACTGCGATTTCCAATTTCATTGTTTCCTTTCTAATGAAAATGAAAAAAATTAGTCCAGCCATGATTTGATACTAGAATTAATTTATTCAAAGACAAATGTTGATGATTTCAAATGTATTAGTAACTGAGTGAAAACTGGGTCAGGCAGGATAACAGCTACAAATGACGTAGCGGACGGATGTTTTAAGACTAATTCAGATTAATTTCAGCCTGGCATGTTTCCTCATTGATGTGGCCATTGTGGTATATTATACCAATGAATAACCCCATGTAGCTACAGCACTGGATTTTATATGTATTCAGCTAATAATATAAATTAATTTATGCTTGGTCCTTATTGACATTGTTGGAAGTCCAGCTATATATCTAAATACTATCTAAATACAAAGAAATTGATCATACTTTGCAATTATCACACATGTTAATTCCACGTCTGATGATTTATAGGATGGTGTTAAACCTTGATGCACTTCACTAAATGGCATTTTTCTTAACCCCCTCTCCTCATTGGAGTGGGGCTGGAGCCTGTCCCAGCTGCCATAGTGCAGAGGAAACGCATTTAAATGCATGAAGTTCACAATTAAGCACTCTTTAAGTGCTTTCTGCCAGCACTTCTTTCACACTTTTTTGCAGCGTGTATTATTATTATTATTATTTTTTTTTCATTTTTAAACAATGATCACAATGATCTGTTCCTCTTGGCTTAAGTAGGCAGTACTCAGTTGCTCCATTTTTATGTGGAGAAGAGTGAGCTGACATGTTAAATTCCCATTTTTTATGGGGGCATAAAAAATTGGGATGAAAAGCGTCTGATTATAAAAGCAGGTTATGCCTAATGTGAGGCCCATTATCTTTGATGGAGGATTTTAGGATTTGTTGAGCCAGCTAAGGCAAAGACAGCCTAGTTATGTCCAACACCTGCTTACTAACTGCAACAGAGATCTGCAGCTTCATGCAATAATACATCTTCAAGAAGTCATCTTGTTAGCACGACCCATACAGACATAATGAAATTTAAGCCAAGCTGAAATAAACTGTAATTATCCTTTAACTTTTTTTGGTCAGACCACAAACAAAAGCTAAAGACTTGAACCATGCATTTTAAGGCACATTAGCTTTTTCCATTTAAAAACAGTTTTTGTGCGATTGACAGTATTTTTCACTTACAGTACAAGGCAGCAGATGTCAATGAATGATGTAAGACACTTAAAGCATACAGAGACGTGATGAGATGAGGTAATACATCTATTATTAAATAACTTGTGGCGATGGAAAGGTGTTTACTGGACGGAAACATTAAAGATTAATCCCACTCCAGAAGGCAGGCAATGGCCCCGCATTTTCTGAAGTCGTGAATGTTAATTTCTGTATTAGTGTTGTGATTTAAAAACTGACAGATTTAATTAGTTTTAAAACCTAAAAAGCATGCATCTTAAGCAAAAAATAGTGGACAATTACATGAATTGGTTATCCTTCAAGTTTCAGTACACGTCAGGAAATAAAAGTACTTTTAACATGTTGGAAATTCAGTGTTCTGGTTTCAGAATTTGCTGAATTGGAGTTGTAGAGCCACACTTTGCTGGCACCATTTCCTTGCACGACAGCTGTGGTGTGTCCGGTGCAGCCTACACCATCGATTTCTGAACGGCTGCGAAAGTGGTCGTGTTCTCCGTTAAGAAGGCACCTTCAGTTTTGTTTGTTTTGGGTTTTTTTCCCCTCTTTACATGTGTTCTGGGTGGTTCTGCAGACAGCTTATGAACTCTGTGACTGGGTGGCCCTCGAAGCAGATCTGATAGACTGCGTTGAACAGAGGAAACCTAAAGGAAGGAGGAGGCATAGTTGAGTGCTGGAGTGAAACAAACTGATTTCATTTCAAAGCAAATGGAACCTGTGAGTCTGTCTTACTTGTCGACCATGTTTTTGTGCTTGAGGATGAGATAGACCTCAGCTGCTGTCGCTGGTCCCTGCAGCTTCTGGCCATTCAGCATCTCTTTCTCCAGTTCCTCGATGGACTGAATGAGATAAGAACCAAGACATGCTGAAGACTCTTGAGTTTAAAATGAGAGAAGGTGTACACGTCTGACGCCCCCCCCCCGCGAAGAGCAAACAGTAGACTCTATATAAAGGATAGAAGACCCCACTTTGATGTCAGTCATTGGTTTGACCCAGGTGTAGCATTATATTTTTAAACTGAATGCAGCACAGACGTGAACGGCTCTGACTGCGAAGCTCAGAAACTGTGCAAAACGCTTGCAGGAGCAACTTCTTCATACCCTACTGTCCTTTTTAAAATCTGACTGTAGTTTACAACCATCATCGTGCTGCTGAAATACTGCTTCAATCTAGCAACTAAGGCCAAATAAGATGGCAACCTACTTGTGCTTAGATGGAACCACCTCAAAAAACAAAACAAACAAAAAAAGCATGGTGTCCAAGTGGCCACTTTCAATCACGGGTCATCTGTTGGGGGGCAGTCTCTCTCTCTTGCTGTCTGACTCGGACTGCAGTCGCTCCCAGACAGATTGGCGAAAGCTCGGAAATAATTACAGTTTAATTATAAACGCAGGGACACTTCCAACATGATGCAATCAATGGCGTCTGTTGCCATTAATGAAGAGCAGAACATGTCTGTGATGCCTCTCTTTAAAATAAGGGATTTGACTCAACTGGTTTTCAGCTAACTTGTTGTCGTGCAGCAGCTACGTCAGTGGCTCTGTGTTAATGTCATTTTATTAATGGTTCAATACACCAGTGCCACTTTGTAGATGACGTCGCTGACCTGGTTCCCATCTTCAAAGAAGCCATTTCAAAGGCAATGACATTGCAAGTTCATTGCACCCATTTACAATAATCCTCTGGCCACTTTCTGACTCTGTTGTCTTTGGCGTGACTGTAGAATTCAGTAAGAGTCAGAGTTTGCTGGGTTTTTTTTTAAACCAGTTTCTGAATCTTTAGTGAGTATTAGTAGACAATATATAGTGCACACAAAGTATCTCTCAATACATTATGAGAAGTACAGCTGATGGTCACTACACTGCATCAGAGACCAGATTTGTGGGAAGAAAGAGTCAGGACATCACAACAGCACTAACGCAAAATCACATTTGTATTTATTATTTGAGAAAATGTGCTCATTCTAATTGTGTCATGGTGTTGATGTAATTAATATTGGAGAGAAAATGACCAGAATGGGTTTTTTAAAATTTTGCAGATGAACTCGCTCACAGTTCTTAAAAAAAGAAAACTATGCATGTGTCAACCTCTACAGTCTTTGCAACCACAGCTGCTGCCCTCTGCTGGTCATTAGAAATAATGCAGTTTTATACTCCTTGCACAGGAGCATCAGACCAAGAGGTGAGATCCATCTTTAGTGCAGTCAGCATTAGGTGCAACATAATTACTTTTTAATATACTATACATACAAGTTCTCTTGTATTAATAACTTCACTATGTCAAGTAAAAACATTAAAAGGCATGAACTCATCAGTGTGCCCAAGTTTTGACATTTCCAGGAACTACCACAATAATAACCAATAAACCTTTAGCAAAACTTCACATTATATTAAATTATTTAATTTATTATTTAACATTTTAATTCTGAGTCAAATTTGATACTTGAGATGTTTTTGTTAATAGAGCAATCCTTGGACCACGTCACCACAACTCAACTCAATCCAGAATCAGCTGCCAAAACTGTCACAGTTTGGCACAAACTAACTCAGATCCCTACACTTTCCTCTCTCCCCTCACTGCCTCTTGTATTCCTGCCTTTAATGAGAGGAATATATGCCAGGAATATATAAGCATTGCTTCTGCCTGAGCCTATGACATATATACAGTAATTGAACATATATATAAAATATCTTTAAAATTTGTACCTTCCCCGTTCTCACAAAAGCTTCAGCAACTTTGCGGTTACGTCCACCGTAGCAGGTTGTGATGAGGTCGGCCACGCCACAGCTTTCAAGGAAGGTTGCTGAGGACACGGGCCCTTCTTTGCAGAAAATACGGGCGAAGGCAATCATCTCCATCAGGCCCAGCCTGATCACTGCCGCCTTCGTGTTGTCCCCGAAGCCCAGACCGTCACAGAAACCAGCTCCGACCGCAACAATGTTCTGTAGGACACGCACAAAAATAATCGGATATATTAAAATGACTTTTTTTTTATTTGACTCTATACAAAACAGACTAGAAAAAGGCTCCAAAGCCTCATATCTGAGAAGCTGCAATGAGAGAATGCTTGGGCATTATCCTCTCCTATGATATTTTTATTTATTCTTTAATTAAAGGAAAATCAAGCAGAGAAAAAGAACACAACCACCAACAAGCATTCTCTAAAAACATTGGAATCCACATCCTACAATAACATGTGTGTAAAATTTCTTCGAAAACAAAATATTTGAGTTCACATTAAGAAAAAAATCCTTCCAGACTTTTCAACAACCATTTAGATTAATGTCCCGTTAGAGCCAACCCTTTCACAAAGCTCACAATGGGTCCTTAGACATTTTGTTTGGGCAACTTTACTTGAAGTGTTTAAAGTCTCACTGCGTACGTCTACAGAGATCTCTGCTCCTCACTGCCTAATTAACAGTGACTAGATCCCAGCACACTAAATGTGGGGCAAACAGCATGTTTGTGTGTGGCAGTGTGGTAAATGTTAATAATGCTGAGAGAGAGAGTCTGCAATGGTGACGCATCCAATCACACAAACTCTGCAGGAAGAGAATACATTCTTTGGTTTCAACAAAAATAAATGTCTTATGTAATATTCTTCTTACACATATTTAATTTTTAACCTAAATCTTTTGAATCTGTTGTTATCTGTTCTGTGGGGTCATCAGCTTTCAGTTTCAGTGCTGACATGCCCATAGATCAGCATGTCTATATGAGGCACGTGCTTCTTATGTGACTCACAAGTACTGTGTCACTTCACTTTATAACCTCACGCATGTGAAACAGGAACTCTGTGGGGAAAAAAAACTGGGACAAGGGATAAAATGCCTCTACTCTGTTTTGTGTGACTTTTGCTGAGAGTGTAAAAATAGTCATTGGTCCTTGATACCATAAATAAACCTGTGTTGAAATCAAGATGACTGTCCATGTTTTGTAATCGTGTTGCAAGCAGACAAATTCTGCACTGAGAGCTCACCTTCAGGGCTCCGCAGATTTCCACCACATCGTATTCCTCCACTACAGTAACTCGGAAGTTGCTGGTCTGCATGAGCTCCTTCAGGAGAGCACCGTGATTTTTATTCTTACAGCCTGTAAACCAGAAGAAATATATATACCGACTGTAAACCCTGTAAAAAAAACATGATGGAAGCACACGTTGAACCAAAGAACTAGCGCTGAGGTCGCACAAAGCTTTAACCGAAACAAATGTGCTTCCTGTTTTGAGGCTAAAAGCTGCTTATCTGGATCTTTAATTCTTGATTAAAGTGCAAAAATAATTCAACAACAATGGGCCCATTTGAGCGCAACAAAGGGACAAAACTAACCAATGGTTGTCTCACAAAACTTCTCATCAGCAACTTCATTGGCGATGTTTGCACCCATCAGCACGCTCATGGTAATACCGAGCTTCTCTTGGATCACGTCAGAGATGAGTTTGAGTCCATCTGGACCCTCGTCTACGCCCTGAGGGAACAAAAGCACAACATGCTGGTGTCTGGATCAAACACCACTGAATAAACTTGGCAATATTTTGGAGATAAAAGGTGTAAAATCCATATCTTGTAATAAAAAAAAACCTTGATGAGTGATATTCCCAGTGCGTCGTTCTTTATCTTCCCTTTTATGGTGTCACATACTTTCCCCACAAACTGGTGCGGGATCACAAACACCAAAATGTCTGCATCGCTGGACGCCTCCACCAAGTCCGGCACTGCCAGCTGAGAAGGGATGATGACATGTCTTTAAAGCCTGAGGCAACTTACTGTAGAGTAGGAACCTGCTGCATTCAAAAAACTCACTCACTCTTACAGCTGTTAAACTTATTATAAAACTAACAGCTGCAAAGCATCTATTCAAGGACCTTACTTACATATATGAGACAACAGGCACTAAAATGTTTTTTTAAAAATACATTTTTCTTACCACATTTGCTGGCAGCTTGTGTCCAGGAAGGTACTTGACGTTTTCGTGCTCGGAGTTGATTATTTCAGTGAGTTTGCGCCCATTCACAGTCTCCTCAAACACCCACATTTTTACAGTATTGTCGAACTTTGCATTTTTACCAGCATTGGCACCCACGATCTTGGCAATGGCTGAGCCCCTGCGTGGTTAACAGTTACAAGTCAGTGTTCATTTTACGGGAAAAATCAATATTCTCACTCAGTCATACTGTGATCTAATGGGGTGATCATTAAAGGTAACGATTCCTATTTGATCATTAACTAATATTTCAGGGCAAGACGGCAAAGCTGCACGCAGAGATAAGCTGATAACGGTATGCTGCAATCACCAATCCTCCATACTGTTTCCACGGGTGTACACAGAACTCCATTGAGAATTCTTGCAATTGTATTTTAGCATAAGCAGCAGCAAAATGATAATGGCTTTATAACCAGTTTATGGAATGATTTTAATTATTTGGGGGGTAATCATGAATTCGGAAATAAAAAGAAATAGACATACATTTAATTTCTTTCCAAAATAAGAGCTACAACTACAAAAACCCCAGTGTGTGTATAAGAAGAATGTAAAAATTTAATATTTTTTATTCGGCTCATAAACTGAACCCACACACCGAATTTACAGGATGATTTAAAAATCTATTTTTCGTGTCAAATCATCTTTTATCTCTTTGGGGAGGTAACGTTAATTTATTAGACCGGTAAACGGAGGTTCGGTGGCGAACAGCTACTGATGTCTCTGCTACCGCTAATAAGAGCGAGCTAACAGGCGGCAGACACGTTAAAGCTAACGACAAAAATCCCAGTAATGTTGCCAGACTTGTGGCCAGTTTTCTGCGATTATAAGCCGGCTTGTCAGCATGTGACTCCACGCGGAGATAAACCCAACTGTCGCCTCCGCTAACGAAGCCTATCTGGCAGTTACAGGTACAGCAGGTCAAACTTCCCGCACGTTACTGTGCGCCGAGTCCAGCGGATAACCGCACATATGAGACAACCGGACACGGTTCAAAACATCAACACATCGACTTGCCAGTTTCCAGAGCCCACGATGCAGACTTTCTTCGGAGCTGCCATTGTGAAGAGGTAAACCGCTGAGTGTGTGGAGTGAACCTGTACCGACTGCAGTCCAGTTATGCAACACACACACACAGTGCCTCCCTGGTTTTATTGGTCTGCCCGAGGGGAGACACCGGCCCGCCCATTAAAGCAAGGCCAAGGCCATCAGAGCAGAGGCTAGCATGCTAGACTGGGGCCAAAGTCTCCATGTCAGCCTTTATGGTTTCACATCATCTGCATGTGCAAGTGACTTTTCACCCAGAGGCGGCCAAGCTGTTGGCCACAAATAGTCTTTATTTTATTTAATTTAATACCTGAACTATGGTTGTTTGAATTATATAGATGATCAATGCTGATCAATGCTGACATACTAACACACAATCTAAACCATTATCTTGTCTGTATATGTGTAATATATACTCACCAGACGTAGATTTAGATTAATGACATATCTTACAATTGTAATTGACAAAACGAGATGGTTAATTATTGAATAATTACCAACTTAGCAACAATTACTAAATGATTACAACTAAATCAAATCTTGTAATGACATATGATAACATATGGGGGCTTTGCCAATTCCTGTAAAACAAACAAACAAAAGTATTGGGAGTTGTAGTTTAAATAAATTACTGGATTAATGATACAAAACATTTGTTTAAACAGGACATAAAATTGTAACGTCAAGGTGATTATTTAACAGTTATATTCACACAGATAAAACATTTCCATATAAAACATTTTTTATTTTGACTACATAAAACAGTTGCTTAAAAACATTAAAGTAAATATTAAAGTTTTCATTCCTTGAGCTCCTTGTTATTGACAATCAAAGCAAGGCAATCAGTGGATTATCTTGATAATCTAACCTGATACTAAGATACCTGAAATTTTGACTGAGGGGAAAAAACAAAACAAAAAATATGAAACAGGATTAATGTTCAGGTTAGTATCTTCAAACTTTAACTGAAAATGTTCTTAGAAACTAAAACTTTTAAGTTATACTTAGAAAAGTGCTTGAAAATTTCAGATACGTAACTCCAAATTTTGTGATAAGTTGAGATTTCAACTTTTATTTATTTATTTTTCAGTGGCAGAAACAATATTACATGGAAATATTTACCTATATTGATATTTTCTCATGGGTGGTAGTGACTGCATACTCATACATCTCTACTTCCAAAATGAGTCCTTTATTCTCCATTCTTGTGCTTTAAAGTATTTTTACTTAATGTTAATTTTAGACAAAAAAAGAGTTTTGTCCATAACATTTTGAAATTACGGCAAGTATTGATCATGTTGATGAGATAGAGGTCTCAGAAACACGTGTATCAAATATAATACAGAGGGCATTATAGGTCTTTTTCGAGTCTTTTAATTTAGGGTAATATGTAAACACTTTAAACGTGCATTCTTTTTAATGATCAGCAGGGGACGACTACTCTGGAGGAAAAAAAAAAGTCAGATTGTATAGAATTTAGAGGGATAGCGATCATTTGGCTCCCTTGATAACCTCAGTAAACATTTTCCTGATGACTTTATGGTGTCGGTCTATTTTGTAAAATCTCATCGAAGACAGCATGATGGTGTAAGTTATGGATCCCAATGATTAGAAAAGTAAATAGGTTCAACAGTAAAGGCAGCCTAAGTTTTTGGGTATAGGCTTATTTAATGATTTAAAAGGTCAAGGTCAAGGTCAAATTTATTTATATAGCACATTTCAAACAGCCGATGCTGCACAAAGTGCTTAACAATATAAAAATGGTATTAAAAAGCAACAATGTAATACAATAATAACAATAAAAAACAATAAAAGGACAGTAAAAGAATTAAAACAATAACTAAACTAATTCAAATAAGACCAAAATGCTTGGGTCATAGTGTGTTAAAAGCCAGGGCATAGAAATGTGTCTTTAGTACAGATTTAAATTGCTCAAGTGTTTGTGCAGATCTAATATTTAAGGGGAGACTATTCCAAAGTCTGGGACCTGCCACAGAGAAGGATCTATCACCACGGGATTTGAGGTTAGTCCGTGGGATGGACAACATTAGTTTTGAGCTAGACCTCGTGGTTTTTCCTGGAGCATAGGCAGAGAGGAGCTCAGACAGGTAAGGAGGGGCTCGGGCATTAAGTGACTTAAAAACAAAAAGTAGAAGTTTAAATTGGATCCTGTAGGAGACAGGAAGCCAGTGTAAAGAAGCTAAAACTGGGGTTATATGCTCTCTCCGTTTGGTACCAGTTAGCAGGCGAGCAGCAGCATTTTGAACCATCTGAAGACGATGGATGGTGGCCTGATCTAGACCATAATACAATGAATTGCAGTAGTCCAATCTGCAAGTAAGAAAAAGGTGAATAACACGCTCAAAGACATTAGCCGGAAGGTATGGCTTTACCTTGGCTAGCTGTCTTAACTGAAAAAAAACAGGACTGAACTACTGCACTCACCTGCTTATTCAATTTAAAAGAACCATCAATGTAGACACCGAGGCTTTTTACATGTGTTTTACAATACGAGGAAAGGGTGCCCAGAGAGCTGTCGATATGATTAAAGTTGCCAAAAATGACAACCTCAGTTTTATTTTCATTTCGCTTTAAAAAATTTAATGACAACCACTGTTTGACATCATCAAGGCAGCGTAATAAGAGCTGCGGATGGTCTGAACCTGCTTTTAAAGGTAGATAAATCTGCAAATCATCAGCAAAACAATGAAATGAAATGCTGTACCGCGAGAAGATGGAGCCCAATGGCAACAAATAGAGTGCGAACAGGGCAGGACCCAAAATAGAGCCTTGAGGTACACCGTATTTAAGAGGGGCTATTTTGGAGTTGTGGGGGCCCATATTGACATAAAAAAAAACCTTTCTGACAAATAGGAACGAAACCACTGTAGGGCAGATCCTTTTAGGCCAGCGTGAAATTCTAGCCGTGATAACAGGATGTCATGGTCGACCGTGTCAAAAGCTGCTGACAAGTCCAACAATAAAAGGGCAGCAGGGCTGCCAGAGTCCAGAGTTAAAAGAATATCGTTAAAAATCCTTAAAAGTGCCGTCTCAGTGCTATGTAGTGATTTAAAACCAGATTGAAATTTTTCAGAGATCATATTAAAATTAAGGTGGTCCTGCAACTGTAGGTAGACCACTTTCTCCAAGACTTTAGATAGAAAAGGAAGCTTTGAGATAGGCCTGTAGTTGGACAGAACAGTTGGGTCCAGGTTTTGTTTTTTAAGAAGAGGCTGAACTACAGCTTGTTTAAAGCATGATGGGACGCAGCCTGCAGCAAGGGACGTATTAATTAATCTCAGGATAAAAGGCCCAACAGTATTAAAAGTGCTTTTAAGCAAGCTCGGGGGAAGACAATCAGAGGGGCAGTGTGATGATCTTAGGTTACTAACTACCGCGGTCAAGTCCTTAAGGGAGACGGGATCAAACTGCTCTAAGACAGCTGAGCACACAGGAGAAGGACTCTGATCTGAGGCAGCAGACAACGAGACAAGGGCCCTAATCGATAGGATCTTGTCATTAAAAAATGCTAAAAAATCATCGCACATACTTGGTGAAGAAGTGACTCCAGAATTATCACATAAACTAAGAAAGCGATTAAGAACGTTAAAAAGTACCTGAGGCCTGTGACTGTTTACTGACACTAAGTTTGAGACAAACTGTATCTTTGCAGTTTTTACAGCTTCTTGGTAAGCAGAAAGACGAGTCCTTAAAATCTGTAGGGAAACATACAATCTGTCCTTTTTCCATCTCCTTTCAGCGCGTCTGTAGTCACGTCTGAGGGAGCGCGTATGTTCATTCAGCCATGGCTCTAGTCTCAAAAGATCTCAAAAGATCTCAAAAGATCAGAACAGCCAAGACACTCAGCTAGAGATTTAACAATGAGACTAGTATCTCTTATGTACAGTGTATAGAAACCACATTGTATTGTTAATGCAGCAGCAAATAGTCTGAAGATCATCCAGTATAATTTTCGTTGAACATAAAAAAGAAGTAGTTGTCCGTGAAATATTTACCATGGAATCCATTATGGCAGTCATATCTAATATTAGTCTCTGGTTGTAGCGCTAGCTTGTGGTTAAACCATTTTTTTTTCACCAGTTAAAATAAAACAAAACTTTTTTAGTAGCAGTGTTTATGAGTTTACTGTCCACTTCAATGGCTGAAAAAACTGTCAGAACATTAAAGTCAGGCCAATTTTAATAGTTTAATGCATCAGCACCAATAGCACAATGTTGGATAAACATTAGACAGGTAAGAACTTCTAAGTGAAATTGTAGTGGTGTATTTTTTTCTTTCTTTACCACTTTACTGCTCTTTCTGAACTTCTCTCTCTTTAAAACATAAGCAGGACATTAAAAGTCACTTGAGCAAACCACAAAAAGCTCACTGTGGCAAAAATTATTTGGTCCAAAGGGCTCAAACAAAGGACCGCCTTGTTACGTAAGTGTTGATCAGTGGGTGAAGAGGCAACACGGGAAGGAAGTGCTCTCAGCAGTCTGGTTTAGCAAATTTAAAACAAATTGACAAAATCCAGCTTACTCTGCAGAAAATAGTTCAAAAAGAAAGAGTTGACTGGTCTGATATGTGAAGCTGTGTTGCTGCAGGGTTATTAGAGTCTAGGAGATATTTACTGTAGTTCATTTATAAGTGAAAATGTAAACGTTATAGTGAATTTAAGCCAATATGCTTGTTCTTAAGCCAGTGTTTTTTTTCCCAGGATCTTTCAAAGGGGGCCAGTGGTCCATCCACCAATCCCTTTTCCACACTTATTCAGCTCAACTCCCAGGGGCAGCACTGAAAGCACAGATGCCCAGACCTCCTGCTTCATAGCCACCTCCAACTCACACAGAAGAGTCCCCAAACTAGTCCAAAAACATAATCTCTCCCAGTCAGACGTTCACATTCTTCCCTCACTTACGGGCAAGACCCCAAGATACTTGGAATTCCTCCACATAAGTCAGCAAGCCCTCCCCAACCCAGAGTGTGTGCACTATATTTTACAGCTGTTATACATGTCATCCCAGCCCACTCCACACCCAGCTGCAAACTGCCCCAGTGCAAGCTGGGAGTCAGTTGAAGCCAACAAGAACAAATCATCATCATCATCATTATCAGGATCACATTGACGATACTGAAGATGATGAAGATGTCATCCTGCCCTCGTAGCATGCAGCGAGAGACTGCTGTAAAAACAACAGAAGCTGCACAGAAGCACAGGATTCAACAGTGAGGTCATGGTGCTAACAAAAGCACGAGTATAAAAGGAATTGGGGGAGCGGACCAAACCACTTCGAGACATATGAGGGGGGGAGTCCATTTAAAAAAAGAAAGTGTTGTTTTGCAGCTAAAATGAGCACAGGAACCTTCAGTGTATTATTTAACATTATATATTTATAGTTACAATGTTCCACTGAGGAGGACCACTGTGCTTTTTCTAGAAAAACGGGCTCTGGATCCATCCCAGATCCACATTCAGCCATGCTCCTGCCTCCAAAGAAATTTCTTCAAAGCCAGAAGTCCATCTTTCGAACCCTTTACCTGATTTTTCATGACAAAAGTGTAAATGATGACACATAACTCCTCGAAATGAATAAGAGATACATACAGTTAGCATTTGATCTTTAATGTAACAACCGATTCAAGTCCATTATTCATCTTTACATCACCAGACTAAAACAGCTGTCCTTTCATATCACAAATGAAAAGGCAAAAGTAAAGACGGAGGCAAAAACAAAAGCAGTAAGCTGGGCGACCTCATGCAGCAACAGTCTGGCTATTTAATTCTCATGTACTGATGAGAACGGCTGCTGTGACTCAACTCTAGCAATATTAATAAAAACAAACAAACAGCCCCCCCTACTTTATAACCGTCTTTGACAAATAAACAAATTTACAGTCATTTACAGAAGAAAAAATGAATTGAGACACACAGCAAGTTTCTTTGTAATAAATCCATTAAGTACACCGTTAGACAAACCAGACTATGCTAATACACAAGGATTATTATCCACAGTCAACAGTAATATTTACACTAAATTACAACTGATGGAATAATTGTGCTTGATAGTAACACCACACAGCTACACGCTAATCAGATCCCACTTCCTGTTGAGAACAACAAGGAGCAGAATAATAAACATGGTTAGATTTTTGGTAGGGATGCACCGACTGTGAACTTCTGGGCACGCCACGCTTTGTTCTTGTTTGCTTTTCCTTCTTGTGCCAGGAAGACAAGCAAATTTTCAATAACAGAACTGACACACCATCTTAAACATTAGGCATTGTGAAAAAAAGATCAGAAAACACTCACGTCAATAAATACATTCTTGTTTGCAGAGAAATGAATGGTCAACAAGGCCGAGATCAGGCTGTGCCGAGGTTTGGCCGATATATCGGTGCATCCCTAATTTTGGTATATACACAATCATGAGGGAAACTCTCACACATGCTCCGCAGAGCTCAGATTTTCTCCATCTACCTGACACCACACTCACTGTTGAGCATTTTAGGGCAGTTTCTTTCCACTTTTCTTTCATCGCTGTAAAACCGCAAATGAGTACATGCTCACAAAATGCACCCAGACACGAGGACAGAAGAAGGCTCAAACTGCAGGTGTGGATGAACTGTACATATAGGATGCTTGCTGTACAGTGCTACATGCAAGTAAGCGTTCGAAAGTAAAAAAAAACATTCAAAATATTGATTCTAGTTGATGTGATCCAGCCTTGTTGACACAACAGAAGCAGAATTCCTTAAAATGTGAGAAAAAGCATGTAAACATGAATGACATTCTCTTAAACGAATGTTATGGCATCACGTGTTGATAAATTTCTCATTTCTACAGCAAAGCTATACAGTACACGATGATTAAGTCTCTTTGTCATATTGTTCGATTACATCTTTTTTGCGGGGAATCTAGCAACTGGTTTTTAACTTCCTGCTCGTGTTTAACCCAGTAGTTCCCTTGGCAGATCTTTTTCACAGCGGGCATTTGAACTTGTTACAGCAGGACACACAGGTTACTGATAACATTCACAAGCGTCATATGATGGGCCAAAGTGCGACACCGCGCGCAACATCAGAGGCTGGATGTATAAACTATGCGTGTGCATAAAAATCATACGTAGGCCTTTTTTACTCTCATACATAAAAAAATACATAAAATGGTTATAACAAAGAATGTGCGGTGAAAATGTGCAAACAAACGTTTTCTGAGAGAAAGTGAGAAAGAGCTTATAGTGCTCATTTCCAATTCTGTATTTTTATTGTGGACTACATTACAATAGGGCTACATGAGTTACAGTTCAAATTATTCTTTATGTGTCTTATGCTGGGCCTTTGGGTAGTTTATCGGTTCATTCACTGTCTGAAAAAAGCAAAAACAAGAGCACTCAGAGAGCAACCGACTAGACTAAAACTTTGATGTTTTATGGTGTTTTTATTACAATATGATAACGTTAGCCTGTCATGGTGTTACTGCAACACCACAGGGCACTGTATTGCAAAAAAAAGTGTCCTCCATGCCCTTTCATATGAGATATTACTTGTTATAGATTCTTGAACTTTTGATCTTCGTGCTAACAGTGTAGGTCAAATGCTTACCCAGGTACTTGTATCCCCAAAGGCCTTGTATATTGTTGTGAAGTTTGAAGACGAGCCATTAAAAACATTGGGTAATATAAAGTTTTTACTGATTTTCACATGTCACCTTGACCTGATTTCCACCTAAATGAAATCAGCTTGAGCTGTTATTAATATCTACCATCACACAAAATTGAAAATAATATCTTGAAAACTGCAGAGGCTAAACTGTTAACAGACAGACAAGCAAATGTAACCAATTGTATATTCCCTCCCTTCAAGGGAAGAAAAACTCTTAGCGCTTCTCCAATTCAGCCAACTTTCGTCTGATTGGCTGCCTTTTGCAAATAGAAGGTTTGTCCTGATATCTCAAGTTATTATGACAGTGGGATTATTTACACATATCTGAAACTCTGGCCATGTTTATTATGACCATCCACCATTACCTCAGGATTTATGTGACAGAAAATAACTACCCTAAAACAAAACAGCTACTTTCACAGAGCTTACACTTACTCTTATTATTTAATCTTTTTCTATTTACAAACAGACCTAGCTACACTAATATGAGCAATTTAACATCTATAAAATTAAATACAAATTCGGGGTGTACTAATTTTTATTGGGCTTAAAAAGTTCAATTAGGTTTCATTTACATAGTGCCCCTTCACAACTAAAGATGTGTGACTGTGCTTTATACTGTAAGGTAAAGACCCTACAATGAGAAAGACAGAACCGCAGTGAACAGATGATGCCCTCTGAGCAAGCACGTGGTGACGGTGGGAAGCGAGATTTTATTACATTTTATTCATCCAGCTGCAGGAACCCATAATTAAAGTAAATGGATCTCAGCTATCCTTACATTTGTGATTTTACCTATTGTGACGCATCAAAATGCTTTCTGTGAAAACCGCCTGCGACTACTTTTCAAGAAAATGTTGGGCTTTCTTTAATGTCCGCCTACTCTACATGAAAGTTACCCTTTTGTCAGTCAGTTTTACTTAAATTATTTTTAGCACTTTCATCCTGCGAGACGAGGTAGTACAGTATGATGGCAGAATGCGTAGTTTAACAGGGGAAGACAGCTGTAAGTAAAAGAGAAAGCTGGTTTAGTCGAAACAAAAATTCCTGTAAATTAACAACTATTTCACACAAAAACAGTCAAACTGACACCACATTGCTGGGATTTCTAACACTGATTTACTGAACATATAATGAACCTGTGTAACCTTTTACTGTATCTGTTACTACGTCTTGAAAAGGTGTTTACAGAAGACCATGCAGTTATTCTAACATTTTTTAGTTTTATTTCTCTTGGTTCTCCTGCCCTCGCGTCTCTGTGGCCGTCCACTTACCTCAGCCACGCGTCCCTATTTCATCATGCCGCTTACACACCTTAATCAGGCACAGTTCACACACTTCCTCTGTTGTTCCAGCAGTGGGAAAAGAAAGAAAACCTGCAAAGAACAAAGTCCACGAAGCTGCTCACAAGCGAGAGAGTGCGACGGCTCTCTGCCCCCGGCTACAGAAGCTTAGTGAAAGTTACTGACGTGACACTTGACATCGTCTAAGCTCAGGACCGTTCCCTGGTCATTGTTGTTGTTATGCTTGTGCTTCTTATCGGAGCAGCGGCACAGTTTGTACTTCATTACCTGAGGGGATGAAAAGCACAGTCGCAGCAAGGTCGGTGCAGGAAAAGAAATAAGTCGCATAACGCAACAAGAAATGCTTTTAATTATTTCAATTTTCTAAATATGAGGTGTAAACACTGCTTCAAAGCCAGAAATAAAACAAAACTGTGTTGTGAAATACGGTCTCCTCTGATCACTCCTACTGATCTAATTATGGTCAGGTTTAAATACATCAAGTCCAAAGCTTTGCATATTAAAAATGACAGACTATATGGCCTCTTAAATGCCTATGTCTTACCTCATAAAGGTAGTCAAATATCTCCAGAATAGTCAGTATGCTTGCACCAATAAAAAGTCCCATCTGACCACCAATATCACCTGAAATGAAAGCATATTCATAACAAATGCATGAAGACAAAAAATGTAAGCAGTCTATGTTATATGATAGAAATGAAGCTATACCTAAAAGTCCAGCCACTTCATATGCTTTCTTCTGTTCAATAGTTTCATAATTGAGAGCTTCAAAGAAGATATCTAAAACCAGGATATTTTCCCTGTGGAGACAACATAAACAAATGAAGACACAGATCCCTCATTTTGAAGCTGCTCAATAATAATTAAGAGCACTTGAGAGATGAGATTTGAATGTTTTCTTTGTCAGTGGCTCTGAAAGGACTGGTTCGACGTTTGAAATATGACCCTGACAATGTCATCCAAGTTATCACAACACAGCTTTTGAGACAATCTTTTTCTTCTTCCTTCAGCTTCTGTCTTTGGAGGCCACATCTCACTCTATCCCAACATCCTCCAACACACCAACCCTCTGAATGTCCTCCTTCGCTATATCTCCTCTTCGCTCTTCCTGTTTTCCTCCTGTCTGACAGCTCTATCTTTAACTTCCTCTGTCCAGTATGTCCACTATCCCTCCTCTGCACATGTCTGAAGCATCTCAACTTTGTCTCTCTAAATTTATCTCCAAACTGTTCAGCCTGATATACTCATTTCTAATCTTCTCCCGGTCCATCATTCTGAAAATCTTGGCATCTTCAACTCAGCCACCTCCAAAGTTACTCCAGGGTAACTTTGTCTCCAAACTGATTCCTGATCCTCTCCATCCTGGTCGCTCCTGTTGACTCAACACTGGGTTTAATACAGTTTTAATCTACTCCTAGCTAGATTTCAGTGTGATAATGGGGTAATCTTGGGCACATAGCTCTCACTGTGAAGGCAGAAGCCCCACCTACTTACTGTCTGTCTGTACAGAAATATGATCAGAAAATATCAAAATGCACAAAAGATGGTATAAGTTGATGAAAACTGAATCAAAGCAGTTTGGTATTAGATTTTATTTCACCCCTTAAAACCATTTAGAAAGTCATCAGTCAGCACATGTTTCTATTGATGATGGCCTCTCAGGTTGGGTTTTTCTTCCTTTTTCTTTTATTTGAGAGGAAAACTAAAAATGTTTAGCTTCTGGACACAATTAAACTAAATGAATATCTTGAAAGAACACATTGGACTTTGAAAATGCTCTTTTTTATATTTTGTTAGTGAAAGTCAATGAAATACAATAATCCTGTAATAAAATAATTATTCATCGCAGGCTTTGCTTTGTGCACACAATAATGAGAAAACCCAAACATACTTACTTAATGTACTGCTCAGATTTGTTGTATTTTTTTGCAAGATATTTAGCAGAGGCCTTGCTGGGGATCTTGACAAAAGACAGCTCTTTGCTGTATCTGGTCATGTTGCACGGCGTCTCACACACACAGAAATCATTGTCTCTTTCCACCAGGAAATCTGGAGAGAGGAAAACCAGAGTTCAGCTTGACCTTTGAATCAGTGCGACTGCGACTTCAAGATGTCACAAGCTGATGTGCCTGCATCTGTGTGTGCGCGTGTGTGTCTTTCTGATGTTTTGGGGGTATAAATCTGTGCATTCTCCTTTTTTGGGGGGAACTAATATCATAAAGACATATTAAGGTAATATCAGGTTTTGGTTAAATGTGCAGGAAATAAATGTGATGTCCTGTGAAGCGATGCAAACATGGCTCTGTTTGTGTGTGTGTTGCTGTTCTTTAAAGATTTAGAGGAGTATGAAGCCTTTTTCTTACCCAGAGCTGGGTCAGCACATTCTTTGTACAGCTCGGGGGTGCAGTAGGGGGCATCGCCTGCAGCAGCAGCAGCAACACACACTCACGTTAATGAATTTTTTCTTTGATTTCCTTCTTTGAAGTGCCTTCAGTAATTTCTCAGATCGGCGTAAGTCTGATACAACACAGAGAAAGACCGGATCCCTACCAGGCATGTGCACCATGCGACAGTTGCAGTTGTCCACCAGGTAGCGCGTTTCGCAGTCAATGCGACAGGCTGTGATGCTGTAAGTGTCAAAGAAGTCCGACTCCATTGGCGTCACCTTGCAGTCTCCCCAGGGTGGGGGGAGATATATCAGCTGCAATGACCACATAACGACTTAATAGTGTTTTAAATAAGAAATAAATACCACATGAAATAAAAAGCAGGCTTCTGCTTGCAGGGAAAAGCAAGAACTAAACAACTGAATCAATTTTTTAAAAATTCTACAACTGCATAAATGGGAGAAAAATTTTACAATGTCTGAATTGACCCGCGGATAATTCTAATCTATTATTCAGAGCTATGGATGTGACTTTTTTATTAGGAATAATAAAGTAAAACACTCATTTAGTTTAAAAGAAGAGATTCTAAAGAGGCTCCAGTTTAACTTTGTTCAGTCGAAGAAAAGGGAAAGTGAAAACTGTAAACATCTGCCATAATTCACAGAAATTTTTTTACCAGCTGTGGCTATTATTTTCAATTTCATATTTATATCAGTGTTGAAACTAAAGCTCAAGGTAAACCAGAGTATTTCTGGTTCTTCAAATGTTTGATTTAAGATTTATATAAATAGGTCTCACAAGGGAAATCTTTGTCCTACAGCAACATGATAAAGAGTAAAAATAGCACAGCCTACAATAAACAACGCAGTCAAATAAAAAGTGCCACAGAAGCCCAGTAAGTGCCTTTTACTGTGAGATAGTGCAGGCATTTATATACGTTCAACAGAAACAAAACAAAACAGAAAGGTCAAAATAAAGTTAGTTAAAACCACTAAAAGTATGACTGACATTGTGTAAAAGTGATTTTATCCAAACAAAACACTGAAAAGGATCCAAAGATGCATTCTTGGTTTGTGTGTACTTTTATTTTTAATTGTAGGACAAAATGTGTCTGATTGAAAGCTGATTAGAGAATCAATGAATCAATCAAATAGCAAGAAATCAGTTGGTAACCAAACGGTTTCAATCATTTGAAACCAGATTATTTCATGTCTGTTCCTCATATGGAACCTTGCTTTGCTTTGTTATAGTAAATTATTAATTGTTCAGGTCTCTGAACTCTTCCTTTGCCGAGTATGATAACGTAATAATTGATAAGAATTAATAAGCAACAGTTTGTACCCTCTGTTCCTGGCAGGAAACAAATGTCTGGAACCCAGGTGCCACTCCGAATCCGAGCTGGTCAATGAAGGACGGCTCGTCCTGACTGTGGATCTGAACTTTGACCCCCGCTTCAAACGAAGTCTCATCTGCAGGAAAACAAAACGTTTGGGATCACTGTAAAAATGAGTTTCACTAAGGATCCAAACACGCAGAAGAGTTTCAGGCTCTGAGGTATCGACGCCCACAAACACCAACACACCAATCGCACCAGTGTGACAGACAGCTATAACCTGCCACGTGAATGGGCTTCTTCTCACCTGTTTCTCCCCAGACTGGCAGGTATTCATCCTGCTGAATGTCCAGCATGAGCTCGAGGCCGTTACCCATACCTCCCTTGGTGGTGATGAGGGGAGTGCGCCCATCACCGCCAGCGTTAAAGGTGTAACACTTCCCATAGCGAGTGAAGACCTGAGTGACACAGGAAAGATATATAATTTTTTAAGCAGTTAGAGAAATGTTTCTCAGAGAAGGAGTCAGGTCAATTTTGTCACAACCACACAATATTACTGGAATATACAACTGAATGGAAAATTATGGGGTACTCCACTGCACTCATTTTCCTTAAAAAACAACCACAACAAAACAAAACAAAGGGTATTAAATGGAAACCCGATCTGTCTGCACAGTTGTGGGATGCTGGAAAAAAATGAGAGCCTGGAACATATAAGACTTCCACTGAGCGCTCAGAGGATAACAAGGGTTAAAAGCAGATCACCTTCTTGTGTGGTGCAAACCACCAGCGCAGATGGCTCACCAACAAAAGAAAAGACAAGAATCTGTACACAGCATCAAAAAAGCTACCTCGTCGTCAGGTCATGTGTGGTATCTCTAGGGAAATGTTGGCCAATTCTAAGATGCTGCAGAGCAAACTGAACAGGTACCTGGAAACCAAGAATCTCTTTAAAGGAGAAACTTCAAAAGCAGTCCTGGCTCTGAACCAGAGACTACAACCTACCCAGCAGTCTAAACAGCCCAGGCAGTGTAGGCTAGCAGATTTGAATCCCAAAACTTCTCGTGTCACAGCAAGAAGGCCCTCAGTGAACATGCTACACTTAAATATTGGATGAAAAGCTTTGACTGTCTAGAGATTTGAACAAATAGGTTCACTTTGGCACCCAGTGTGGTCTCCTGCTGCTGCAGCCCAGCGTCAAGGTTTAACATGTCACACATTCAAAGATGTGCATACTGTGTTTGTGATGAGCGCAAGCAGTCAGGCCATTCTACTCTGACCTCTGACATCAGGAAGGCATTTATGCCTGCTGCTCACTGTATATTTTCTGTTTTGGATTAGCTTCTGTAAACTCTAGGGATGGCTACGCTGGAAAATCCCAGTAGATCAGCAGTTTCTGAAATTCTCAGATGACTCCATCTGGCACTGACCACCGGGCCACACTCAAAGTCACTTAAATCACTTTTCTTCCCCATTTACTTTGGACACCTTGACCATGTTTACATAGATATGCTGCCAAAGGATTGGCTGATTGAGAAGGAGCAGTCTAAGGAGGAGATGAATAGGTGTGCCCAATAAAGTGGACAGTGTGCCATAAATGGCTTAATATACAGCTTGGTGTGAATTAGAAGTGTTTATGTGATCTATTAAACTCTACCATTTAGACCTCTAATCACCAGCAGAAAACCAGCAGTCAGTCTGCAAACAGTGTTTTGCAGACATTTGGTGCTTGGGAGAGACTGTGGGATTGTGTGAAAAGTGTCTGATAAGGTGATGGAGGCAAGGTAAATGCTAATGAAGTGGCGACATTCTTGGAAATAAAATTGCTGGTGTTGTGCCTGATCCATTGCCTTTATCTGGCAATGCAATCCAAAGAAGACCTTATGATGTAAAGGCTATTTTATGCAGATATGAATTGAGATGTACAGCCTCGTCTTTCTTGCTGGTGTGCCTTGGAGAGTAAAACTTGTGTCAGAGGATTTGAGAGTGTTTTTCCACTGGGGGTCAGTGTTTGACTCAGTAAATGGTGTGTGTGTGTGTGTGTGTGTGTGTGTGTGTGTGTGTGTGTGTGTGTGTGTGTGTGCTGACTGTATGACTGAAATAGTATGAGAGGAAAGGAGGGAGGCAAATGTGTGACAGAAAGAGGAGAAAGAAGGAGAGTGGAAGAGAACGAGGGAGAAAGGAGGTTTTCCCGTGGGAGTGTGAGTTACACAATCAACCCAGTGAGGTGATGGAGATTGGCAGACTGGCGATTTAACATTCCCTCACATGCTCTTTATGGCACTTATAATGGACCTGATGTTACCATGGAGACCAAGCATCCCGACAAGGAAGAATACCGCCTTAATTTTAAAGGAAAGCCGAGACACAGACGTTAGACTGAACCTCTGTGAGACATCAGCAAAAGGCCATTTGACAAACAGCCTCGAGCGTGTGACGGCGAACAGACAGAAGCGTAACAATATTGAGCTTTCTTCGGCGCAGAGTTAATGTTGTATTAGTTTTTAGTGTTGTGTGAGTCACATAACCCATGCAGGGAGAGAGCAGGAGAGCAAGGAGCAATGGAGGAGCGAAGGAGGGCAGGGATGCAAAGTGAAAGAGACAGAGAGGAGGGGGGGATTTAGCTGCTAACGCTTGAAGCTGGCTATTGTTCAGCATTATAGCACAGAATGACATATCTATGATTAGAAAGAACAAACCAAGCAAGTAATTGTAGAGAAAGAGTTGGGATCTTGCCGAGGGCAGTTTAAACATTTAGGCCATCTATCACGTCAAGTCAGCGAGAGACTGCTGCTGGTTGCAGAAGCAGACATCAATCTGAGTGGGAGAAAAAAAACAAAAAAAAGATTCTGCACAAAGAAAGCAAATAAAAGCAACAAAATAACGTGTGTCCACACCTTTAGAATTTTTCCGTCATATGCCGCAGGCTTAAATAAAAACTGATGAGGGTAAAGACGCACTTGTTACTTTTAGAGACTGACACTCCAACATTGACGCCCACCTCACACCACGACGGGCCAGATATGCGGAGGTGAGTTGTGAACACCCAAGTGCCACAGTATGAATGGCTTCCACATGAGGCTGTCTAAAAATGGGCACCTAAATTTCCATATTTACCTTCAAAACAAGCAACAGCTGGCCAGTGGGTTGGTTGTTTAAAGAAAAACAAAAGTTTTAAATTCAGAAAGTCTTTGAAGTTACTTATAAATATGTCAGTCTTAGTTGTGGAAGCTGTCTCTTAGTGTAGATTTACCGAGGTGTTGGGTCTACTTTTATGCCACATATTAACAGTTACAATGCTCATCTTTAAGGGCATATAATCCTTGTCAACCTAAAGTTTGGGCTTCATAATGCTCTAAACACTCAAATTCAGTCAGATTGTTCAATTCGCTGCTTTGTATGATGCCGAAGGAAAGGCGAAATCTCAAGCAAACAGCTCTGACTGTAAGCACAGCACCTGCTGTTCAATTCTTCCCTTTCTGCGGCGCAGCCAATGATTAGAGAGTTTGCCTAAAGGTTGTAGACCCCTGTGTTTAAAAATAGTTTAAATCCTTCTAAACTAACTAAACATATCGATAACATTTAAAGAAACAACACCTATGACTTCATGTCCTGAACATTTATGTATCATGTTGACAAGATAACAAGTGAAGGTAAATTAGAGATGAGCTGCACTTTTGTGTAATACCAATGTTTTTTAACCACAAGATGATGCAGAACGTTAACCAGGTAAGAAATTAAGAACACGTTCTTATTTAAAATAGGCCACATTATGGAAGTTTGTTTATGCCACTAAAAATATTATTTTTTCTTTTGCCATCCTTAAGTCAAAGTTTCAGAAAGAACAGCAGCACACATCTGAAAACTATTACACACATGAACTGGTAAAATGCTGCCTCCTAGTGGTTTTTGTTAAAATCTTCACAGGGTAACTACAAAAGTAACTTTTAAAGGCAAGAGAAGTGAGCTAAAATACCTCGTTTAACACTGTGGATAAACTGAGGAGCTAGACGAAGGCCCACCAAAAGATAAATAAGGATTATTTTGAATTTTAAATCATGCAGATGTAAAATTACTGTGGTGACATTAATGGTCATACAGCTACCTGTATTAAAAGAGACCATTCACTCCACAATCAAATATACTGTTTTTAAAAACAATACGAAATATGCATACAACAGTACATATCTGATTTGGAGGTAAGCTGTTACTTCAAACTGTCAAAGCAAATCACGTCTTCCACCTCGCTCACCCCACCACTCGCTAACATATTATATATTTATGTGTAATAATTACCATGTTCACTCTCAGTTTTACACAAAATACAGCTATTTAGTTATAAACCAAACTGCACTGTAGCACAAGCTGGCAATCTCAAACCTTTCATCTTGAATGTGTTTTTTTTTTAAAGGGAATCCCTCCAACATTTGTTGGGATATTTGACCCACAGTCTCAAAAGTTAATTTAATAATGCTGCATGAAAAACCGAGAGAACATCAAAATCAGCAGGAATCCTGTGGGGATTTTAAAAGTTTAATGGCAATACTTCTGATAAATGTTGAAGTATTTCAGTTAGGATTAAAGTGAACCAACTGACAGACCAACACCATCCCTTGAGCCCTGGTGTCACCGCAGGTAGAAATCATCCAGTAAACATAGCACTACCCAGCCTCTCTTTTCCCCATTTACTCCCAGCCTTCTGTAATTGCTCTTTGCTGCACACTATTGATCACAGGTACACACTGTGGACCCTGACAGATTGTCAAACATGTGTAAGAGTGGAAAGGCTCTGTCAGATCATAAGGTGACTGAATTTCATAAATAAAATCAATCATGACAAAAATGTTAAACCCGTGTGTATGACAGGTGCACGATTGTTCATAGGCGGCTCGATCAATACGCAGATCTGAGTTGATGTCAGGTAACTGGTGTTCTTTTCCTCTGGTTGAATAGTTGTGACAGAGGTGGTAGGAATAAAAACATGAACCATGTATAATGCACAAAGTCTGCACGGCACACTGTTATGATGAATAAATAAATGATCGTGCACATGTGTAAAAGGTTTTCTGCAGCAGAAATTATACGCTGCACGAGGAATAATGAGTGTTACAACAGAGAAGGACTTTAATTATGACAGATGCATGACTGTCACACCCTTTTGTCACTACTTAGAGGTACTTCAAACATCAAATCAATGCCCTTTTTTCCACAGAATTGAATGCATTACTTACCAACTGCAGTTTACACACACACTATCTTCACAGCTCTGATCAATAAAACTGTCACTCACACACAATTTCCCATGTATTGAAAAGCACTCAACAGAGCTTTGCAGTAATTAATCATTATGCACATAATCATGAATATCTGTTTCTATAGCCATCAAAAGTTGAAGGAATCTCTAAATCGCAAATCCCTGCACTTTGCCATCCATTTAGGGAGGTCTTAATACAGTCTTGCAGTCTGCAAGCAGCTAAAAGACGTCTCGACAGGCTAAGTTCAATCCATTAGTGCTCTGTTGTTTTATGGGGATGTTTTCAAAGACTTTAAAGCCGTCTCTGTAAAGTGCAAACACTTTCACTGTTATTATGCTGTTATAGCCACCACTGGGGGGAAAAAGCTATTTAAATGGAATGGTGAGCAGACAGTAGTCCACAGTGACCAGGGCTGAAAAAAATACAAATTAAAAATTAAAAAACGGAAATCATTCACGGTTATTGCTGCCTGTTGTGCATTTACAACATAACTCAGGATTGTAATCTGATGAGGACTTCAGGTGACCTGGAAAAAGTGGAAAGTTTCACACCATGCTGCTTTCCTTCATACATGGATGAACTTATTAATAAGAAAACAAGAGTCTGCAGTCATACAGCCTCTGGCAGCCTACTGTAGTCAGAGTTCTGCTTTAAGCTAAATGCTAACATACTCATATTTACAATGCTAAAACGTTGATGTTAGCATAATATTTACATAAAGTGCATCTTAGGTTAATATTACAATTATCTGGTTTACACCCATAAAGCTTGTACATACATGACAGGGATGACCATGAAATCAAATTATTTACAGTTTATGCAGTTTTTTATAAAATGTATATTTTTACTGATACCTGGTGATGTAGTGCAGTACTCTGCCACTACAGCGACTGGTGCTATGAATGCATCTAAACAACTAGAAAATGGGAGAACTAAAGTCAACCCCCCCGTAACTCCAAATTATTCGCGGCAAATACTCCTACTCGCTTTTTTGGGGGGGCGGGGGTAGAGCATTTCTAAAATATTTGCAAATTATTTTCATTTTATTTTTGGGAGGGTCTAAAGTATTTGCAGATTTCAGCTATTCACGGGCAGTTGTGGTCCCTAACCCCCACGAACTCTCTAAATACCGGGGGTGGACTGTATTACCTGCCATGGTTGCTGGACTGGTTCAGTGTCATTGGTACTGTATAAAGCACACTGCTGCTCGTAGTCTTCGATCACAGGCTCAGAATCTGCTGGTTGTTCTGCATATACCAGGGGTGGGCAATTCCAGGCCCCGAGGGCCCGTGTCCCTCCAGGTTTTAGATGTGTCCTTGAACCAACACAGCTGATTTAAATGGCTAAATTAGCTCCTCAACATGTCCTGAAGTTCTCCAGAGGCCTGGTAACGAACTAATCGTGTGATTCAGGTGTGTTGACCCAGGGTGAGATCTAAAACCTGCAGGACACCGGCCCTCGGGGCCTGGAATTGCCCACCCCTGGCGTATACGATTGAAGACTAGGGGAGACGGAGCTTTTCAGTCGGTGGTGCCAAAGCTTTGGAACAGTCTCCCATTACAATTATGTTTATTTCAATTTCCTTTTATTGTGATACTTTTAATTATTTGAATTTATTCTGTTTCTTACCGTGTTTTTATATATTTTTACTATCATTTATGTAAAGCACTTTGAGACCACTTGTCTGTGAAAGGCACTCTATAAATAAACATTACTTTCTTCCTTTCTACGGCTATGAAAAAGTCTACCACCTCTCTGCAGAGGTGTGGTGCAATATTCAAAGCACAGTCAAAAAGTGCCCAGTGAATATGAAACTGTATTTTGGCTTGAAAAGTCAATCGCCAATACAAATGTAACATGTTCCTCTGCGTTTTGTTGTTCATTGCAAAAAGGTTAAAATATATAGAATCTAAGTTTCTTTTCCTTTGAACTGCTTTTATCTGTTGCTCATACTGAGGCTGCTGGCGTGCAGTTGGCTCAGGTGGATATCTTTAGACACTTTGTTAGTTTCTTTTAAATGTCCATGTTCAGTTAGATGAAGGTGATTTAAGAGCCTGATTAGGTTTGTCATTACAAACATTTCCATGGTATCTAAAAGATACATGGTATCATGTATCTTTCCTCATTGTGAGGCCCTTTCACACTAATGAGCATGTGGGCTATAAGTTTGTGTGAAAGTATTTGCCTGCACTGCTGTGCGCATATTGTGCATGCATGAAATAGAGTGGCTCATAATCAGGCATACAGCTAACCGACAGGTTATGGGTGAGGGCCGAGAACGCTGCAAAACAGCTGATTCTGGTCTCTGGCTGGTCAGTTTGTGCATCTCAAACTACATGTGTTAAGGAATTCTTTGGTGTTGGTTCCTATTAAAATTGTATCCTTCATGACACTGAACTGGGTGTAAATCTTATAAAAAACTTTCTCCTAATTTATATTTTGGATGAATGAGGTGAAGTTTGGAATCAAAATCAACCTTT
Source organism: Perissodus microlepis (assembly GCF_051167445.1). NCBI lineage: Eukaryota > Metazoa > Chordata > Actinopteri > Cichliformes > Cichlidae > Perissodus > Perissodus microlepis. The sequence continues at coordinate 24,994,745 of NC_140480.1, forward strand.
GGATAGGTGACTACATGTAAAGCACGCACCATCTGTGAAGATCTTGAAGCATCGACTGTGTTATCTGGCAAAAATCTTGGCATTTTTCCTGTTTTATGACCATTTGAAAGAACACGTACAGCTTCTGTGTTTGAGCAACTACAAATTCAATCAACAAAACTGATTAAAAATATGTATATTGTTTTTGCTACAATGCAGGTGTTCTTCCTTTGGTTCTTTGAGGGAGGTTTAAGCTGGTAAAACTCTGACATTGCACCATATTTATTACTTTTACATTTAATAGCGATCCATCCACTATTATTTGAGTTTTTCTTTGATCTTTAAACAAAACCCAAAAGCCCAGGAGCGTGATTATTCAATGAGAATACAGCGTGTGTTAAAAATCAAAGGAAAATAGTGATGTTATGTACCAATAAAGAGTGCTGGCTTTTGTGTCCTGCACAGGTGATTTATTACGCTTTACACTCTCAAAGATGTGCGTGATCTTAAAGTCTGAACGCGCCTGCTAGCTGCACACAGGTTAAATTAATTCGAGAATAAAAGCATCAGAGCCAAACCAAACACTCCTCCGCTCTGTTTTGAATGAATAGCTGACTCACCACACTAATAACCAGAAAAAAAAGCTACTCCAAAGACAAAATAAAGTATAGGCAGGGGATTGAAAGCCAGAGGCACGGTGGAGCTAGGGTGTTTGTGTGTGTAATAATGATGCCCAGAATATAGAATCAGACCCTGAGTCACTGGTTGTCAAAATAAAGAAGTAAAGATGAGAGGCAAACAAGAAAAGGTAGAGAAGAACCACAGGGCTCCTCGGGGGAGTACAGATAACTAAAGGCTTCATAGAGAAAAGTTTTTTTATTAATTAGGGAGAAAAGACCAAAGACTATCCTGCGCTACTGAGATACCCACTTTGTGGATCTTCCATCTCTGTACCTGTAGTTTCAGCGTGGTCAGAAAAAAAAAACACTACAAGAAACACACTTATCCTCACCACATTTTGATTTGTACTTTCAGCAGCAGTAATGTGAAGGCTGTACGACAGTTTCTCCATCTCTTTGGCAGAGACCGAAAACTCTAAACAACTAGTAGATTATATCAGCCTCTGCATCAGAAATAGTAGATATATAAAAATAATTAGTACAGTGCTAATATTTAAATGGAAAACAGTCACCTCAAACATCAAGTATCAGCATGAGTATTGTCATTGTGAGCAAAATACAGGTGTGAGTCACGGAGCTGCTGACAAGGCCAACATGACTCTACGATTTATTCACAGTCTACAAATCAAGACCCACACCAGACGTCTGTCACCGCTGTGGTTATTTAAGATGGCAAATCTGTGTTTTTCAGTAGTTTAAAGAAAAATCCTGAGATTGAAACATCAAGCAGTTCAATAAATCCTCATATGAGAGCTGGCTTGTCTGAGGATCAATCTGTTCTCATACTTTCTGATTCAAGTCCCTTTTGTTTCCATTTATTCTTTAAAAATAGCTCACAATTAGGTGTACAAAGATTCTCATAATCCACCATTTGGTTCATATCTTTTATTTTTTATGAGATGGGTGAATAGGGTGAATCATCCCGTTCTGTTCATGATCCAATCATGACCATCTGATCCTTCCGGCACAGAAAAAAAAAATATTCAAATGGATTTCCAGCACACTCTTTATCAGAAGGATGGCTAATCGCCACATTTTTCACCAATGTGGTATGCTTTAACCAGTTATTAAATACCACCACTCCAAATTTACCTTAACAACCTAATTTTACAACAATACAAAATACGCTCTAAGTAAAAAAAGGCTAAACAATTACTTAAATACCAGCACAAAGCTTGATAATAAGCCTCAGACCTAGAGACAAAACACAGCGTCCTTGGGGAAAAAGTCTATTCCCTGACAGGCCGATAGCTTCTATCCGGTTGTGATGACATATGAACCGTGCTTCCGGGTCCAAACTACACTGCGTTCATTAAGGCTGTTGTCTTTATAACGTGTTTTAATGCTTGGTGTCTTGTTCTATTTAATCTGAAGAAGCTCCTAAAAATAGTCGGTGATCACTGACGGCCTCTCTGGATTTTTATTACCACTATTCATCATCAGCAGGTTTCAAAACTCAGTTAACTAAGTTAGTGTTAGTAGTCCTCTTCTTCTTGTCCTTTAGCGGGCGACCAGCGGCGGTGGTCGGCCGCGCAACCAGTACGCTGCTGTAGGTGCCGCAGGTTCTCTTGCTTGACCAACGATTATCTTCCACGCTTTTCGATCTAAGGCGATGGTTCTTGCCTGCTCGAGGTCAAGTCGAAGGGCCTTCAAATCATCCTGGATTTGTTTCATCCATGTCTTTTTTGGTGCATTTCGATGCACCCTCCAATCGGTGGGGCGGGTCAACCAGAGTAGGCCATGGGGGTAGCGGCTCTGGTCCATTCGACAAATGTGGCCAAACCAACGGAGTCGGCGGCGCTGGATTAGGTCGCCGATCGTTGGTTGGCTGCCGCAGCTGGTGAGGATGGTGTGATTCGAATGACGGTCGCGAAGGGAAACGCCGAGAACGCATCTAAGGCAACGCATTTGGAAAACTTCGAGCTTGCTCAGGTCGTGTTTGAGCATTGTCCACGTCTCCGCGCCGTAAAGTAGAATGGGCAGGATCAGGGTTCGGTAAAGGCGGATCTTTGTCGCCAATGAGATGTTGTTCTTCTTCCAAATGCACCAGCGCAGGGAAGTGAATGCTGCCGCCGCCTGCCCAATTCTGGAGCGTATCTCCACTGATGATGCCACTTTCTTCTCCTCGACGAGGGACCCCAGATATTTTAATTGTTGGACTTGTTTGATCTGCACACCGTCGAGGTGGACGATCGCTGGTGAACCGTCGGTGGTCAGGACTTTGGTCTTCTCTGCCTTAATCTTGAGGCCGTACGGTTTGGAGTGCCGGGCGATGTCATAGAGGATGTGAGTCGCCTCGGTGTCGTCTTCAGCAAAAATGGTGCTATCGTCAGCGAACATTAGTGTTAGTAGTATTAACTATTAAGGTTATTTTTTTTTCAACTTTAATTTTTATTAGTTTTAGTTAACATTAAAATATTAAGGTTATTTTTATAGGACATCTGGAAATGAATACAGAGCCGTTTACTTGCTGAGAACGTGATATATTGAGTGTTACAAAATTGGGATTACACAGACGTGATTTGATGCTTGCCAAGCATACACGATTTTAGTTTTGTTAGCTACTGAGTGAAATGTGATAGTAAACCATTAAACAAGAGAAGCTACTCTGTCTCCTAGATTTTTCTCCCTCACATTAATATTAGCATTTATTCTGAATAGTGGACCTCTTTCACCCAAGGTTAGGTAGTCAATCTGTGGGTTGAACCGTGCTAATGTCAGCATGGTAGTGTAATAAAAATATTTGCAGCTGATGTTTATATCTAACGTTTAAGATAAGAAATAATAACATATATGTTATTTATTCTGAAAGTTAAGAATTAGATTAGATTATTAGATTAGATTAGAATTAGAATTAGAACAAAACCTAATACAACTTAAAATATGTAGCGAAATAACATAGCTTTATAAGGTAAATAAATTAATTTAGATTAGTAATGTTTGGGTAATGCTAGGAAATAATTAAAAAAGTATCCAATTGAAAAAAAAATCCATTAGAATTCATCATTCATTTTAGCATGTGTGCAGAAAATTCAGAAAAAAAGTTTGTTGGGGATTCTTTTCAAGAATTAGCTAAACTGGCTGTACATAAAAGGTTTAATTTTGGTCTTTTCAAGGCATTTGGTGACAATAACAATAAAACTCACTACATGGCTGAACTATCAGGAGACTAACACTCTACCAACGTTGCATTATTGACAAAAAAAAAAAAAAAAAAAAGGAATAAAAATGTCATATCCAGTGCATCGATTGGCAGACACCTTGAGATGGTACCGGCTAAGAGAAAAGCTGTGTATGATGAACACTTTGTTGTTTTAGACAAAAGTCCTCCTGACAGCTGTTTGCAAAAGTTTTTCAGTGCTTGTAAAAAATGAGTGTTTACCAGTTTAAATGTCAGAATTTAATGCATGTAGGAAACCATCATCTGTCTCTCGCCTTCCTCACCAGCTACATGAAATACTATTAAACCTCCCCCACTGCTATGAGGAGAGTTTTTATCTATCATATTTGGAAATTTATCCACTAGCTCCCACACGATAAAATATTTCTTTCCCTCCTTTATTTCATTCCTCCCTGGACTGCAGAGCTCTTCCATGGTTCCCTTGTGGCTCTTGAACTATGATGTTCTTTCCCCTGTGGACTTCACTCCATCTCCTGCCGCACTTCCCCACCCACCATTGCTTCATTTGATGAATATTTCACAGGCCAGTAGAGACAGTCGTCCTCCTCTCTCATCCTATTCCCAGACACTACTCAGCTCTCAGTACCTATCACCTTCAGAGACGATAACATCCTAGCGCTGGGTAAGTGGCACCTCAGGAGTCAGCTGGGTCTCTGGGAGCATGCCATATGAAGAAAAATGGAATTGTGTATTAACTTAAGCTCTATACGCCTATCTAAAACCATCTAAAACCTGACCTTAGCACCATATGAGATTTAGGCTAAAGCTGGCAGATATTACAAAACAAAACGGCAACACCCATCAGGTGCGAAGAGGAAAAGGACCCGCATGGGCGCACCATGATACTGTCCAGTGGTGGAAGAATTATTTTAAGCTTTTACCAGAGCACAACAACACCTAAAATACTCCAGTACTACAGTAGTGAAAGCAGCCAAGTGTACTTATATAGATCATTACCAGTGATGCAAATGATTCATTAGGCAATTAATCATTTTTTTATAATCACTAAAAAAAACTAAGCTGCACATTCACAGGGTCCAATTTATAAGGATTTGAGAAAGGATTCTCTTTTTGTTGCTTATTTACTGAATCCCTTGTTTGATTAATCCCTTGGGTCCCTTTTGACAAATTTCAATATAAAAAAACAATAAATTAAAAATGATAAGTGATGAACAGAATTTTGCAGTTCTTTCTGATCATTAAGTTTTAACTCCTTTACATGTTTCAGAACAAGGATTCTGAACCTAGAGAGACACACCAATGGTCACAATTTCAAATTCCAGCGTCACCTTGTTCTCAAGTTATCAGGTTCACAAGATTTTCAGAAAAATTTGACTTCTGACTACGAGGTCATCGAGATTCGAACACGCTCGAGTTTTTTAGTAAGGTAAGGTGAATGTAAAAACCTAATAAAGTAGTTAAAAATCAATACAGTATCAGTACTTAAATGTACTTAAAGTTGTCTGGCCAATAAATAAATCAATAAATACAGTATAGGTTTAACCTTCCAAAGGTTTAACCTACAATATAGAACCTTTACAGATTTTCTTCCAGCTTGAAATGTAACTATTTCTGTATTTTCTGTGTAAAGTTAATATGTAGGTTTTAGACTGTAGGTCTCCTCTTTAGAACAACTCGTAAAGGGCTTGTAAAGGCAGACTGCGTGGCTCGATGGTAGATTTTATACACCTGTGGCAAACAGACTAAAACACCTCAAAGATTAACAGATGTGTTGTATTCAATATGCACCTGCATATTTGCAGATGCAACTAGGTAACTGAAATGGGTGTCTTCACATAGTTTGCCCAGCAGAATGACTTCGTTGTTTACAATACTCTCACCACTGTCTGCAGCACATGCAATAGAGTAAAGTTCAGAGCTCAGCAGGTAAAGGTGCAGAGTCAAGTGACGACTTTGTGGTAAGCTGCAACCTAGTTTATGCAATATGGTGCAGAAAAGTTATTAAAAAATGACTCAATCATTTTCTGTTTTTAATATAACTAACACACATGTATACATTTGTTTATATGTAAGAACACTGGACAAAAAACTTCTAGATTAACGTGATAAACCAGAGTTTATTTATCCATCTTAGTGTATTTTCTATAAATTTCTAACTTGAAGATGTCAAATTGCATCTGTTCTTTGAAGTATTGTTTGGCAACAATGTAAACAAATACTTGTAGCTGATTTGTAACTAATAAAACGAATGAAAATTCCACCAGGTTTGCATGAAATCATTGATGACAGTCTAGAGTACACACCATTATCGTCACAGGCTAAAGACAGAAAACCCAAAAAGTTTATTTAAAAGGATTTTGGGGCAAAATAGAGCAGTTTTATTTGCAGTTTTATTTGTAGACTAGTCAATAAACTACATTTTTCAGGCAGTTTTTTTTTCAGGTTAGATATGACGTTGAAAGGTCCCCAACTGACCAGGAGACACAATATCAAAAGATTCAGGCCTAAACAAAAATTTTGTATTTCTCAGGCTCACATTGCTTATTTTTCGTCATTTTATTAATGAAATTATTAATCAAAAATGAAGAAACAAAAGAAAATAACAGACAGGTGGAAAGCAATGAATTAATATCAGAGGGTGGCACCAGTCTGTCATTATCATTTAGATAGATGTGGCACAGTGGGATCCAAATCAGTGGAGAATTAAAGAGAGACCCTTCTTGTGAAAAAACAAAGGAGAATCACAACAAAACAACATAATAGCTGATCAAGAGGCGACAGAAGAGCCTACAGGCTGCAGTTTTTCCTCTGAGGAAAACTAATTGTTGTTTTAATGCGATCGCTGGTCTCTATGGTGGATGGACTTGGAGATGCACGACACACTGAGAGGAAATAACGCCCCGGGGAAGACTGCATATAATTCCTCCCTCCTATGCCTGCTTTTCACTCAAATGAAGACAGAGGGAGATTTCTGTTGAAAGGCTTCTTTAAATGACTACTGAAAAATGACGCTTCCACATTCCTCCAGAGTGCCGGCTTCTCGGTGAATAATGGAAATGATCTTGTGAATTTGGATGGGAGACATAAATGTCTTAGAGTTGCCGGTTCACATTCATTCAGAGCTGTTAAATTTTCAGTTGAAGCTCTCACAGTTAGCAGAAACCCTCTCATTCTCCCCCCAAGTGAGCAAAGGAGAGCAAAGTGAGACCGTAAATAGCTGTACAAAAGGGCTGATACATTTGATATGAGCCAGTTACAGGATGTATTTATACAGTTCATTTTTATAATGCACTTATATTTGATTAAATAGCTATATGGCAGCTTAAAAGTACTTGCACTGCTCGCAAACTGTGACATGCAGCATTAATCTCTGCTTTGTTGTGCCCCTTCTCTCCCTCCCTCGATGCTGCAGATCCATATGGGATGTTAAAACCTCCTCTGCCTGCCTTTTCTCTCAATCATCACTGTCGCCTACAAATCTCCTGCCTACAAATCCTGTGTCAGCCATGTGCAGAGCCCACGCTCGCTCTCTGCTGAGGGGAAAAACTGCCAGGCAGCCGGAGAGGCCATCACTGTAGCAGCAAGCTTCGCTGTAACTCCAGCGTGCGCTGCCCTCTCATCCGCCACAGCTGAGTAAACATCGGGGGATAAACAGCCAGAGGGGCAGAGGCCTTACTACAGCTGAGGGCAGTTTAGTTTGCACACAGCACAGTGGGGTTAACTAGGATTAAATCATCATGTGTCAAGTGTGACTATGTGTCTTCATTTGTCATGTACTTTAATATATCAGCACAATGTGAGAGAAACTATGAATAAAAGACTCATGGAGTGACAAAAAAGAAGGGATAGTGTCGACTTACATGAGAACAAGCAAGGTGATAACGGATGAGACATTTGAACGTGACGTGGTGGATGTGCAGGATTTATAGTGTAGTAATTAGAATATAAAGAGTGACAGCACACTGGGGGACCAAAAAGAAAAAAAAAGAAATTTTAATGAACCAATTTTTGTGGCTCGAATGAAGGTCTGTGTAAAGGATTGTGATAGCCTGATGAAAGAAACCTACCATTAGCTTCTTTGAGCTTCTCCTCAGGCTACAGTAAAGCCTTCCTTACACACAGAGAGGGGTCATTGTTGGGAACCGTTTTCCCTGATTTGGCCCTAAATGACATCAGGTTTGGGTGATGCAGGCTTCATGGTGCACTTTAACTCTTAACCAAAGCATCACCTGAAGGCTTTTACACTGATGGATTTCTGATGCATATTCCAACCCACTATATTTCCCATAACTGGTCACTGCGACTCTGTGGATACTGGTAACTCTTAAATGCACAATCAGTAACACATTTGTCCACCTGAAAATGTGTAATTGATAAGATATGCCAATGAATCTTTTAAGAGTCCAAATTGGATTACAGAATGTATTTATATGGACACAGGCACAGAGACATTGCCCACTGGTTTGTCGAAGTCAGCTTTTCAAGCTTTGACCCGTGATAGTATTTGGAAACTTGCTTGGTTAACAAACTGGGTTAGCAGGCTGCGTCAACAGACGTAGATATCTGCTAATTAGTGCAAAGCCACTCACTAAAACTAGAGCACAGACTCCTTTGTCGATTTGTCAATACAATTAGATGCACAGCAAGCTGTATTGCTTTTCAGATAATTCAATTTAAAAGGCACAAACATGACGCACACGGTCAACAGGTCCATGCTCAGTGACTTGAATTAGCTCAGGCGAACCTTAGCAGAGTGCCTGCCAGTCAAAGAAAACGTGCAGTCCACATTAAAAACTTTTAATTATTGTCACAAAGGCTGAAATTAGCTATAAAAAAACAAAATGATTTTCTGTACCAGGCTTTAACATGTGTATTTCATCTGTAATGATGAAAAAACATGGTAGTCTATGAGAAATGACTCACTTGTTACTTGTCGCTGTTGTCCTTGTCTCAGAAGATTATCTCAGGAGAGTCAGAGAAACAAAGTCTTTTAGGACTTTTTAGCACATCATCTACGTAACTCGGCCTGTGGATTGCTTACAATTTATGTAATCATTATTTATTTATTTTTTAATCCCTATATCTATTTTTATTTACTAGCTTTGGTGGCACAAGATTAGTTACAGGCTCACATATTATTTCTATGCCTTCATCTCCCGTGTTTTGTCTTACATTGAGCAGTCTAAATGTTCTGTACAGTGCCACAGCCCACATGGGTCTCTGTGAATTGAGCTGGAGTGGAGCCTAATAATGACGGGTCATTTCTGTAGAGTTTAAATTAGTCTCCAGAGTCAAATGACAGCGTGTCTGTCTGCCTGCTAAGCCCGAGACAAAAGGTTAGCTGTGAATTAGGAATGATTAGCTATAATAGGTCATATACCACTACCAATATCGGGTGGACATTTATCGATAGGTACAGTGTGTGTGGCTATATGTCAGACTGCCTGTTTCTTTTGAATGTTTAAATTTGCATGCAAGCCTCTTTCATGCGTGTCTAATAGTGAGCTGTAATCACCTTCCAACAGGAATGGGGTGGGATGGAGGGGGGGGGTTCATTTCAGAAAGCCAAAAGGCTGTCACAGCGCATTTAACCTGACACCTGACTTGAACTTAGTAATGGCCTCAGAAAGCTGTTGAGATTGCATGTTTCACTTCGCACATACATCCCAGCTCCTCACATAATTTACACCGACTTAAATCGATACTGTCTTTGCCTGTTTAATGAAATTTCATGCCGTGCTTAAGCTAGTCTCAGTATTTTATTTTTTTTTTAATCAAATTCTAACACGGTTTCCACGAGCACGATCACTTACTCCACTGCAATGCTGGGGCACAGTGATGCCTTTGTGATCCTGTCGTGTGATGTGAAAACTTAACTAAATTTCACATTAAGAAATGCTGTGTGTGCAACATGCAGTCAGACAGCTTCCTAGGAAAAAACCCAGCATATAAATAAGTCACACAGTTTGTTCCTGGGAGGGATGAGGATGGTATAGACATATGGTAACAGTATATCAGAGGGCAACAGTGCATATCCATGCATAGACACGTAATGGAGATATACAGACGGGTGATGCGTGACATATATATTCCTGCTGGATGCCTCTCGTAAAACATAGTTGAGTTGCACAATAGAGTACTCATCGTTTTATTTTAGGAATTGAGCCGTGATTCAACATCTGAGTGGCTGTAATGAAAACGTTGAGCTCCTCGAGGGGGTGAATTGGGACCAGCTTGTACAGGAGATATTCTCTATGAGGGAAGGTGGACAGCAGTCATTGCAGTCAGTCTCGATCTTTTGCTCACAGGCCAATTTGCTCACCGGGACTGCATCGCATCTGCTGAGAAGGAGGTAACCATCACCCTCATTAATAAGAAAACATCAAAAGACAGATAGAGGCACTCCTGGAGAAGAGCACCTCTCTGCAGCTGTGCTGCTAACAAGCCCCTCTTTTATCAAACGTCTTTGATTTTGCAATTCCCAAAATACCACCCAGCGAAGGTGGGACGAACAACGATTAATGAATGTGTTTATTACTTCTGTCACTTTATGGTGCAGTTTAGAGGGCGGGAAAACAGTCAGGAGGGAGAAAAGGCCCTGCAGCTGTACCCCTGGAGTGAACCTCCTCCATGTGACAAATTTCACAGTCTGTTGAGAGAAATCCGCTGAGGCTTTATGTTCCTTTTTCACTAGTACCTACTCGGTCGGCTCGCCATGGCTCGAGTATGAATTAAAAAAACAAAACAAAAAAACAACGCTTGGACACTGGATATAATGGGCTCCCACACAAACGGAAAGCAGAAAATGAAGCATCGCCAAATATGTTTCCAAACAAACTTCCTTCCAAGCCAAATACTAGAAAATATGATAAAGCATATCTTCTCTTTGGCATCACCTGCACAAGTGCGAAGGTAGGTCTCCCTGACAGAATTTGTTTCCCCTGCGTCGGGAGCACGCGCTGGGCTGTCCAAACCACAGACAAACAGTATCCCACATTTTTTATTTTTAGTTCACAAACACTTCTTATAACTACTCCTGACAAAAAACCCCAACTACACGTAAAATAATCACACCATGACGCCTCTGCCTTTCTAAACGGAGGGACAGTAACTGCATGTGTATATGTAAGCGTGTAAAAACTGCCGATAGTAAGGTTAACAGTAACAGTATTTTGTCTCTATCCACCACTGTAGAAATTCATCTCATGTAAACAATAACGTGGCGCACAGTGCGAAGATTTTCTTGTAAAACAAAGGGGGGCCTAGCAAAAGAAGTTTGGGAAGCACTGCCTTAAGCTAACCTCAACCCTAAATTGCCTGCAATGCATTTAGAGTAAGAATGTGTGCAAGTGTGTGAATAACACAGAACTGGCAGTTCTAGTGTTAATTTCCTTTTCAGCAACCCAAACTTTTATTTATTTATTTTATATTTTGGCATCTTTGGCATTTAAAAAAAAAAAGTAGGCATGTCAAACTATACCTTAAGACTTAAGAACACCTTCAGGATGAATTGACGTTATTGCCACAGTTTTGGATACTCAGCGTCCCTTACATGTTTAATTTAAGATGTGTCCATCAGGCAGGAGGTGCAGTCTCATTTTGAGCAGCTCTACACCTGCTCCTCGTCAGGCCTGAGCAGAAGCAGGTGTAGGTGAGTCCCGCAGTGTGCTAGTTGCTGATTGTGGTTTTTAGATTTTGTCGTATGCTTATTTTTGGCCCAGCACCCGTCCCTGTTTTGGTGTGGATATACGTGTATTTTTCTAGTCTTTTGTATAGGAGCATTAGTCTCTCAGTAGGAAGCACAAGTAGTCAGAAATTATGTCAGTGTCATCATGTCGACCTTTTCTTTCTCTTTTCCCATGATTCATTGTGTCAGTGTAAGAGATTTGGATCTTGTACCGTGTTTGCTGATTATGTTGGACTACCATCTGTAAAGCAAATTGCCCCACAGGGACATACAAGTTCTACTCTACTCTACTTGATTTAACACCCTTGGGATATAATTAAATGAATAAAAAATGAATCAACTGTATTACTCCAGTTGCAGCAATCATTAAACAGCATAAAACTGACTAATAGGATGCCCTGTATCCTATTAGTCCTTCATCAACTGAATAGCAGAGCCATGGGAGGTTTTATTAAAGACATCATCGTGTTTTTCACACGCAAAGCAGGCGGCAGTCAATTTATATTAAAAGGTTTGTAAAGATACATCTAGGCATCCATACCCTCTGGTAAACAACCATTTCTGTTTCTACACTGAAGACCCAGACAGAAAATAATGTTGAGCTGTATGACTTTCAAAGGGAATGAGCCAGTGTTCGGCCAATTTTTGTGTGTGTGAGTGTGTGTGCGTTTTGTGCACAGTGTTTCAAAGAATCAATGCTGTTTTATTTGCCTCACGCTGTGTGTGTTTCTTTGGTTGGCTGGATAGATATGAGTGTGTGTATGTTGGTGTGTAGCAGAGCCTGCTATGTGTATGGGCTGGTGTGTGGCTTGCTGTGTAGCTGAGCTAGCTCTGAGATAGATATCGTGGTAGCTTTGTACCATGTCTTATCTTCTGAATCTGTGAGGATGAGTATGCCAGTCATTATCACATATGACAAAGGAATAGAAAAACTGAAAAATCTCTCAGTGATATTTAGGCCTGTTCCAACTAGTATGTCTCAAGACTATGATTTACGCATAAAGGGGGCTGCTTTTACATTTCTGTCATGCTACAACAATAATAAGAACAATAAGAATTGGGTTTAAATCAAGTAGACATCGTGTTGAGAAAGTGCCCACTTCCAGGAGTAAATCATAGTACGAGACATATGACTCTCATAAGACTTATAAATAAAACATAAACATTTACTATTTGAGGCAATGGGGCAGTCTTTTTCTGTTTCTTTTCCATGACCTACTTAAAAATGTGGACTTGTTCCATGTTGACTTACAGCAGCCAGCAGGAGAGGAGACAAACCCAGCAATAAACTGCGTGAAGAAATAGGAGGGCTGCTTAAAGCAAATATGCTGTTTAATTGTGCTGCAGCTGAGCAGCTAATTAACTATCAAGCTTGCAACTCGACATTTGCCGTAAATTTTTTCCCGGCTGATCGTTCGCTTGGTTGACTGCTTGTTGCACAAACAGTGCGGGGAAAGATGTGTCTCTGTTTGCAAGTTAGAAACCAAGCAGACTTCAGCAGAAAAACAAATGTCGACTGTTGTTAAGAGTCAGTGGCTCGGGTGCTCTGGTTCAAGGTGAAAGCATGGGTAGCATGTGGTTTAGCGCTGGCACCTTGCTTTATGTAAAGATTTTATTTTGCTCTAAAGAAGACAGACCTACACATGTTATTGCTTAAAAAATGTAAAATATGAATTTCTATTTTTCAGTTTAGGATTTTTTTTTTTGTCATCAAAAGGAGCACTACATGTGGCATTGAATAAAAAAAAGCAAAAAAAACCCACCACCAACAAATATATGCAACCAGTTTCATATGCATGTACAGAAGGCCATGCTTTGGAGCCAACGATCCCTTCTGCACTGTTAAATCAATCATAAGTCTAAAAGTTGTGACGACGGCTGACAAGAAGCTGGAAAACACCCCAATGGCAATGTCACACGTGGAAATGCATTAGTAGTTATCAGAATCCATTTGGAAAACATTTAGAACTAATTAGAAGCTGTTAATAATGAGGAAAAGCATTTTAAATAATATTTAACACTATCAGAAAATGATAGAAGAGAGCAATTACAAAAAGTCACACCAATCTGTGACAAATGGGTGTGAAAATGATTTCCATCTGTAAATGATTGGCTCTTATAAATTATTTCCCCACATTTTTTCTCTTATGGATTTTAGTCTCTTCTTATCAGTTAGAAGCTGCACTGCTTCTCCTTTTCCTTTTTTTCCCTCTACAAGCTGGTTTATTTTAGAAATCCCAGTGAGCTTACATCAAGTGAATAGTGTCAGTGAAAGTTGAGGGTCAGGCCTGCAACACCTCTTAACAGCCTGGGGTTTCCATGGTGACCTAAAAAGGGGTAGCAGGAGGCTAACAGCTCGTTTAGACAGAGACTCACTGTAGTCTTAAACACAGGTGCCTCCTGCTTCCACAGACCTGTGGGAGTGCCTGTGTGTCTTTACGTGTTCATTTTCTGTGAGTGAAGACATTTTCAAGTTCAAGGACAAAAAAAAAAAACAACAAAAAAAACACAAGAAAAACAAATACTGCAGTCATCTTTGCTGTCTAGAGTAAGAGCGTAGGTCTCAGCCACAGCTAATGAAAGGCATCGCTCATGGCGATGGCATCTTTTTTTTAATCAAAATACACGATGTAATCAAATGATGACTTGATGAGCGCCTCACTGTTGCACAAATCACAGAGCAAACCAAACACAGAATCACGCAGCACTATTTCTGCTGCAGCAACTACAGTACATATTAATATTTTCCAACTGCCTATGAGGCTCCAGTTACAGACAGGCATGTTTGAAGTGTAGAGCATTGTCAGTGTCAAGACCATAAAGAGCTGAATGTCTCTTTTAATACAGTACTCTGAGAAATCTGAAAGAATCCGTTGGTAAGCAGGGGGAAATAAATGGATGATGTAGGTGATAACAAGTCAAAACAAAACAGTGACATTCAGCAAATCCAGTATTGCTGATTTTTGGGGATTTGCTGTTGAAAAATTGTCAAATTTAAATGAAAAATTTAGATTTTTAGACATCCAGTGTACATTGAAATCTATTTAATTGAACTGAATTTCATCTGAACTGATCTGAACAAAAGCTGTCAGAACACATTCAGACTGTAGCCTCGTAAACTCACTTTATTTTTCCTCAAATATTCACGTCATCTCAAACAAAATGTTAATGAAACTCTTCACACTGGCTTTCAAAAGTGATTAAAAAGGTGTTTAATATTTATAATTGTACTACCTGCAGACCTATATTACTGCTTTCTCAATTTTTAAAAGTACTGGAAAGCATTTTTGAACAGAATAGAGCTATTTTATTAACACAGCTTTAGAAAGAACAGATTTAAGAAAATGGTCATTATAGATTTTATAGAAAATCTTTGGTAAATCTGCAGCATAAAACAAGACGTTACACAACCGGGCTATTTATTGATGTTAAGAAGTTTTGTTAAAATTCTGTGAACCACAACATTTTTTTCTAAGGTATAGCGTATAATTTGTTGCAAATTTATTTAGGTAACAGAGCAGAATGTGTAAAGCTCCATGATTATAAGTTACAGCTTCTGGGTGTATTGGTTGGGGTTCCACAGGGATCAATACTAGACCCCAACTTTTTGTCAGGTAGTTTTACCTGACAAAAAGTGGTATTACTTTTTGCTGATAATACCACTTCTAATGATACATTGTTGGGCTTTTTTTACTAATTAAATTGTGAAATAAAAAAAATGCAGATGAAACAAAATGTATTATTTTTGGAAAGAGGAGTAAAGATATACAGACTGAAATGCTTGAAAGTAAACTGCTTGGTGTTTAGGATAATTCACAAGATGGTTTGAAGACAAAACACCAACAAATTGTTTCTAAATTCTCAGTGAGACTTCACAATCTAGATGACTTGAAATTTTTATTAATGATGTTTAAAGCAGGACATGGAACATTACCTGCTGATGTACTGAAGTTATCTGCTATTAGTAACAATTCTGCTGAGCACAGGAGAAAACTTCACACTTAAGTTACTACAGGTAACATTAGCTGACTACTAAAAAAAAAAGGTTTCTAATTATGCAGTGAAACTATGGAACCATTAAGACATCTTTACATTGCACCATGAACATGATGAGCTGTATCTTTTGTGATTCACAAAAAATGGCCAGTTCAGTGGCTCAGTTCAAAGTTGTCATTCTTTTGTTTTGAGCACATGTATGAAATATGCAATCATCTGTATATTTATTTGGTTGTGTATTGACAGGCGTAGGTAGATCTGCATGCATGCATAAAGACATTCTGCTATTTCAAATTACCTTATTGCTATTCACTCCCATAAAGAAAATATAGAAACAAAAATAAAATATTCTTCTCCCTGAACCTTTTTCACTCACCTTGACAGTAGTGTGGAAGTTATTATTGCGCCTGACAAATATTTTCCATTAATGCAACAGATTACAGTATGACAAATGACTGATTACTGATCAGTGTTCTATGTCTCTAAAGCGTCACGGTGATTCATTTTATTTGAAGAGCGATTACCACAGTAACATATGGTAAATGTTTCAGTGCAGGGAACTGGCTGACATCCTGACAGCTGCATTACTATCCAGAGCCACAGCATTAGAAAGATGTGGCCTATATATTTTCTTCTAAGCAGATAATAAATCCATGATCGCTGTCTCCGTCCTTACATTAATGACTGATTAATTATAAAAGCATTCGAGGAGATGAGTCCGAGACTAACTTTGAATTTGTGCAACAAAACCTGCCAGCTAGCTGGTTACATTCATAAAACCTGTTACCTCGGTAACTGACTCATAGTTAAATTCATCTCTTTTTCTGGAACAGAAAACCCAGAGTTTTGTTGTACCACACACACCCTGATTCACCCTGATTACTTTCACCCAGCCGGTGTGGCACTAACTCAGCCTGCTGAGAACGGGATGAGTGCACTTGAGGCTAAAGGAGGAGGAGATTTCAGAAACGTATAACTTGATGTCCATCAGTAGTTTTATAGCCCTGGCTGCCTATAAACTATTCCCCTCAGCATAGCCACGGCAGGTTTTCTGAGTCATACATACTGCATTTCCTAAACTGCTTTTCACTTTTAACACATTGACATTCTCTGAGTGTCTGAGAGCAGCAGTGCACTGCATCTTTGGTGTGTGGGTACAGCTGAACTCTGAGCAGGTCCGTCTGGTGGTTTTCAGGACAAGGAGGACATCAGTAAAAAAAAGAAGTGCATATCTTGTGTTCAATTTTTCAACTACTGCTGGATGTTTCTTTGACGGTATATGCCCTCAGTAATACATTAATGTTCTGGTGGCTCAGTGTTTCTCCACAGCAGGTCCAAGTGCATGCTGGGATATAGGTCCTGTCCCTTCTGCGACCCTGAATAAGAATAAGCTGATATAGAAAGTGGACTGCTGGACCTTAATTTAAATCTTTTGTGTTTTTCTCAGTCACAGATCCCAGTCACCCACACAGGTGTTCACTTGTTCACATGGCAATTGCACTCAAGCACCACCCACCGCATGAAGGAAAACATATTTATACATAGCTTTCACTGCCAGTTAAGTTTATCCTGACTCTCCACCACCTGCTGCTGTCTAACTGTCAGAGGTTTCTCATCACATCTACTTCTTTCATACTCTCTGTATTCCTAGGAGAACAGACCGTCCTTGCTACTGCGTAACGGCACTCTGGTGTGGCAAAACGGAGCTCAGACACAGTGGATAACGGTGTAATTTGTGCCACCCAAACACAAAGGTGCAAAGCAGCTAACAAGAAAGTCAGCCAATTATGCAAACACAAGACAGATCACAGCACTCAAAAGGTGCAGTCAGGGCACAACTGATTTACATGATATGGCAATAAGCAAAGGTGACAGAAATAGCATGGGCAGGACTGTAGACATAAACTCTGTGTCATAGCTAACCAAAGATGTAAATGAGCCATTTGATTGCCATTAAAAAGCTCTATAAAACAGGCTAAACAATCAATAATTCCTGAATAAGATGTCAGACACCCCCCCCTTTCATTCAAACCGGCTGAATATCAAGTTCAGTTAAATTCACCTGGTTCAGCTAGTAACAGAGACCACATTTCTCACCTTAGAAATGTAAAATAAGAGCAAGATCCAGTATGCCTGCACATTTGCACGTAAAATTTCAGACCTTATGGGCTCAAAGCTGTGATTTGTTCCACCCCAAAAGGCATAACAATGCTAACAGTGAAGTGAAAGAAATGTCAAACAGATTCTGCATACACCTACACAGCAATCTTAAGAAGCCTGATTATCCAAAATAATTCCATTCTCTTGCATGGGCTTACATGGATTTGCAGGCATTGGTGAACACATCTATGAGAAAGCTAAACATGCAATTTTGCATCCTTTCAGGACTGTGTGAAAGTGCAGAGACCTTTCGGCTGACATTTCACTCAGCAGCCTCTTAACTTTGATCTAGCTGTTAGACTCACAAACATGAAGGTACAACCAGACTCAATTTTTCTCCGTTTCCACATGGAATATTAAGATGTGATTGATTCGTTTGTGCAAACTGACCCCCTCTCTTTTACTTGAAACAGGTCAGGCTTAAAAGTTTAAAACATGGGCTCAGGTTGCAGACATTGAGGGTAAGATGTTAGCCAAAGCAGGCTCCTAACATCCCATAAACCTCATTTGAAGAAATTCAGACCTTTGCCTCGTGGGCCCACGCGTGTAATCAAACCAAAATAAGCATACATCTAAAAAACAAATCTCTCAAGCTAGAAGATGAGCCAGTGGGCTGAGATAATAAGGTTTTAAAAACTGTCTGCATTTGATTTCATTAACAAAGTTTTAAAGGAAGGCTTCCCAAGTTCAGTATTTACCCGAGGAGTATAAGAGTAAGACAGCCTTGAGACCTGAATCGGAACAGTGGTTTTAAGTATGAGAAGACATGATATACTGAGACAGCTCCTGCGGGAGACTTTTTATGAAGACAACTAATAGAACATGTTTTTTGCATCACAGGAAATACTCTGGATTGAAGAAAAGCATACTGTATGTGTTAATCACATTAACAAAGGCTCCTATTAAGGTATGTGAGTGTGACAGTAAGCTGGAACGGTCAAGAAAAAGCCTGCTGACCTCCAAGTGCATCGCTGTGCTAAGGTTGCAAGTGACAAATTGGCGTTTTAATTATACAAACATAATCTCAAGGTGGGATTTTACACCGGCTTCCTCTCTCTTCGTCTTTCTTCTCTTGGTCTATGTGATTCTCAGTCACCCTCAGCTATTCATTATGCATTCTTCCTCCCTTTTCCGTATCTGAACCTGCGCAGCCCACTTCCACAAAGTGGAACTCATTTGTCTGTCTTCAAATGCTAATAGAACACATAATGAGTGCCACTCAAAATTATCTCCCCTTGCCTATATCAGCGTATAATTAAAACAACACTGTCCTTAATAAGGTGTCAGAGGTGATAACGCAGAGCGCTGATAACTCTTTAAAGACACACACATACACATGCATGCACCCAATCACTCCCGCGGTGCCAAGCAACAATAGACTTATAATGAGTAGGACCATCAGGCCAAAACTAATTTCCAAGTATAAAGACAAAAGCTCTGATTGCTCAGTGGCGTTCCATAAGTAGGTTATTGCCTTTAGTTATTTACTGTTTTAATTAACCTTTTTTACAAACTCAACACATCATTTATCTAAGAAATGCTTTGCTTTATAGCTAATTTTTTAGATAATTTTGAATTAACAATTACAGTACTTGAAGTTCTCACTTGAACTTTTGCAGTTTCCCTTGATCGCTTTCACCTCCCAACTTTACTGCTTCGGTTTATTCTCATTCTTTCACAGAGTTATGGCCGCTTAAAAGAACCCCAAAAAACCAAAACAAAACTTTGAAAAACTGTAAAAACCCAAGCCCAGCACTGAATAACAAAGCAAAAGTGAAGCATTCAGCAGCTAACAAGTCAGACATTGCATTAAGCACATCTATCAAGTGGCCAGAAGCACAACACAACAAGTCCAAATGAATGATGATGTTGCTCTTTATCTGCTGGAATGCGTCTGCTAACAAGTTCAACAGTGTGTCAGTTTGTAGTGTTTGTTTCTGCTGCCAAAGGGAAAAAAATAGCCAGTAGCTCATTTAATTCGGCTGCACCTGTAGAGGACTCAAATCAGATTTTACAGTTTCTGTTCCCCATTCCAAACCTCATTCAAATTATGCTAATTTCCACATTTTTACACTTTGACCAATTCAGCTTTGCATAATTCGCAAGATTCACATTAATTTTTTTTTTTTTTTATTATATACTGGGCCTTCAGTAGTTCAACAGTTCAGCTTTTTCTTCCTTATTGTTACCAAGCATCCCCTTTGCAAACAAAAGGGTTTAACAGCATTAGACCCCAGAGTTTACAGCTATGGAAAAAAACTTTTAAATCTCAAAAGGAAGAGATTAATACCTATAAGTGTGCTACTTTTTTCACTCAATCCCCAGCTCAATTACTTGAAAGCGCTTGCTTGCCCTCGGGCGAGACACTTAACCCTGATTTGCTGCAGATTGTCAGGCCAGCATCTGTTATTTTTGCATATAATACTGAAAATAAATCTAAACATATGACCAAATTGAAACAACAAACAGTTTCAGCATCTGATAATAACTGCTGTACTGGATGATGACAGGTCTTAGGATAAGAGTCCAGGAACATTTCTGCACGGCGCTGAATCTTATGCAACGGCACAGACATGATGTCATCTCTCTACAGACTAATTTTAGGTCACTTTGGAAAGAGTAAACTCATCAGCTGCATGCTTTTGAAGACAAACTCTTCATCACTGGGCTGGGAAGTTAAAAGAAATAAATCTCAAGATTTAAGGGCAGAAACTCTGAGTCATGTGAGACGTCAGATCAAGAATTATGACCTGAGGTTGTGAAGCAGTGAGACAGGCTCTTCCATCAACCTTGTTTTCTGCTGTCCCGACTGTACACACATTTTATTGCTTTAATTGAGCCCAGAAGTATAATAGAGGTTGAGAGTTGGGAGAGAAGCTGGACCAGCGGGGGTCTCAGGCACAGACAGCAGCATCTGTAGGCAGCGGACACAGACGACTGGAGGAGCATATTAAGTTGCTGCTCCTACTTTACCAGGTGTGTCCCTGTCAATTGGAGGACACGGGGAAAGCGGGAGACAGCGCGCCTGACAACTCAGCCACAGCTTCCACTTCAGCTCGGCTCCACTTATCAGAGCACAGACAAACAATGACCAGCGGAGAATAAACAACGAATGAGTCTATTTACTTTTTCAGATATACCTTTCACTCCTGAATGTTGTCACACACTGCAGTGACTGATATCCCCAATCCAGGCTCATTGTCTGAGCATCACTCACTAAGCGGTGATGCCGGGTTTACCCAACGTCAGTGCATAGCAGCATGACTGATAGGTTTAATTTAATTTCATTATATAAAGCGAACAATTCAGGATCATATTTGCTGACTGTGTGTGGGAGGCAGGTGAAAAATGTCCAGATATGTTTGAAATCTAGTGAATAACACTGCCCTCCCTGGTTACTCATCTTAACAACTCAGGCAATCTGATTAGTCTCCTTTTTGTGTCTGAATAAGGCATTAAATAAATAAATCATTATCTGTCCCCCTGTCACCTCCACAATGCAAACAGGTTTGAAAAACAGCAACCCAGTGTGAGCAGTTGCAGACCTGTTTCCCATCTTCGAGGCAACAATGTGAAGGCATCGAGATTACAAGTTCTCTGCACACGAAGCCCACACTTTTCTCTCCCTGGCCACTTCCTCCAGCTTGTCCCAGTAAGACCAAGGTGTTCCCAGGCCAGCCTAGAGATATAATCTCTATATAATTTCTGCCACTTGTATCCAAAATCTTCTTTTGGTCACTACCCAAAGCCTGTGACCATAGGTAGATTGACGTAGATTGACCGGCAAATTGAGAGCTTCACTTTTAGGATCATCTCTCTTTACTACGATGGACTGGTACAGCGTCTGCAGCACCACTCCTTTTTCATCTCATTCGCCGACCCCCACGGCACCTCCTACGGGTGGTGTGCTTACAGGATGGTGGGCCCATGTCTGCTCTTTGGGCTGTGCACGGGCAGGCCCCATGGAATAAGGCCCGGCCACCAAACACTTGCCCTTGGGCACCCTCCCCGGGCAACCTCCCCAGGACTAACTCCAGGGCAGTGCCACAGAAACACTATTCCTGGTGTGTTGAACTGTTCTCTAAATTTCACATTCGTTGCTTTTTGTCTGGTCCCTCACCCAGGACCAGTTTGCCATGGGAGACCCTACCAGGGGGCTTGACAACATAGCCCTTGGGATCCCTGGGACACACAAACCCCTCCACCACAATAAGGTAGTGATTCATGGAGGAAAGGAATTATTTTAACTGAAACAAATGAACAGTTAGTAAAAGTTAGTAAGATTTTTCCCTACATTTTTACCATTTACACTTTGGATCTTGCTGCACTTACAGAAAAAGAGAATTAATTCACCTTTAATATAAATTAAAAGAATGAGCTAATAAGCGAATTTCAGAAGTTATTTATCTTTATTGGGCACTCTGCCCAGCCATTCTGTCCTCTCTCTTTTCTCTTTTCCTCCTCCCCATCACCCTGTAAATGCCTTTCTATCCATCTCCCCACTCTGCTGTCAGTCTGCATTGTATTCTGTGCGGCAGACACAAAATGTCATAATGATAATCTTTCAAGAAAGAGGTGCCAAGGTCTCAACAAATCAACAATCCACACCACAAACACACCAGCTTCACTGGCAGCACACAAACACACACATCATGCCAGCTAATGAACTTATTTCCACATACATGCCCCAATTTTCCACGGACGCAATAAAAAAGAAAAAAAAAAAAACAGAAAGAAATGTTGCCTAAACTCGGGCTGCAGGCCAAGACAGAGCCATCGCTGGTTAACTGATTAGCTCAGTAATTGCAGTGGAAATGCCACTCTAAGACTGATATAAAAGTGCAAAGGCACATCCAGGAAATACTAATCAGTCTCTCGGCTGTTCTCCCAGGAGGCTGCTCTTCTAGTCCTTGCTGCTGTTGGTAATGCCACTGCCTCCAGCAACAGCACGTTATCTAAGTGTAGGTTTTTGTATTTGTGTATGTTTGTGCTACATATTTGCACCTTGAGCTTACTGGCTAGTAATTAATATCTCCTTCTTTACTTGCAGGAATAAAAAACCTTTAATATGGGGGCTGTAAATCTGGGCAGGATCTTTCTGCATGTCAGAATAAATGACTCATTATAGCGGCGTCAGTGTAAGACATGCAAAGAGAGCCTTCCTTGTTCAAAATCTCCTCATTATAAACCTCATTTTTGTTCTGCGTAACATGCCTCGGGCTTTTTTTTCTTCACTCCCCTTTCTTTCATCCATTTGTCCTTGCCTCGTTCAGAGAGAGTTTGTTTGTGCGCCACGGATCACACCTACAGTGACTACAGTCTACATCCTCACCTGTCACTACAACTGCTCCCATCTGTCTTTTCTCACTTTGTCCTGCCCTGCATCCATTTCTCTGACCTCGTTACACACAGTGACGCAGTCTGTTTGCACACAAATTTTGCATGTGAACTCAGAAACGGGCAATATTTAAGTTCACACATACACACAACTTAAAAGGAGGCTCTTCTAAAAGACAATTTGAGGCAAGTTGAAAACACAGCTTGTGCCTCTCTTCTCCTCACTGTGTGTTTGTGTCTCTGTCAGGTCTGTTTGTACTGTGGAAGGATTATTTGATTGTTTACAGGTTTAGAGCTTGTCTGCAATCAATCTGCTGTTTACGGTGCATGTTGCCTGACAATGAAGGATTATTGGGAATTGCTGTTTGTGTGTGTGCTTGTGCATCTGATTGGATAACCTACTTTAACTACAAAAATGTTCAGTTTTCCCCCCATGCTCCTGTTACGTGGCTTTATTTTATCCACTCCGCTGTGCAATGTGTCAAATATACTGCTTGTTACTGCGCTTCATTGAAGCAATATGACATTCAAACAGAGTGAAATATTAGAAACCAATATGTCATGTTTTCATGGCTACATCGTTAGATCAAATGAAAACATCTCTTGATTGTGATTCAGTCTGCCTTTGCAAGTTTCTCTTAATTTTACCAAAACTTCAGTGGGGATAAAATTAACTGCCTGCACATCATAATGGTCCTATTACTGATTTTAGACAATTTCAGCCCCCTACCAACCTACTACCAAGGTCTAAAATTGAGCTAACAAAGAAGTACCAAAACGACAGTTCCACCAATTGCTATTGCAACCTTGTCTCAACAGCAGGTCAATCTCTAAATTTGCCCACTAAAAATGCCCATCTTCTGTAAGGAAATTTAATATTTGGTCTTTATTGCCATTATCTTTCTTTGTCGTGTCTTCCTCCCCTCACCCCTAACTGGTCACGGCAGATAGCCACCTCTTCCTGAACCTGGTTCTGTTAGAAGGGAGGTTTTCCCTTCACTATCACCAAAACGGTTGCTCATAAGGGATGATATGATTGTTGGGGGTTTTTTCTCAGCTACAATTTCTTCTTTGTATTATTGTCAGGTCTTTACCTTACAATATAAAGTGACTTGAGGCAACTGTTTTTGTGATTTTGTGCTATATTAAAAAAATTGAATTTAATTGAATATTTTCTTCCCTTGTTTTGAAAGACAGGACGGCATCCTAACAGTTAGCAAAGCTTCACCACATTTAATGCAGGTTATTGAACTCCAGCACTTGATGTTTGCAGTGCTGGTGCCTTTCTGGGCATTTTTAATAGAATTACCTGATAATTAATATGACTGACTGTGTGATACAGAGTGTCTAAGAAGTTTGTGTTTTCTTTTTGGTGATTGACAAAAACAAAAATGTTGAGGCCTCAAAATTATAAGTTCAAAAACTAATAGGTGATGTCATGATACCCATCGTCTATTTACAGTCTATGTGTACTATTCACACCAGTGTAGGGACTACTCAGGCAAAGGAAGTAAACTAAATGTAAGACCTTCTATATGTGTCCACACGCACCTGCCATCAAAGCAGCTTTCTGAGTGAACTGTCCAATTACTGAATTACTCTCAAACTTCTTTAAAAACAAAAGCAAAGAAAGAGGTATGTGCATATAAATGGCTCTAATTCTTTAAAGGTTCATGTATTTTTCTTCAACCTTTTGAATTTAAGCTAAAAGCATACACTTTCAATTGAATCTTGATTCTTTTATTTCATATCTATTGTGGCTGAGAACAAAGCCAAAAGAGTGTGTCACCGTCCAAACATTTTTCGAGCATTACTGTAGATTTAATTTGTTATATGACTAATCAGAGAGAACAAAAGTAAAAGCCATATTTTAGAATGCAAAAGCACATTTATTTTTGAGATTTTGTTAAAGCTTTTTGTGAAACAAAACCTCCCTCTCTTCTAAATAACAGAATTTGAGGTGAGATGTTTAGAGGGAAGATGTCTCTTTGGTGGAACTACTCGGGAACATATGAAATGTGACAAGCATCCCCAACTAGACGCTACATTTTTGTAGGTGTCACAACCCAAAACCCCCGGTTTGGAACAACTGGTTTGACATGCAACAACTTTGCTCTCAATTTCAAGTTTCTCCTTAACTGAAAGTAACTGTCAGAAATATTCCTTTCTGGGAAGAACTATGACTGGAAAAGAAGAGTGATACTTAAGTAACTAAATACATGTACTTGGATACTTTTTAATCTTGGCTACCAAGCCGGTCTGTCACATCTAAAAGAAGCCGCTGAAGAGACAATTAGCGTAATTTGGGGTCAGTCGAGAGAGCAACCCGAACTCTGGCGTTCCTTCTCAGTCTCCTCCTCCTAAACTCCATCCAGCAGCTTGAGTCACTGCTAGCCCTTTGCCAGCTTGCCTCCTGCCCACACACAGCTTGGCCCTTAAGTCACCTGCACTAACCCACAGGATAAATAAACCATGTGCAGAGCAGGGTAGCCGCCAACCTGGGCTATTTTCAGCCCCACTGTGCTCTTTTTTCCCCCCTTCTTCTTTTCTTTACCGCCTTCTTCCTCAGTCCAAAATGTCTTCATAAAAAGCATTTCCCCCTCTCAGTCTCAGATAAATAGAGCGTGCTTAGGCAGCATTACTGATCCATCTCGAAACAAGCCGGAGTCGTGGAGACGTGTCAACCTTTCACTATAACAACACAGGAAAAGATATGGTTTTAAAATAAAAATGTAAGATTACTGATCCTTAATTGGACTGTTACAGTTAAAGCAAGACATCGTAAAGAATGACTGGGATATCTAAAGCTCGGTGATCCCCAATTATAAATTTTTCTGTGCAGCAAAAACTCATTTGTTATGCTCATTCCCTTGTCACCAAACTGCACGCCTCCTTCTATTCTTACATCTCATTTTACCTGTACTTCCTTCACACTCCCTCCTTACTTGTCCTACAAAAACACCAGCCTCAACTTGTTTTGGGAGGATTGATTCTCAGATGGCATGAAACAAAAAAAGATTTTTCTGCAGAAAAAAAAAGAAACCAATTATTAGATAGAGATGGGCAGAAAAAAAGATTACTGCAGGAAAAAAATATTGCTAAAAACAAAATAGAGAGTACAGTGGAAATGGCTTAAATGTCACCTGCCTTAGAGAGACAACTGTGGGATACTAAAACATCAGAATGCAGCACTGGGTGGAACAAAATTAAAACGTAAATGCAAGATTTCCATTAGTTTTTCCCCTGTTTGAGGTCTGACTGGAGCTCATAATTATATCTCATGTTGCCAAAATTTTACAGCAGTGGTGCAGCCAACTGGTGAATTAGTACCACCAGTTGTTATCCATGTATTAGGTCCTAATATTCACTGATGAGTTTTTCACCATATTTGAGATCCAACATTATAATTTAAGTGGTGCAAGCAGGATGACACTTGGCTTTAAGTTGTATGCCTTGTCATATATGAAGGTAATCTGCAGGGATGCGTGGAAGATGAATGTTTATTAAATTTGCGTTTTAAAGTGTGTAATAAAGCTGCACTTGAGCTCTCCTACTGTGTTGGGCACTTTCACTGCTGACAGATGGCTTTTGTGTACAGGATTACTCCCCATTATGAGCCCTGAGCATTTACCTGCCGATCTGGATAATGTGGTTACGCTGGGCCTCAATCACTCTTTGGACCTGGTCAGCACTAAATAGCCCTCGTTCAGCAATGTGCTGCAAATATTAATTTAATCCTCAGTAAGTGTGTTCAGATGATTTTTGTTGTTGTTTTTCCCAATTCACCACTAGAGAGATTGAGGAGTCAAAGGGGAATGTCATGGGAGCAAAGAGAACAAAGGATAGGGGCACAAGAGTGAGGCAGGCAAAGGGAGATAGTAAGAAGAGGCGAGAACATGTCATGAAAACATAATGAACACCGTCATGCCCATGAGGTTTGATGTGAGGAATGCACATCAAACCTCATGGAGTGTAATGTGAAGGGTTGAGATGAAGGAGGAATGCAGAAAACTCTAAGAAGTGAAAGGGGGGAGGGGGTAAACACTGTGACTGAGATATGACATAACTTTGCAAACTCAGCACCAGAGCATGTGGCAGGTTCACGAGTCAGGCTGCGGAGAGCAGCTGTGCTGACCCACAAGCCGCTGGGCGGTGTGGGTGGTGGCTGTGCTCCACATCTGTCGCTTCGGGCCACAAACCCTGAGGAAATGCAAGCCTAAGTATATTCCTGCCAAGGGAAAGATTGGCTGCCCCCATTCCAGAGTCTGGTTCTTTTCCAGCTCCCAGCACGGCTGCAGTTGTCAGAGAAATCTGAGCTCATTGTCACCCTGAGGGTTGCTTTTGGAGAGTTCATCCTGGGGCTTAAGACCATCACCACAGGTTTTACAGCAGTCAAAAGAGAAATAAGATGTGAAAACACAACAAATGTGTGTTCAACTGCAACCCTGCAGACCAATGAATACACAGAGGAAAACAGTGCAGAACTGAAACCTCCGCAGAGGCTTTATTTAACAGCTTTTCCCCCCAAAGTATTCCAGTTATTTTACATCGCCCTTCCAAACAGTTACTGGTTTAGGTTCTCTAGGTATTTATTTTGACCGAAGTTATTTTACATATTCTGCAGATGTGTGAAGTGACAGCTCTAAAACCACAATGCTTTGGGATATTTAATTAGGATATGCAGAATTTATAGCAAGTATACTAAAGCATGCACAGACCTTAGACTTGTATATGACTTCTTCTTAAACAGGCTTTCTCATGACATCTACAGCTGCGCAGCTTGCAAACGATGAAATATATAAAACACTGTTATTCTCATACCACCAGGCTCTCGCTTCTCTTCTCCGAGGCACAGCTTGTCTTACATTTTGTCGGCGAAATCTACAAATGCATGTTGCCTTCTTGAGACATGACAGCAGCGATCAGAGTACTGAAATTATAACACAACTGTCACGATAGCAGTGTGCTGGGAGCTCGCAAACACACATCTATTCCCCGGGTAGAGCTGTCAAAGCCTGACTTTGACAAACAAAAAAGGGCCAAGCATCAGGCCAAGGGAAACGCTCATCAGAGTGAGACTCACTCTGTTCTCCTTTACTGGAGTTCACTGCTGAGTGGGTTCTTAAATAAGCCCAGTTTGCTCTCTACTATAGAAATACCTCAGAGTCCAATTAGCAGTGATCATTCTCTTCAACTGTTAAGGAGCAGAGGGGGAGCGCTGGGTGCTTTCGATAACGCTGCAATAAATACTTGTGTGAGTTTTGCTCTGAGTGAGGGAGCACAATAACTTCACTCTGTAATAAACATATTTGTTAATGAAGAATATCATGCAACTACAAAGGCAAAGCATGACATTACAGGAAAAATGTCATCCATTATGCTTTTCTTGCTTTAAAGCTGCAATCAGTTAAATGTCTTTAGGCAAATGTCTGACATTTTGGGGATTTTGAACATTTGAAAGGACACTTGTCTTATACGGCTACAGCCAGTGGGCTGTTAGCTTAGCACAAAAATAATAAAAAAAATAATAAAATCTGCCATCAAGTACCTCCAAAGCTCACTAACCAACACAATCTCTCTTTTTCAAGCAGCACCGTCACAGGTCATTGCTTTAAACAGTGTGCAGCATAGCAGCTAAATGCCATTTCACCCTGTTCAGCTTCAGAATACCACCAGCTGACCACTTCCTGCAGATCACAAAGACCTGTCATGTTTATGTTCATTAAACATGTCAGAGAAATATTTATTGCCAAACCATTTTGTAACTTATAGACAATACGTATTAATTTAAAGTAAATTCTATATCTTACAGGAAACCAGTTCAGGGAGCAGAGAATTGGAACGATGTTTTCCCTTTAGCAAGTTTTTCTTAAAATCCCAGCTGCACCATTCGGAATGAAATGTAGCGTCTACACTGTAGAAGAGCGCTGTAGTTAGTCAACTCTACA
Source organism: Perissodus microlepis (assembly GCF_051167445.1). Taxonomy (NCBI): domain Eukaryota; kingdom Metazoa; phylum Chordata; class Actinopteri; order Cichliformes; family Cichlidae; genus Perissodus; species Perissodus microlepis. Next base: position 25,023,674 of record NC_140480.1, read on the forward strand.
GGAGATGAAAGGATGAATACGTTTCTCTGCGGTTTGCTCTGACACTCTCACTCACTCTAAATTTCTAAAATACCAAAAGGCTGATTTAGTTACAGCCTTAATATGTTGGGTAAAACCAGGCCCTCATACATACTTACACCAGGATTTATCACATTGGTTGAAATTTTTAGTGCCCTCGATTCTAGGTAGGAACTAATTTGCATCGGTGCATTTTTGTTTGCAGACAGGAGTGTCTCACAGCCTTGTTTCCATTTAATTAAGATAAATTTTGTTGCTCCAGCTGTCCACTTTTTCTACACACAAACATAATACAGTAAATCAATAGAACTGAAGTCATTTGGTGAGACGGTGAATGGCCCACATTCACACCAGAGTAAAATAAATAAATAAATAAAATAAAATAAAATAATAATTTTATTTTTTCGCATTTACCGACTTACTCCAGTGGTGCAATCATGGAATCACCTCAACCGGTTGTATTCTGGTTATATTCCTATATAAATGAAAGGTTGCTGAGTGCATATGCCATTTTGCAGGTCAGTCACCATCCTGCAGCAACTATGTTACTATTTGTGGTAAATTTTCTTAATTTCTGTATCAAATCTTTGAGGTTCTGTCTGGATTCTGAAAGTAAGAAGTTACTAAATTTCTGTTTAATGCGAATTTTGTATGTAGATGGCAACAGATTTACAATTTTCTACAGCTTATCACATTTAATCGATGTATCATCACCAACAGATTCCATGTAATTACAAATTTAAAATGTGCTAAGACCTGAACCATCTAAGGACAGTAAGCAGTAGTGCTAAGACACATCAGCTTCTCATGCAAATGTTTACAAAACAACAAATAAGTGCATTTGCTTTTTCTTTGACACTTTGATAGGTAAAATAAAGACTCAGACATCAACTTTTAATTAAACTCAAAAGTCTTCTGTCAAACTGAGTCTTATTTTCAAGCCAATACAAACACGTTTACGATTTTTTATGAGAACATTTCAAACATATAATTCTCTTTTGGGAGCTTCTCTTTAATACACTGAATCTCAACAGCAGAGGAAATATCTCCTGCAAAAATATGGAGAAATAAGCTGGCACGACTTAACAGAAGACGATAACGTATTGTCAGCTCTCCGCATGCACCATCATTTGGAAAAATCTACCCTTGAGGTATCTTACAAGTGCAGAATAGTTCTTTTGTTTTCCACATTATATGGAATAAAAATATTTCTTTAAAAAAAAAGAGAGAAGTGATCCTATCAGTTCAGTCGAGTTTTCAGTCTGTATTCGTGTCACAAACAGCTTGGAATAGTTTATCAGCTTCTTTTCTGTGTTTGATCTTTTTACAAAGAACAGTCTGTTGGGATATATCTCTTTCCTTATTCATCAAGTATGTTGCAATGAAACAATGAAAAGATTAACAACGCAATGCATCAAAGACAGTCTTCAAAGGAAGTGTATTTTCCAGTTTTCTGGAGCTACGCGGTGATGTAGATAACAAAAGGAAGTGGAGAGGAGAGAAATAAAGGCCTTAAACCTCTCCAGGGGAAACACCTCTCTGCTGCCACTATGTTCTGGCCAGATGTAATTTCCTGAGCAGCGTTCTGCTCTTCAAAGAGAGGAGAAATTGCCCTATCACAGTAGACACAGTAGAGAGGATGTGGGGGCTGTCTGAGTAACAGTCTTAGGCACATGTGCAGCAGATATTAACTACTACATAAATTATCCACCCCCCACAAATTAGAAGAAAAACACATAAAGGTCAATAAGATGTCTGAACGTGTATTAGACTCAGAACTACAGAGCCAGGAACGGGGTGACACGAAACAACTATTTACATGATTCATGTGCGCACATTTCATATTCCAGTGCTGAAATGAATTGTTGAGGCAGAACTAATCAAATGTTTGGGAGCATGTGCTCGCAACCAGAAGGCAGTTTTGAATTCTACGAAGGCAAAAAAAAGAAAAAGAAAATCATGATTCAATTCAATGTCTGGGTTAAAGAGAAGGGCAAGCAGCTCGGCCAACATCAGCTGTGTCATTAAAGCACCACAACACAACTGCAATCTTCACCTTTCAGTTCAAGGGGCTGTTTGGTTGGGTGGAATAAATATGTCCTATTGTGGAGAGAAAAAACTCATTACCAACCTTGTTATGTTTCTGTGTGCAACTTGAAGGTAGGTTGAAAGGTGATCTCAGACCATGTAATCTTAACAGAATGTCGTCTTTAATGAGTATTTCTACTTGTGAAAAAAAAAAAAAAAATCAAGCGTAGGTTCTACTAACAAGAAGTGTGACTCGTTTCTTTTCAAGTGTCCAGTAAATCAGCTAGACCCTGAAAATGACACACCTAGATAGAACTGAGCCATAAAAATGATTATTTACAGCTCTTTCTTTCCTCCTGTAATGTGTGACAATTACTACCTTGAAACAGCCAGAATACACTTTGAAATTACAGTGTGAAGAAACTTCTTTAGCCACCATATATGGTAGAAAAAGCTCAGGAAGCACACACTCTTTCCCCATAAAGTCAATGTTTGACAACCTCCCGTGTATCTTTAACGGCGAGTTTTGACACCTCGGTAAATATCAACGAAGATGTCGTTTGATGACCATCAGAATAGTTTCAGAGTTTTTCCAAGGATAGCTGCATAGACAGAGACCACCCTCACAAACTCCTGATGCACACCCAGTCATTTTGCTCTATAAGCAGGTCTGAAATATGACAGAAATCGCTCAGTTCAGAAAAGAGCTTCAAGGGTTACTCCTAGCAGGCTTTCAAGGGGTAAAGATTATTACTTAACAGGACATCATATAAAAAAATCATCTGGTCCTTAGCAGAGTCTAAAATTATTTAAATTTGACCTGAGAACAACAACAATACATGACATATACTGTGCTGTGTTTATGTTGTTGCCTATTATGCAGCATTTCCTGGTATGGTTACATATTTTAAGAGTGTTCAAACCATTTGCCATTTTCTTGCAAAAGATAAAGAAATGAGGGGAAGCTCAAGACTTTTGAAGACTACTGTAGATAAATGCTGCCAGAATACAGAAGTAAATGTCATGATTCAGGACCTTTAGCAGCAATAACTTACAATAATTGTTTTTTGTATGACGTTATCAATCTTGCACATCACTGTTGTGGAGGTTTGGCCCGCTCTTTACAATGTTGTTTTAGTTCATTGAAGTTTGCAAGCTTTCATCTATACACAGCTCTGTTAATGTCCCGCCACAGCAGCTCAGTCAGGTTGAAGTCTGGACTTTGACTGGGTCATTGTAGCACCTTGATTCTTTTCTTTTTCAGCCATTCTTTTGTAGATTTGCTGCTGTGCTTTGGATCGTTATCCTGCCGCATGACCTAATTTTAACCAAACTTTACTTGTTGGTCAGATGGCCCCACTTTTAACTCTGGATTGACTCAGTGACTGCAGTGTGTTCAGGTAAATCATCACCCCTCGTGCTCATCGTGCTCAGCAGTTATATGAACAGATGTTATGTGCTGATATGCTTTGTTTGCTTTTTGATCAAATGGGGGAAAAAGTGGGGAAACTTGTCTTACAGCAGAATATTTAAATTTAAAAAAATCTGCTCATTTTTCTCTTTAGGAGGTTTAACCCTTGTTCTGAAGTTAATTACAGATTTTTTTTTTTGTAAAGAATGTCCTTTGTGGCCATCCACGAAAAAGCTTTCACTTGGCAAACCCTCCAAACAAACCAAAACTGTTCCAATTATAATGACATGAACTTTAAAATTTTAAATGCTAACTGAGGCCTGTAATGTCTGAGAAGTAGCTGTTTATTTTTGTTTTGTTTTGCAGGGTTTTTTTTTTTTGCAGTTTTCCTAAGCATTACCTGATCTGGCCTTGAGTTGAATTTGCGGGACAGCCACTCCCAGGAAGACTGAATGTTTTCCATTTGTTAAAAAAAAATCACCCAAAAGTGATGGACTTCAAATTGTTTGGAAATGACCTCGTAATCCTTCCCAGATCAGTGGGCAGCCAGAATTGCACTGCTGATGTCCTTCCACCTTGGCATCATGTTAACATACAGCTGAATGTGCCAGACCATCAAAACATCTTCATTTATAGAGGTGATCGATTAATCCAATGCATTTGATTAGCAGCACTTAGGCGTTACTTACCCCCTTAATTCCTATGGAAGCAGTGAGGTTATTCTTAAGTTTTTCACAGGATTTTGCATTATTTTTTTCTTAAACAATTAATGATATGACATACGACATTTAAGACTGTATTTACCTAAGTTAAAAACATGGCAAGGATCAAATGACTTTTTAATAATGACCTGATAATAAAAAATAAATAAAAAAAACCCCTCAGAATTCAAATAAGTTTATTTTTTCAATAATTTTGAACATTTTTTTCAACTATATATGAAGATTTGTTTCCAGGTGGCCTCAACCTAAACCTATAAAAAGTCAACAGGTTTCACACACATATGTACATTAATGCCAAAGGGAACTTCTTATTCTTGTCTTGTTTTTGTTTGTTTTTTGCCATTCATACATTATTAGACCAGCACCCAATGTAATGTTTATGCCATAGATGCCCTAACAGTACTGGTAATTACCAAAATCATTCATAATTCAGCACATTAGTAACATTAGTATTTTTAATTAAAATGCCAAATTAGTTATTTACTTGCATTATTGAAAAGCAAAAAAAAAAAATGTTTTAGTGGTTGAATGTTGTGCTTGATTAACTTTTGATTTCTCAGTGAAGTCCTGTGTGCCGGCTCAAATTATAAAAATATAGTAGAAGTCTAAAAATGTGCATACAGAAACAAGTTTTTGACAGATGCCATAAAAACAAGACAGCAAATATTTTAGATAATAGTTATATATATATATATATATATATATATATATATATATATTTAGTTAATATAAGCACTTTGCACACAATATTACAACAGTAGATGTTCAGATTAAATACTGCCAAAGTCTGACATAATAATGCAAGCAAATAAACCTTATCATCAATGACGTCAGGTTACAGACTACTGTATGAACTGTTCCCCCCCATTGGTCACTCTGTATGATGTCATATGGAGGGAATATAGCTAATAAAATCATCTCTGAATCTTGCTGTGACCACGAAAGTTACATTCATCTGCTTAAAAAGGGGAAAGGGAGCCAGAAAAGAGTATGAACTGAGGGTATGTACAAAGATCAGGGGCGTAATTTACAGGGGGGTTAGGGAGGTTATGCCCCCCCCCCCAATAATCAGACCTAGCCAATATAACCCCCCAATAAAATTATAAATTATCTTGCATAGACAGGCTGTTGATTTTCTTTACTCATTTCAGTTATTACCAGCAAAATAGTTGCATGTTTAATCATCTGGGAATTTACCCAGATTTATTCATTTATTTATTTAGACAGAGATTTTGACAACCCCAATGTTCAGCACAAACTTATGCCCATGAACAAGATCTGACATTAAAGATCATTTTGAACTGAGAACCATGCAAAGCTTCTCTGTCAGGGCTCAAGAATAAAAATACAGAGCCCAAAATGACATCCCCCTCAAAGCATTTTTAAAGGAGAGAGAAATCACTGTTTAGAGAGGAAATTACTGTCATGCAGAGCAAAAGAAACAGTCTAAAGAGTCCAGGAAACAGATAAAGAATTAGTTAAAATAACAGAATACAACAGAGATAAAAGATTAAGGAAATGAAGCACTGGCTTTAGAAAGGATATAGCACATCAAAATACTAATACAATTTGTGTAGCATGTAAATTGCTATTTAAATATTCTGCATATGTGCAGAAATAATTAGTGCTCTGCAGTAATAATGAGGTAGAAGTCAGGTTTTCATTTGAAAGAGAAAAAGACCTTAAGTCTTCATTTTTTCAGTTCTCCAGTTAATATAAAGTCATTGTTGTCTCATTAAATTCGGTATAATGCCAGTTTCCATCAAGGAAAGTTTCACATTAACAGTCTTGCAGGCTTCCTTTTAATGTGAAAAAACAATAGAAGCTTTAAATCAGGGGACTAAGAATATGAAAATATAATTTATGTTAAATGGAGAACAGCAGCAGTGTGGAGAATGTAACTGTTGTTGAACTGATGGACCTAATACAGAGGAAATGGGCATTATAATAAAATAATAAACTAAGTAATTTCACCCTCTTAATGTTTTTTTTAAACTCTGTCTGCATTAGTGTGCTGCCCCTCAGCTGTTATTTCATAGTCCTGATTTGAATGCCCTAGGAACACATATATATATTATAGTTTAGAGTTTTTTCATGCAAGTTAACTTAAGGCTGTACCTGTAAGGTCAAATAGCTCATCTCTTTAGGTATTCAAAGATAATTTCTCTCTCTTCACACAATTTACTGTGTTGGATTGAGGAGAAACATTTCCCACTAACAACTCAGCTCTACAATTTAATGATGTTCACTGAAGTTCCTCATTAATCACATTTTCGTCATCTAGCATACAACTGTGTGTCTTAGCATAAGTAAGATAAGATAAGATAAGATAAAACTTTATTAATCCCTCGGGTGGGTTCCTCTGGGAAATTCTGTTTCCAAAAGCACAGCACCGACAGAAGTTACAGTTACAGAATATATATATATATATATATATATATATATATATATATATATATATACATACATACATACATACATACATACATACATACATACATACATACATACATACATACACACACACACACACACACACACACACACACACACACACACACACACACATATATACATATACACACACACACACACACATATATAAATACAGAGACATATATAAATAAAATATACGAAGGGGATAAATAGAATAAATAGGAATAAAAATAAAAATACAAGTGAATTGCACAAGTAGCAGCGATTAAGCTACAAATATGCGACTCCTCATTACAAGAGTATTAAACATCGTCTGTGAAGGTTCTCAGTCATCCAGGTCATCGTAGTCAAAGGAGCTTGCAAAGAAAAGCGTCTGGACTTCTTTAAGTTGCTTGAAGACGTTTCACCTCTCATCCGAGAAGCTTCTTCAGTTCTAAGGTCAAATGGTGGGGAGTCCCCACCTGGTGGGGCCAGGTTTCACAATGAGCTCACCCGAAACCCTGGCTGATTGGGACCCACACCCATTTTCACACCTTGGCTCAGGCAATTAGAGGATCATCAGGGGGTCCCTTTGTCCCTCTTTGGGGGGATACTCCCACTAGGTTTAAATCTGGGACTCCCCACCATTTGACCTTAGAACTGAAGAAGCTTCTTGGATGAGAGGTGAAACGTCTTCAAGCAACTTAAAGAAGTCCAGACGCTTTTCTTTGCAAGCTTCTTTGACAGTATTAAACATCCATTTTCCATTTGTTGCTTATCAAGCTAGGCTTGCAAAGGGCTGCAAAAGGCTGTTTTGAGCAAGAGTTGGTCTACACACTGGTCAGGTCACCAGACCATCAGCAAGCTAACGCAGAGAGACAATCCTGCACGCCCACGGCCCATTGACAGTCACTAGTTGACCTAACAGACAGGTCTTTGGACTGTAAACTGGAGCAGGCCCACACATGTGTAGGGAGAATAACACACACTCCACACACCTCAGATCTAAATCCAGAACCTCTCACCTATGAGTGGGGAGCACTCACCACTGCACCACAAACCAATACATATTCATAAAGTCATTTATTTGACCCCTACTGTAGAAAAGTGTGAAAGGACTATTGTGAGTGTGCCTTTAAGTGTGACCTCTTTGAACAACTATTTATAATACCAGTATAATTAAGCCACATTTAATTCCAAGCTTGATTGCACAGCATGACAAAGAGACTTCTTATTTCCTTGACACACCTGTCCCTTTAAATCTCACCACTATAAAAAGGTAAAAAAACAACAACAACCAAACAAAAAACAAACAAACCCCAAAGCAATAAAATTTATTGAAATAGGAAGGACACTACTCAAAGTGTCTCAATAAAAAAGAAACAGACACCAAAGTGAGGGGCTAAAATATCGGTTGTCATATGCTGCATGTAAAGTCCTTTAATTAAGGCAATTTGTCATTTGGGCTATATCAATAAACTCGACTTGATGCACAATACAAATAGTATGGGTGTGGAAAATGAAATATGAAATCAGAGGTTTAGCAGCCACAATCTTAAAGGTACAGGCTCTTTTTGTTTTAAGTCTGGAGTGAGAAACAACCCAGAAGCTTGCTTTAGAAGATCTACTAACTACTCTAATGCAAGCAAGGAGAGCTGTGACTGCTCTGACCATGCAGAGATCTAAGAGGTTTTGTTTTTTTAAATTTGAAGATGGTTGAAAGAAAAGAGGGGAGATGAAAATAGATCAGAGCTGCTGCGACTTGCTACCAGGCATGTCTGTTTTTTAAAAAAGACACTCTAGTAGTGCTGCTTCCAACTACATGTGGAGACTCAAAAAAAGGCACCCAGTTGCTTTGCTTTTATTGGTTTAGCAGGAAAAATGGCAAAATTGCCCATAAGCAGAAATATCACTTCAAAGCTACTCCAGTGCAGCTGCTACACTAAGCGGCAGCTTTAAGAGCTCCTCTCTGGTGTCATTGTGGATGAATGCATGTCATTATATTCCTCCTTTAATCTCTTCGGACTGCACATGCACGCTTGTTCTTCCTCAAATCTGCTGGGTAGATCGAGGTAAAAACTCTTTGACGACTCGTGCTCCCGTGAATAATATCTGCCAGATAGTAACAGAGATGCTCACAGAAAGTAAACGTAAATCTTGTTAGGAAAACAACTACAACTGAACTTAATCCAATCTACTCAGCGAGCTTGCCGTTTCGAATGATCAATGTTCAGCTCCAAATTAAAAACCATGTCTGCTGTCAGTGACTTCTGGCTACAGCGTTTGGGTGGGCCGGCCTCAGCAGAAGGTTTTATAGCAGAGACATTACAGTCGGGCAGCTCTGCTCCTGTGCTGCAGGGGAAACTTACTTTTCCAGTCAGTCAGGCAGACATATATAATGTCAGTGGACTGCTTAAACAAATTTTGCCAGCTCCAGTGCATTATTTCACATCCATTCTCCACAAGGACATCTGTGCACATTGTTTACTGGTTTGTTTTATTTATTAGGATCCCCTTTAGCTATAAACACAAAGCACATCTAGTCTTCCTGGGGTAAAAATATACAACACATTTCCAAACAATGCCTCCCTTTCATTGTTTAAAGGATAAAATTAAAAACACTAAAAACTATTTTTTTATTTTAAAAAGGTAGACGCGAACATTTTTTTTTAAAAAGCTGAAGGGATTCAAGCGAAATAACTAAAAAGCTCAAAATAATGTTTGATCATTTACTTTAACAAGAACTTGTTAGAAGACACGGAAGACTCACAGAAGTGAAAATGGGGTTTTAAACATCTGCGTGCACTTGGGATTAAAAGAAATGGCGTACATGCCCATACAACAACACGTACTGTGGCAAATTTTCGCCACATATATACTTTAAAATATATATATTTTAGAATTGATCTAAATCTTACAGTATAAAGCTGGTTATTTTATCAAAAGCTTTATTTTCATATTGATCTCTGTAATGATGGCTTTACACTGGATTTACCACAAGGTGTTTGTTCTGACTGTCAGTGTTGCATTTGATTGGTTCAGTATCTGTGTGTGCAGATATGATTAATGGTTTGCAATTTCATTTTAGTTTCATTGGCTACACAGCAATTAACTATCCGAGGTGCTGACTTCAGCTGTTGCTCGTTCCCATCTGGGATTCGAGGGCAGCCAACACAACTCCGCGTCATGATCTCAGTCCCTGGTTGGTGACTTTTATCAGTCTGGTCATTTGCCAACATAACAACTGGAGCCATAAAAGAAAGACAGCTAATGCTTGACACCGCATCCTCTGTACTTTAATATAGGAGAAACAAAATAGGGGCTCTGTCAAAACAGTATAAATCATTAAATCCCAAAAAAGCACATAACTCAAGGGATGAGCCAGTGTTGCAGCCTGTTGCAGAAAACACAATTTGTTCCCATTTGTTTAGTTGACTGTCCAAAAAAAAGCCAAAGATACCAAAGAGGAGGAGTAGTTGTTCAGGAGGGAGGTACAACAGTGAGTGTCTGCAGCCATCTGTAAAACACGGTGGAAGCTCGGTTATGGTTTGCCGTTGCATTTCAGCAAGGAGTGTTGGGGATTTTTTTCAAAATTGATGGAATTGGGAACAGAAGAAAGTACCAGCCAATTTTGATCCACCATGCAATACAATCTGGAAAACATCTGATTGGCAACAGCTTCTCCTTCTTCTTTTTTAATGTATCAACCAATTTTAAGTGTTTTTTTCCCTTTATTATTTTTCAGTAGCAGAGTAGAGTAGACAGGAAAGGAGGAAGAGAGTGTGGGAAACAACAGAGAGGAAACAGCCCAGGGTGAAATCACATCTGGACCCCTGCTGAGCTATACCAGCACTTCAGGTAACACTTACAGCTTTAATACCAAACACACTACCAATGCAGTAAAGGCATACCTGGATAGAAATAAAGCACAAACACACACACACACACACACACACACACACACACACACACACACACACACCATCAGTCATGGACTGGCCTCTTCAGAGCTCAGACCTCAGCATTATCATCTTGACAGAAAACAAAACAAAAGGCAGCCAACATCCAAAGAAAGGCTTTAAATGTCCTTCAAGAAGCCTAGAGAATATTCCTGAAGACTACTTAAAGAAATTACATGAAAGCTTGCCTAAGAGACTTCAGGCTGTGTTGAAAAGTAAAGGTGTTCATACCAACGAAAGCCTTCTAAGCTTGTTAGAATTGTACAAACTCTTTGCATGCTTGCACATGTTTCATTTCACATTTTCCTGACAAAATATAAAGAAGTGCAAAAGTGAGTGATCATCCCATGCACAGTTACCATTAAAAGTTGTGAAATTTGTTGACACTGAGTGTAGTGCACTGCATACTGTAATATGCATGTATGGATGAGTGTGCAGAACTGCTGATGACTCAGTATGGGAACCACTTGGGTCAGCAGGCATGCCCATCAAAATGTACTGAGGAAATTTTTTTTTTAAAGTTTAACACAGTAATTTTTATCTCTGTTTTGTCACAGCCTGTTTAATAAAGCACTCTATCAATTAAATTTCAGCTTCGAAAAAGCCTGGACTGACATGAAACATCAATGTTTGTTCACGGCTCTGCAGACAGTTATTCTGTCAGATATATGAGAGGTTTCAGAAAAATTCCCAGCTATAATTACAGCTCAGTTGTTGCAAACTAGCAATTATAGAAACAATGTGACTTGAGCGTAATCCTTTAATAATCTTCTGATCAAATCTTCTGGAGCAATGACTTACCACTTTGAAGTCCTCTGCTCTGCACTCGGTGCCGTGGAAGTGGCAGGAGAGCAGCATGTCACTGATATCGTGGCCGGTGCGGTCGTAGAATTCCCGCATGTTGAAGGGTCGCGGTTTAAAGTTGTGGAAGTCGGCTTTGACCTTGAGACTCTCCAGAACGCTCTCCTCCACCAGGTGCATGTCTCTGATCTCATACCTTTGAAATCAGATAGAGAAGGAGAGTTCATAGAAATGTTTCAGCAATTGCAAATTTCATGTCTTGTAGTTTGGTATGGACTCAGGCGCTTGCTTGAGCAGCACATCCCAGCAGTTAACAATCGCTCCCTTATCATAGACTTTTGTAGGGTTTTTTTGTACACTTCCAAGAAAATTTATGAGCGTCTATACCAGTGAACCTTTACTCTCCTCAACCTAAAAATAATACTGCACAATGAATCATAAGGTGCGGAAACCAGACGATAAAAATGTACAAGATGGTTTTTCTGTGGCATTTTCCACCTCTCAGATGACAAGGACTACCAAAGTGTAAAGCTTTATTTTATATAAAGTTGAGACAGGAGCTGTACAAGGCCATTAACCCAGTAGTCCCTTCACTGCAACAGTTCCAGGCTGCATGGTATTTCAATTTGAACCAACCTTATGTTGACTGGATTATTTTGCCTGTCAGAACATTTGGTTAAACTTTCATGTGAATTTTTAAGCTGACTGTCTCCTTCAGAAGTAAGAGTAACTACATCTTTTAAATCCATGGCAGAGGTATGGTGAAAAAAGGGAATTTTTCAGAACAATGGAATCATTAATATATTTCTGGGTCACAGTTCAGCTGGTAGAGGAAGCCATAACAGAATTACCACCGTGTTTGAAAGATGAGACATTATGGTGGGAGACGTGATGGCTTTTTGCTTCACATGGTGCTCTTTCTATCATTTTGACAGAAGCTCATTTTTGTTTCATCAATCAACAAAACTTAGTTTTGTTACTTAGATTATGGACATTAGCAAAGAAACATGTGCACCCACATCCCAGAGAGCATTCTCCAGCTAGCAGTTCATGAACATACTCAAATACAGTCATGGTCCCTGTTATATGTGCTGGTTTCCAGCCCTTTTTCTGAATTTTCTCCTTCCTTCTGTGCTTCCCCATCAGTGTAAGTTATTTGTTATTTCCGGTTTTACTTTGAAGTCTCGTTCTGTGTATCTCCATGCTCTTGCTCCTGAGCCCTCTGGCCCACCTTAATTGTGTCTCTTTCTGAACTCAGCCCTCTAAGTGTGCATACACACATACACACCAGACAATTCATTAGCTACACCTTGCTGGTACCAGGGTGCACTCTTTCTTGTCTTAAAAAGTGCCTTAAATTATCATGGCACAGATTCAGCAAGGTGCAGGAAAAATTCTGAGATTTTGATCCATGTTGACAAGATGGCATCACACAGTTGCTGCAGATTTGCTGGCTGCACATTCATGATGCAAATCACCCGTTCTACCACATCCCAAAGACACTCTTTTTGATTTTGGTGGCTGTGGACAACATTTGATGTGATCTGAGTTCTGGTGCGTTATCCTGTTGGAAGCAGCCATCAAGAAGATGTGTACACTGTGGTCGTAGTGGAACGGACATGGTCAGCAGCAACCGTGGCTGTAGGCTGAAGCATTTGAACAATGATCAACTGCCACTAAGGGGCACACCACCAAGAACCACTGGTACAAGGCAGGATGGATCCATGCTTTCATGCTGACTCTACCACCTGAATGTTCCAGCAGAACTCGAGACTCATCAGACCACAACAGAGCACAGGTGAACTGTCGCCTCCATTTCCTGTTTCTATCTGACATTAGTAACACCCAGTGTAATCTGCTGCTACTGTAGCCCATATCTTTCAAGGTTTGACTTAATGTACTCGCAGAGATACTCTTCTGAATAGTGGTTATTTGAGTTACTGTTGCCTTCCTAACAGCTGGAAACATTTTGACTAGTCTCCACTAATCTCTGGCATTAGGAATTCATTTTCTCCCAAAGCACTCCCATTCAATGGATATTTTATACTTTTTTGGGAGGGGACCATTCTCTGTAAAACCTGAAGATGCTTCTGTTGGAAAAAAACCCCCCAGCAGATCAACAGCTTCTCAAAAACCCAGACTAGCTTGTGTGGCACCACCAACAACGCCACTTTTGAACTTTTAACTCACTTTTCTTGCTCGTTTTAGCAAGTACTTAGCCAGTGAGTGCATAGTTTTGTCCTTTTATCAGATTGTCCGTTTACCTTCTGAATCTTTGTCTGTGCGCTTCGTTCAATTATCAAATACGCATTTTAGTTAAGTTAGCAAATGTCAGCTAGCTAACAAGCTTAACATCAAAAAGTTTGCATAGTTATTGTAGCCATCTTGGAATATTAATAAAGTAGCATCCACTAACCGACCCTAGAGTGGCCACAATTGATATCTGTATAGTTGCTAATGGTGGGGACTTCACAGGATGCTAAGGAAAAGTACAGTAAATAATAAAAAGCTAACTCTTTTCCCATAAAAACAGGTTCAGGGAGCAAACAATCTGACAATGAACAAAGGTAAAGATAAGACTACATATGGACAAAAAGCTGCTTAACCAAGTACGCTCATGACGAAACAATCAAAGCAGGACAGACAGTCACAGGGGAAGGAAATCAGACAGCAGAAGACAAGACACAGGCTGAAACAATCAGGGAATCAGTGAGGAGGCAGAAAGCGAAGATGCAGGCAAGGAAGTGATAAATAAATAAATGATAAATGTTAAACTAAGGTACGAGCATAGAAACAAGAAAGAGAGAGGCAAAGACAGGGAAACAGGAGACACTGGGAACATTAAAAGCAGAAGATAGTATATTAAACAGAAAAAAAATCAAAAAGCTTAATTATGTCTGTGTTTTAGCATTTAATATCGATATTAATGAGAGTTTCTCAGCTGTAATATCATGTATGATGTTTAACATAGCTCTGCCTCACTGATAGCTTGGCATTTAGTTACATTTCTGTTGGTTTCGTCTGTTTCTCCTGACAGACTCTTAACTATAAAGGCCTATGTGTAACGTAGTGGGGAGCCAGACAACCCACATCATACGCAGTATTATCGGTAGCACTGGGAAATTTACTTTCATTTAATGGAGCTCACAAAAATCTGACCACGCTGCCTTGTATTAAAAGTGAGCAGAATAGCTGTAAATGCAGCCGCTCTCCAGCCTTGCTGTGATCTCCCACTGAGCTATTATTAAAAATGTCACCATTTTAATGGACTCACCAAAGAGCAGACTACTCCAGCCCCCCATCTCACCCCACCTCAAACGCTGCTTCAAATGAAAGGATTTTTTAGAAATTTCTCATATGAATGTACTGCGAATATGGTCTTTTATTGTGGCAAATACAATTAATACACACCATGTGTTTTATGTGCAACATGAATAAGAATGAGATCCAGTGGCTGCTTACTTTAAGAATGGAGTCGGTAATGTGCAATTATGCCAAGCTATTAAAATTTCTTATAAAAACATAGGGTGCAGTAAATGCTTTTTTTTTGTTTTTTTATTTTGCGGAAGGCAAAAGGGCATCCAACCAAGTGAAATCATCAAAGTCACAGATCAATAACAACTAGCCTCATTCTGGTTTAAAAATCAGTTCATAGATTTTAGACATTAAGAAGAGCCTAACCTTATTAAGATGGGGCAGGGAGCGCTTTTGTTTGATTGAAAGTGAACTTAATTGAGGAGAGGCATTGACTCCCTGCTGTTTGTATTGTGGACAGACCTGCCAAGAAGGCACTTATGAGATAAAATCCCAAAAGTACAAGCCGACAGGATCAGCAGAGACTGACACTTCAGTATGTGCACAGCTTAAATATCATGCCACAAGACATTTCCCAGACCAGTGACTCCAAACATGGGAAGTAGGTGGAGAACAATCTTAAATGGATTTCATGCCACGAGCACTTTCATTTCTGGCTGGGGTATAACAGCTAAGTGTGCTGTTGCATCGCCTCTCTACCTTGCCAAGGGAGGCAGGATAATGAGCACTAAACCTACTTCAGAGTGTAAGAGTTGAGATAAGTACACAAGGAAAGAAACTTAGAAGGAAATTCAACCCCTTTCTGATTTGGTGGCCAACTTTGACAAAAAATTCAAAGGGATTAGAAGATGAATTGATGTAGAAAAATCCAGATGGCAAGTGTTGATTATCAGCCACACCAGCCTCACAGGAAAACAAAGCTAATTTTAGTCTTCAATCTGGGATTTCTGTTAAAGATTTAGAATAGAAACTGTCTTCATCTCCATGTTAAAGTAAATCCACCAGATGCTGAGTCTTCTCCTTGATCTCTTTAACAGACAACATTGTCAAGCCTGACATAATCGGAGGACACTTTCGTGTTTTTGATGACTCGGGTAAAACAATGGTCCAAACTCTCCTGAAATGCTCTCGAGCCCTGATTGTAGTGAATGTCAAAATCTTGCTAATTGTTGCATTATTGCTACCTCTGTTGACATTTGGAAGAAAAAAAAAATTACAACACCACAGGGAAAGCAATCAAACAGCGTCTTAAGCAAGGATTAACGCAGCCTCTTGTTCTTCCCTGCCTCTTCAACAGCCCTGTGCGTGATCATAATCAGCATTCATTCTGAACACCTCCACGTAATATAACATTAAAATCTACTGAGTAGATTTAATGTGCAGGAGGAGAATTTTTGGTGAGGTTTCACTGACATGAAGGATGTGAGTATGTGAACGACAAAAAAAAATAAAATACCCACAGCGTCTGCCATTTCACTTGCAATCAAAGGAAGCAGACTTTCCACATCTTTTCCTCCTGTGCATGCTGTACAGTACGACACTGCTTCCAGCTCCATTACCCAGAGCCTTCAGCTGCACCAACAAGGCGGCTGGAGTTTTCTGATTAGTACACCTTAGTTAATTCAAGCCTGCCAAGCATGCTCTCTCCAAGCCCTGAATCACTCAACAAGGTATGAACTATTAGAGCTTGCTGGATAAAGGAGTGCAAACTACCAGTGGGGGATGAAGAACTCAATCCTATGCTTAAAACTGGGGTATGCTTTGAAGGTGGGGCAACTGGACTTTAAAAGAAAATCCAGATTAACCTTTCAGCACATTGTAGTTTAAGTGATCTAAGAAGTAACTAGACTACTGCACCTTCTCTAGCCTGTAATGCAAGAATTTGGCCACAGACGTCATAGAGTAGTAGAAAGTGGTAAGACATAGTGGGATAGTGGGTTAGGTAGAGTTCTTTCCACAGGAAAGCAGGTTTGGAATCCCAAGTGAAGCCAAAAGTCAGTATAAACCTATTTTAGTGCATATGCCATGCTCATCAGGTGGGAGGGAATTTATTTTTCTTCTTTCTTAGACTTCTGCCAGCTTTCAGTAACGATGCTGCAAAATACAACCACTCTATTACATTCCTGTATTGAAAATATCACCTAGAAGTATGTATGATTTATTCTAAAAATATGTCTAAATGGACAAAAAACAGAATATTGAAAGACAATTTGCTAATTAGTCTGGAACAACGTTTGATGAAAACATTAAATGTTTTATCTAAACTTTGAAAGTGTGAATTACTTTACTAACTATCATAGGGTGAAAAGCAGGTACGCCTGGTGGGTGGTTGGTGCCTATCCCAGCTGTCATAGGGCATAGTGTCATACACCCTGGACAGGCCACTAGGTAGCACAGCTCATATTCACACAATTAACCTAGCGTGCATGTTTTTGCACATTTGTACCCGTTTGTGTGGGAGGAAGTCAAAGTACCCAAACTCCACCCTTCCGGAGTTCGAACCCAGGAATTTCTTTTTATGAGGCATCAGTGCTAACCACTGTACCTGTGTAAAAAATATGGGGCGTTTTAAATGCCCAGCTAAAAGGGCAATATTAAATGCAGTAATTCTCCTGTAGCGGAGGCAGAGTTGGAAATTAAATTCGGAGCGCTCTCTATTAACTTTTCTTTAACAGCTACCTTTGGTTGAGAAGGGCCAGCAGCTCCCCTGCGTGGTACAGGTCGTTGCGCGTCACGCGGCTGAAGCGGAAAGCGTTCAGGTTGCAGAAAGTGACGGCGGGGAACGTCATGATCGGGGTCGTGACCTCATCCAGTTTGGTGACGTGAGGGTACTCGAGGTAGAAGTGGATCCGGTCCACGCACACGTACAGCAAGAAGGTCAGAGAGCCCAAGAAAAACACGAGCCACAGGCAGCGTTTGACGCAGAACCGCTCGTACGTGAAGATGTGAGAGATTCCGTGCAGGGTCGAGCTGTGCGCAAAAACTTCTATGGGTGGAGGTTGATTTGACTCCATTTCTTCGGTTTCCACTTTGAGATCCATTGTTCACCGTGCAACCCTCTCGAGTTGTATGCCAGAGTCAGAAAGCGGCTTCAAAACAGAAAATATTCATTCACCTGTGGCATAAATTCTCATTATCCACGCGAACAGGTCCAAACGTGCAGATAACCTCTCCGTCACCTGGGGCGGTTCGGACGCCATCGCTCATACACACCGACAAAACATTTTAAGCTTTAAAGAAAGTCAGGCGAGCGAGAGATGTGTGCAGAAGTAGCGCCTTTGAAAAAAAGCACAATGACTCCAATGCGTGCATAACCGAGATGCCAAAGCGAATGTCCATCACCGCTGCGCTACAATGATGTTTTGCAGGTTTCTCGCTGGGCTGCAGAAAAGCAAAGAACAATATAAGGGCTGACAAAGTGCTTCATCAGCCTGGAAATTCGCTGGTCGATTATAAGTCCAGTGAAGCACGCGTCGTTCCTGCGAGACAGCGAGAAGAAAGCCGGAGCTGTGGGAGAAATGGAAATCCTTCTTGGCACTTCAGCCCGTTCATAAAGAGTTCCTCTGTAGCTGCGCTGCACGCATGCCCCTTACAGTCAGTCCGCAGATTTTCAGGTCAGACCCGGAGATTTTTTCCCCTCTACTCAGGAATCTGAAAACCTGTTTAGGAGTCAGACGGTTGGTTGTTGTGGTGAGTCGTGAGGTTTCCTCCCCCCGCGCGCTCGTTTATGTCTGTCTGCAAGCAGCAGTGGACTGAAGCTCTGCTGTTCACCTGCGAGTTAGTTACTCCAGTTGTTTTTTACATATCAGCACTACACAAGCTGGCAGCCGGGAGGATGAAAAAAAAAAAAGGGAGGAAGAGCGAGAGGTGGGATTTCAGAGACTGTGCAGATTAAAGTGGATTTGTTATCTTGGGATATATTTATTTAAAAATATAATTTAATCAGTGATTTACACCCTATCGATATTTCAGGGGTTCAATAGAATATTGAGCAAGTCATCTATACAGATTGTTAACTTTGGTCTAAAATGATCAAAGGATATCACCATCCTTAAAATATACAACCCCGGACATTTTCAAACTTGCCTCGGGGCTTAAATGAGGCTTTGGTGATTCACTGGGCTTATAAGAACAGCTACTTGGCATATATTTAAGTCAGTGACTGTGTCACCAAAAAGAACTGTGCGTTTTCATTTTTATTTTGTCCTGGCTCTTAGACAAACAAAGTAACGGACAAAACTTGTTTTTGTGTCTAGGAATTTTATTTTATTTTACGTTGCTGAGTTAAACTAACACGTTTCTAAATACTTAACAACCAGCTAGAGCAACCGAAAAAAGCAACTTTTTTCAACCCCCTTTGTTTTATCTAAGGGAGATGCAGTAAGTGCGTTGTAACATGAGTTGGTTTATGTGGCTGACTCAATTTTTGTATGTTTTTTCGTTCACATAAGATTACCTGTGTAAATGAGGGATTTAATAATAATAATAGTTTCTTCCTGAATAAGTTGTCAATTCAATTCAATTCAGAGTTGCTACGCAGAATTTTCATGTGGAACGCCCCCTCAACTTGGACTTGCAAATCAGAAAGTTGCAGCAGACCAAAGTACCCCAAGTTAGCAATCCAAGATAGCAGGACCGAAATAAACAGTTGTAAAACTGTAAACTTTTAAATGTGTACTGCAACTGTATATTTTTGACTCACTAAATAAGCCATACACAGAGCGCTGATCAGGCTCTATCCATGAATGTGTTTGAAACTCAAAAGTATTGTGTTGTACTGCTAGTATTACCCGAATGACTCTATTCTACAAAACAAATCCTTATTTTCTCACTTTTTCTAGAACAAGCTAACTCAGGAGTGACACGACTCCTAATTAAAACTCCCATGCCACTGGTTCACTCACTGTCTCATCTTGGACCACTTGCATGCCTCCCACCAGACACATTATTAAAAGTCCTTTTTGAAGGACTTTGGTTCGAACTGGTGCATACATGCGGGAACACTCAAAATCCCCAAAACATGCTTTTTTTTGGGAAATTCTCTGGCCAAGTCATCCAGCAGTCACAGTTTGTCCCTTGTTTGTCAGCACTTCACAGATTCTTGCATTTGCTCATTTTACCTTTTTGCAGAGCATTAACTTCAAGAACTGAGTGTTCACTTGCTACTCAATACATGCCTCTCCATAGCAGGTGCCATTGCAGAGAGATAATCAGAGTTATTATTAGCACCTGTCGGGGATTGTAACATTTTGCCTGATTGGTAAAGACAATTTGGAATAATTAGCTTCTTACACAATAAGCCCATTTGGAAAACCTGAAAGGTGTATAATAGTAAAACTGACAAAATGAGTCTTCATTCTGTCATTTGGATGAAAAAAATTCTATTGAGATATTATGGCAGCATCCATCTGTCTGTCTGTCTGTGTTTTTTGTTTTCTTCTAGCCTTGTTTCTAGCACAGTTGTGTTGTATTAAGAACTGATCAGCTGCTAGCTATGGATGCTCTAAGCTGTGAGTCTACACAATACAGTACAACTTAACTTTTCTCACAGAATTGGAGTTAAAAGAAAAAGTTGTAAACTTCCCACTGTAATTGTTTAGAATCAAATGTCAGATCAAAAGAGCAAGACTAACTCATTTACGTATTCAAGCTGAGCTGAAAGAAAGTAAATACCGGACCTATATTTGTCAGGCAAAATCCAAATGAATGAGAGAATAGTAACTAGCCAATTTGGCAGAAGGTTTTCAGAGAACATTATTTCCTGTTAAACAGAAACTATTTGGGTGCTTTGACTGTTTTTTGTTATAGGAGTCAGAGCTATATCTTCCAGCTTAAGGGAAGTGATTCCTTATGTGTACTGAAGCTCCTTTGAACTCTAAAAGAAGAAAAAGTTTGGGAGAAAAAATGGGAGGGAACTGCATAATCAGTGAATCTTTGAAGTTAAAGGAACAAAGTGATTTGAATCTGCAAAGATATTCATGATTTCCTCCTTTATAATATCAACCTAGAAGGTGATGGTTAACGCCATGTACGTTATTGCATTTTTAAAAGAGGACAGACTCTCACATAGCAGATGACTTCACTCACCCTCTGTAATTTAAAGTCAAATTCAAAGAAAATAATTTCAGCACCCAAAGGAGAAAACTGAATTTTCCACAGGTTCATTCCTTACACAGACAATCCCAACGCCAGGATTAAAGTCATATTACTCCTCATATGAATTAAAAAAGACATGAGCAGTTCTTTTGTTTGGCTGCAGCCTCAGAGAGAAAAGAGCCTGTTATTCCTGTAGGGGATAAGGATATAGTGGGGTACATGAAATACAGACTTAAAGATTTAGAAAGATTGTTGAGTTCCGAGGCCAAAAATGCAATAAAGAAAGTCAATTTCAGTGGTATTTGGAACTAAACAGACCATACAAAACAATGTAATAAAGTGCAATACATTAAATAAATACTCCAGCAATTTAATATTCTGCTTTCATAATAATACTGGTGATCTCCAAAGATGCAACATTAAAAAATAAAAACAAAACAGAGGTGAAATTAAGATGAAACTCAAAAGCATCTTTTATTAGACAGTCTTTAGTAAACCTTTAAAGATGTGGAAGGGTACGGAGCTGGCCCAAGGAGACTCTCCCCAAAACAGGATCATTATGAGCTACACAGGAAGGAAAAATAATGATATGTGCCACGTTTAGATTGGACCCATGAATAAACAATGACATTTTATCCTCAGCTGGGTGTTGGCGTGAAAAATAGATCCGGCTGTGCAACATGGCTGAATCAAGCTTTGTTAATATCACAAAATATTTATCACATGTCATGAAAGATGCATTGAGCTCCCTAAATACCTCAGCATGAGAAGAAAAAGTCCTCATCTCTGACATTAAACGTCCTGTGACATTCGGCACTGTGCCTTGGGGCAGTTCTTATCTCAATGCTACATAAACAGTTATATGTGTTGCAGAATGTGTATTGAATTAAATATATATATATAGACATTTTTATGTGATTCAAGCAAAGCCTTTCCCACATGTTTACAGTCATGACTGCATGATGTCTCTCTTACGTACAGTCATATGGTGGAAAGAAACTGAATGATTTATTCATGGACTGTACTGTACTACCCTGAAGCCAAATTTTCTGCTTTATATCCATATTTTTTTCTAATCAAATATATTAAATTATAAGGTTTATTTGCTTTAGTGATTGTTACTTCTGAATTTTGTCTCCTCTTTTGTAAATCAAACTCTCATCTGGTGCCTCATAAAACTATATATGAACTAGCTTAGCTTCCTACTACAGGGAGTGTCAAACATGTGGCCCAGGGGCTAGGAAAGGCCCACTAAAGGCTTCAATTTGGCCCACTGAATGGCTTTAGAAAATAATTTAAATAAGAGAAAGGAATACATTTTCGACTCGTAGCTATATTTTGGTTAGTTTTACAGTCTTCTCATAGCCTGGCAAGCTACACCAGAGTAAGTAAGTAAAACATAAACCATTATAAACCATTAAAAAACAGAAAGGTTCCTGTTTGTTAATGCTTACTTTAGAAATTTCAGTTGTTGTTGTTGTTGTTGTTGTTTTTTGTTTGTTTTTGTTTTTTACAGTGGTTCCATTGTAAAATATTAAAAGAGGGATATTTTCTCTGAACTAACAGAAAATTTCAGATTTTCTTCACAGTAATTAAAAACTGAATGGGCTGCCAGGTAATTATGATAAAAAAAAATCATTAGTAAAAGTCATGAAGGACCTTCACTTCTAAACAAGCTCAATGCTCAAAAACATGAAAGGAACTCGTCACAGTATATCACAAAGATGATGCTGTTGGCAGCATATTGTTCACCACAGCATCTCCAGACTCTTTCGTGTCTGTCACATGTGCTCAGTGTGAACCTGCTGTCATTTCTGAAGAGAACAGTGCAGTGCCAGTGGCAGACCTGCTGACTGAGCTGCATGCCACTGGTTTATGAGCACAGGTCCCATCAAAGGACATTGGACTCTCATGTCATGCTCACTGAGTCTGATTCTACTGCTCTGGCAGTGATCCCCCTCTTCCTCCTCGTGCAGTGGAGCAGATACAGGTCCCGCTCCTGGGCTGAAGCCCTTCTATGGCTCTCTTCCACTCACTCATGTAGCAGCCTGTCTTCTGGTATCTCCTCCACACTCTTGAGACTGTGCTGAGAGACACAGCAAACCTTATTGCAACAACACATATGGATTGTGCCACTCTGGAGGAGCTGTGAAACCTGACTGAGCTGCAGGTCTAATGCAACCTGAAGTGACAAGGGAACTGGCAAAAGGCAAGGCTAAAGAAAAATCAGTCAGGAGGGATAAGAAGAGACCAATGTTCTGTTCAAAAGCATTCCCTTTTGGGGGGATTGCCTTTTGTTGCCTCTGCAGTGCACCTGTTGTCACTTCCATTTGCAGCAATGTAGCTGAAATTGATGCACAGTGCTTTATACTTCCCTGAAGTTTATCTGGTCTTGTGTTACACTGTGATGGTCAAGTGTTCCCTTATTTTTATTTTATTTTTTTTGAGTAGCATAGTTTACACTCTTGTAGTGGTCTTTTTACTTACATAAAGGATCTGAATATTTCATGTACTGATTCACTGCCTGGTTTGAAGCTGATGTTGTACAGAGGATATTTTTCCTCCATTTACTATTCTTTAAACAAATTCAGCTGCCACCAGAAACTGAAGTTGGCATTTGAGAGATGTTATATTTCACAATACAATCTCATATTATTTATGCTGTATATTAAGAGCTCATTGTTACATATTTATATTACAGGGTGATTCCAATATGGTAACTGGTATGATTACTTTTAAGCTGTGGAAATGGAAAATGGGAGTGAATAAAGAATTCACTATTTACCAACATGGAGCTCCTGGCAGTACCATCTGCATATCCTCCTTCACCACATCCATGAACATTTTCTGCGAGCTCACTCTTATCCTCCTGCTTGGCGTCGTCATCTTCTACAACCTTTCTTCAACAAAGCCACCGTCCCTCCTCTGCAGTTGTCCAAACCATCTCACCCTAGTCTCTTTAACTTTGTCTCCAAACTGCTCAACCTGAGCTGTCCCTGTGATACTCCCTCTGATTCTAGTCCGGTCCATCTTGGTCACATCAAATAAATAATAATAATAATTACTGATATATGATCGGAGTATCCACCTCCTGTCTTTTTATTAGTGACACTGTCTCCAAAACATAATTCCTAGCAGGTCTCACTACCATCTTGTAAACCTTCCCTTTTCCTCTTGTTGCTATCCTTCTGTCACAAATCACCCCCGACACACATCTCTACCTGCTCCACCCTTGCTTCACCTCTCTTTTAGTGCAATTCAATTAAATTCAGTTGCATTTATATAGCACCAAATCACAACCAAAGTTGCCTCATGGCACTTAATATTGTAAGGTAAAGACCCTACAATAATACAGAGAAACCCCAACAATCAGATGCACACTGTCCCTATGTGTCAATTTGTGTGCTGTATTGTAATACTGTTTGCATAAAATGTATTTTGTACCAGCTCTTCACTGAAGTCGTGTCAGGTTTAATAGACCTTGTGGTCGGTATATAGAAACACCCGTCCATCCATCCATGTCGTTGCAAAGGCTGCATCCTGTCCCAGCTAGGCTGTTGCTGAGCCACTCCCAGAGTGACCAACAACCATTCATGTGCACATTCAATAATACTAATAATAATTCAGTAATACTGAAATACATACATGTATTATCCATGCCACGCAGTGGGCTAAATCCTGTAAAAGTAGATTGAAAAATGCATGGAAGAAAACATGTTTGCTCTTAAATACATCACAACTGCTCATAGAAAAAATACAGCTAGGGCCATAAATTACCTACTAGGCTGTTTAAAGGTTAAACTAATAATTAATATTGAAAATGTATTGTTGTGAATCTAATATTACTAAAATATTCCAAAAAGTGTTGCTCCCTTCTGTTAAATGCTTTATTGCATGATGTTTATATTACTGTATGTATTATTTATTATGGATATAATAAATAATATATAATGCATCAATTATATAAGGATAATTGATGAACACTGATAATAGGCAAGCTGCTGTCCGTGGTACTGATCAATGTTTTGGCCACGCGGGTGTCGGTGCTACTCTCCAGGCCGGCAGGGGGCGGCAGAGCGCGCAGCTGCTACATTTGATGAGCAAAAGGAGCTAAAACGTGAACAGCAGCAGCCGCAGCGAAAACATGGCGATTCCCGTGAGTGCGGCTCGTGTCTGTCGCCTGGCAGGACGCACTGTTTCCTCCCTGTCAGCCGGACACAGGCGGGTTGTCAACCTGCCAGCGAGGACCTGCTTCATCTCCACATCCACGGCCAGCAGTGAGTTAATGTAGTGGTTAAAGAAAGGTTAGCTTTTGAGCCCGCCCCCTCAGAGGTCAGTGTCTCAACAGGCGTAACCTGACAGCTAACGGCTTATGTTTGTTAGTGTGGTTGGATTCTCCGTCATGGCCAACCCTTTCTGCAGTAGTAAGGGCTGTAAGTGGTCATAAAATCCGAATAAATTTATATTTAAAGCAAAAACAAAAAAAACAAAGAAAGCTGTGCGGTTACGCCTGACTGATGTTTTCACACGGAGCCGTAGCTGTCTTTGTACCCTGAAATTCACGCCCATTGGGACTAAATTTTTAATAAACATAGACCATAGTATGTGTGCACAGTGTTGAAGTAATAGAAGTTTAAACTGAAATAAAAAGCAGCGAAACAAGTACTGTCCGAAAATGGGTGCATTAAGCTCCTGCCTTCAAATGTGTACAGAGTTAATGTGCTGCTGCTCCTGTTTTTCTGAGTAAATGTACTTTTAAATTAGCAGTTTTATTACTTTTCTAATGTTCATATTGCATTCAGATAACACTTGAGCACCTGTTGCATACTAAGATCTACTGTAGTCAGTTTAGTCATTGTACAATAATGTACAACAGACCAATGGGCTTAAACCTGGGAGAAAAATCAGGGTTTTTAACATTTCGAGTTGCCAAGTAATGCACTGATAATTGTTGGCAAGTTTAGAAGCTGTCTAAAAGCAGAATGCATGATTTGCAAATCTCATAAACCTGTATTTTATTCCTAATAGAAAAGAGAAAACATATCAAATGTGTTTGTTTTGTTTTTTTTAATGAAAAAATATTAGCTCACTTTGAAGTTGATGCGAGCAATGTACCTCAAAAAAGTTGGCACAAGAGGTGCCACTTTGGCTCAGTGGGTGAGTAGGTGAACACATAAGAAAAGACTAGGAAAGTAAGTGTTCATTAAGGGCATCTTGGAGAGGGCAGAGTTTTTCAGGAGTAAAAATGTGTAGAGGTTCACCAGTCTGCAAAACAAATTAATCTACACGTTGTGGAACAATTCAGGATAATGTTATTCGACATAAAATTGCAAAGACTTTGAATATCTCATCATCTACAGTGTATAATATCAAAAGATTTAAAGAAACTGGTGAAATCTTTGTGTGCAAGGGACAAAGCTCAAATACTGTATTGGGTGCCTGTGATCTTCAGGCCCTAAGGCAGCAAAAAAAAAAAAGGCATGGAAACCACTGTGAACACAGTTCACTGTGCCATCACAAATTCAGGTTAAAGGTCTGTAAAGAAAAAGCTATATGTGAACGTGCGCCAGGAATGCTGATGTTTTCTCTGAAAGCTACTTTAAAATGGACTGAGTCAAAGTGGAAAACTACGGAGCCCCACAGGGGACATGGGAGAAAAGAAAATTAAGACGGACTTTTGCGAGATCTCGCAAAACTAACTCGGGATCTCGCAAAAGTTTCATACATCTCCGAAAACGTCGGAGCACTTTTGCAGATATGTGATGTCTTGTAAACCGAGCAGATATCTGACATTTACACAACTACATTCACGCCTCAAAATATCTTAAAAGTGTATTTTGTGACCCAGAAAGAGTAATATTACAAATAAGTAGCTGCCGCCATTGTTGGAATTCAACTTTTGCGAGTTTGTTTTGCGAGATCTCGCAAAAGTCCGTCTTCATTTTTTTTTTTCTCCCATGTCCCTTGCGGGGCTCCGTAAACTGTTCTGTGATCACCTGAATTGAAATTTGAAGTTCGTTTTGGAAAACATGGACACAACATCCTTTGATCTGAGGAGAAGAGGGACCGTCTGACTTTTCATCAACGCTCAGTTCAAATGCCTGCAACTCCGATGGTATTAAGCTGCTTTAAGTGTATATGGATCTGACAACTTGCACAGCTGGAATGCCACCATAGGTATATACAGGTTTTTAGAGCCAAGTATGTTCCAATCCGGTGACGTCTCTTCTTAGGCCTCGTATATTTCAGCAAGATAATGTTAAACCACATTCTGCATCTATTAAAACGGCATGGCTTTATAATAGAAGATCCCGGGTACTGAACTGGCCTGCCTTCAATGATGCACATGCATTTGCAAAAGAGACGTACAGCACCTAGTAACTGAGGCCATATATTTTTAAAGCTGTCAACTTATTTAATCACTTCTCAGTGGAGTGTGTGTGTTAGTATTCAAATACTGTTGGCCTGCGCTATCAGTGTCCCAGAATTGATTTCAATATTATTTATGAGTTGGGACTGCTTGCACATTTGTCTCCCCCCCCCCCCCTCTCTCTCAAATCTCAGTGTAACCACAATAAAGTGATAACTAATAGCCCGGATCACAGCATCTTCTGAGAATCGAATTCAACAGTATTAGAAAAGCTGGTATGCAAAGCGTCCAGGTTTCTTTATTGATATGAAAGAAAGGAGAAGAAGGTCAACTTTTTAAAGGATACAAGTCTCTCTTGCTTAGTTTGAACTTTTCTTGTAGCCCATGCTCTTTTGCTTTATTTTTTCACAGGCAGGCAAATCACAGATGGAAGAGATTTTTTTTTCTTCCACTAAACTGATATCAAACTTAAATGAGTCGTGTAAAGATACATTCCTGTTGTGTCTTTATCTCTAGGTCTGCAGTTCAGGCTCAACGAGCGAACAGCCCACAGCAGTCTGGACCTCTTCAAGAAAGACACAGGCGTCATCTATCGCATGATGGGCCTTGACCCCAGCCAGGTCCAAGATGACCCCGAGCGTTTCCGGGACTGGGCTGTCGTGTTCGGCGACAAGAAGATCAGCAGCGGACGACACTACTGGGAGGTGACGGTGAAAAAGTCTCAAGAATTTCGTCTGGGCGTGGCCGAGGCGGCGATGTCCAGAGACGACTGCGTGGGCACCAACAGCTCCTCCTGGGTGTTTGGTTATGCTCAGCGGAAGTGGTTTGCCATGACCAGCAATAAGATAGTTCCCGTGACACTGGTGGGCAAGCCGGACCGTGTTGGGATCCTTCTTGACTATGAAGGGGGTTTCCTGGGGCTGGTTGACGTGGAGCAGCCCAGGATCATTCACACTGTTAGGTGTCAGTTCAAGGCCCCTCTGTGCCCGGCGTTTGGACTTTGGGATGGGGAGCTGCTCACACACTCGGGTCTGGAGGAGCCCAAATGCCTGATGTGAAGCTGGATGGCGTGATTGTTGTAAAGGTCGGGAAAAGTAGCAGGCTAGGCTTGTTACCATGGCAGTACTTATGAGAACAGTATCTTTAATAAGTGGAGAAAAGAAAGCAATATCTTTATGCATCATGTCTACCTTAATTACATTTTTGTGTGTGTGTGGTCCAGATGTTTTCTAACCATCCAGTACTCTGTATGTCCTCAAGCCTCAGGCAATTATAAGTGTACCTCATGTGCTACCTCTGAGAGGAACATCAGCTGCCAAGTTGTTTTTGTTTTGTTTTTTTACATTGAATGTGCTGGCATTACCCACCTTTGCAAACATAAGTCAACACAAAGCATTTTTCAAGCTAATGTTCACACTCAAATTTAATAAAATAACTTCACTGATGCTGCTTCTACATTCTTTTATTTACAACAGTTTGTCATTTACAGTGACCCTAAGGCTTTAATACAAATCAGGAAACTGCTTTTTCATTGCAGGTAAAGCAGTTTTCACACATGAACATTTCAGCAACAACACAGTCACGCTCGTCATTCAATCCCTCTTTAGAATGAGGAGACTGTGCAGGAAGCACCCTCACTTAAACCAGAATATTTCCAGAAGTGAGAACTGTCAGGACATGAACTTTCTCCTGTTGAATGCTGCATTTGAGAAAGGAAACTGGACATTATTCCAACATTTTCCAGACTTCATGTGTGTGTGGAAACAGTTCACGTTGCAAATGAAGCGCAGTGAAATCATCACAGGTCTGCATGCTGATAAAACAAGTTTGCGTTCATATATGTGCACAGCTTATATTCACATTCACATATTGTGTCAGCCCAAATGTACACTGTTCCCAGCACCTGACACATTCAGATATTTGTTTGACAAGAATATCCAATGAGAAGTGTTTTTCGAACTGCAAAAAAGAAAAACAAAATCACATCACAGTCCATCAGCAGAGTAAACTGAAGCCTTGACAAAGAAGAGTGTTTCTCATGGGCATTAATACCCGTTTTATGTTTCACATATAATCAACATCCTGGTTTTGAGAAACGTGGACAATCCGCTTGACGTACTTCAGCAGAAACTTGAACAGTGTGGCATGTCAAAACCTTTTCTGAACATCTTGTGGCTGAGAAAGAAATCAAGACAACTGCACAAAGATGATCAGACATTACTGCATGATCATGTACACAGGAAAATAGGGGAAAAAAATAGGTTACTCATGTTTCCTATAAAGACTAATTTGGACAGCTCTGATATGAAACTGACTGAAACGGTCCTTTTAGTGTTTAAGACATTAACTACAGTCATGGTAAAAAGACATTACAGCCCCTGTCAGTTGTATGGTTTTTTTTGAGTTATGGTCAGATGTTAACGTAACACTCATTGTGAGCATGAATGATTTCTTCCAACTGTTCTTTTTCAGGGTGGAATGACTATACAGCACAAATCTTTAATGACTTTAAAATCCAAAAACTGGATTCATGAGTTGAAGTTATTTTGGATTATTTCTAATCCACACAGGGTCAAATATACTGCTTAATGTACTACAGTGTCTTGACTTGATAAGGCCTATTAACTTCTCCTTAGTGATCATGATTGGGCATTGATATACAGTCTATTTGACAGCACTCATTGAACTGACCAATACTCCAAAGTCCAAAGAGCCCAGTGAAGATGTAAGAAGGAGAAATACAGATTTACAGAAATTGGGAAGGTATCTTGGAGCCATTTCTAAAGAACTGCAGTTTCTAAGATCATAAGTTCAAACTGTACACAAATACAGGTTATTTGGATGTGTCACCACTTTGCAAAGTTCAGGAAGAAGATCCAAACTGTCACATTTAAATAAAGGGAAATTAGTTAGGATGATCAGGAAGAATGCAGGAACCACCAAGATTCAAGTTTGCCATGAACTGGAAACTGCTGGAACACCAGTGTTAAGTTGTGGACTTTGGATCATTGTAACATCTTCATTCTTTTCTGTTTTTTTCAGTTTTGTGACCTGACATTTAGCCGTCAGACTGACGGCCTTACACTTGAATCAGAACACTTTGGTATACAGAGGAGTTTATGGTCGACTCAATGACTGCAGGATGCCCAGATCCTCTGACTACAAAACTAACAAATCATCACCCCTACATTATCCAGCTTAAAAGCTAGTATGAGGTTTGTGCTGGTATGCTGTGTTTGGTTTTTTGCCAAACACAGCTCTTTGCTTTTGGACCGAATATCTCCATTTTGCTGTTGTGCTCAAAGGACATTTGTGGGTTGTTCAGATTAAATTTTGCAAACTGAAGTTGTGCCGACAAGGTCTTTTTAGAGAGAAGAGGCTTTCTCCTAGAAACCTTTCCAAGACATTTTCTGTCATTTTCTAATTGTACTGTCTAACTGAGGCCTGTAGAGTCTTGGCACTGTGTTAACACACCTGAATGCTTCACACCTGCAAACTGTCTAAACATCTGCTTTTACAAAAGGTGGTCAAACTTGCTGATCATCAGTTAATTAAGTGCACTTAGCAGCACTTGGCTGCTATTTACCCCCTTAATTCCTATGGCTGCAGAGAGGCTCTACTTAGTTTTTCCACACACAGCTTTTGGATTTTTTGTTTAGTTTTTTTATATAACGTCCTTTCACTAGCTGGAACCACATCACATTTAGGTTTTACAGCATTTCAAGTAGATAATGGCAGATGGTGTGAATATGAATTGAGACTGTGGTTTGGGGAAGGCCTCAGATGGGACTGGCAGCAGGGCAGATGCCAAGGTAAAAATGAGGAGGGCATGAACTGAAAAAGAGAGGAAGGCTGGGAGACAAAATCAAGAACAAACAGTTTGTAGTGTAGGGGTGGGGGTCATATAAAGACAGAACTAGAAGGGGTGTGTATAGAGGTGTGGTCCTACTCCAGAAATTATCTACAAGATATTAAAACCTTATAATTTAAAGAGGATGTCCCTTCTTTTTGCCATGACTATGAATCATATCCTGTCAAGGTAGAATAATTATTAAAGCAGCTTTAGGCATATTTACAGTCATTTCAGTAGAAGCATAAACCTATTATTATGATTAAATTACTCACTAATAAGGCAGATGATACAACATCTCACCATGTTAAAAATAAATAAGCACTTTAGATATTTACATCTCATTTATCTATCGGAAGCTGAGCATAAAAAAAGCATTAAAGTTTCAACGCAGTCCAAATCACAAAATAAATCAATGTAATTTTTCTCCACACAAGCCTGACATTGCTTGTTTGTATAGTGCTTTTCTGATACAAACCTTCTGTCTGCAACGAGATACAGCTTTTCACAGTCTATGAGACGATGCTCACGTAACATTTCTACCACATTTAAGTTGAACTAATTCATTCATCACTGCTCTCAGTCTCACTTCTCTTTCATTCCTCTCAGCTACATAATAAAAAAAGACTAATTTTCATTGCAAGCTCTCATGATCCCTAGTACATTTAAACAATGCTCTTCAGCGTATCAAATGCGGCTTTCTGCTCATCTGTGTTGCTCAGTGAGTCATCGTACACACGCTGGTACTCTTGCAGGAGCGAAACAACAACTCCATGGCCAAACTGCATGGCTTCATCTAGAGGTGTATTCCCCCATCTAACAGGTAACAGAGCACAAAATGGACATAAATGTTTTTTTAAAGTTAGTGTTATCGCTTTCAAATGAAGGAGAGGACAATTGAAATTCCTACCTGTCCTTCATGTGAGGATTCACTTTACATATCTCGGTTAGAAAGATTATAGCTTCCACTTGACCTGAAAAGAGAGGAAAAAAAAAATGCAGCAAGCCCAACGTCAGAGCCCAAAGAACAGAAGACTAAACATGCTGTAGTCAATTTAGACTTCTTTGAATGTTGAAGCCAGGATTTTCCAACAATGAAAGAAATAATAATGAAAAGTGTCACCTTCTGCAGCAGCGATGTGGAGCACTGTGCGAGAGTCGTAGTCCCTCTGCTCCATGTTCACAGCCGAAAGGGCAAACCTGGGGGGATAACAAGGACACGGGATGGGAGATAAGACGCACACGAAAAGGTTATTGTAACTCCAGTGAAGGACAACTGTCAGAAACCATGGTATGTGAGAAACAGTTACATGAGGAAATCACATTTATATGGCAGCTAACATGCTCTTTAATGTTTTTTCCCTTTCTTTATGGAGAATTAGGTAAGAAGACTGATACCGCCTCATAAAGGTCTGTTAAAGCCAGCAGACAAGCTAGCTGGACATAAAGACTGTTAACATACAGTATGTTAAAATGTATTTATTTAGTATGACAACATGAAAACTTAGCACAAAAAGTGATTATTTCTTTGTTGTAACAATGTGACACTGTTGTTTCCTTTTAAATGGTGCCACATTATAAGGAAAATGCATTTGCATTGACGCCCTAAAAATCTGCTCATGTAAGAATGCATCATACAACAGTTTTATGTATTTCTGGTAAAAACTAAAAAATGATTATATCCAGGTTTTACTTACCTTCTTAGAGCAGAGACGTCACCATTGTATGCTGCGAACATCAGGTTTACCACTGACTTGTTCTAATGGATCAAACAACAAACACTGTGAGAGTGGTCGTATCTGCTTTGTTTTGGATGCTCATACTAAACATGGCCAAAGTATTGCATATTAAGGCAATCTGTATAATGTTAAAGCTCAGCCTTCAGATTGCTCTAGAATCTTAGTTTCAGATGCATTTTGTCTCCTTTAGGCTCAAAGAAAGGGAGTCCTTAATTATGTCATCTCAAACACAGATGGTTGAGAACAGTCAAGATCATGCAACTCATCAAAAGTGTACAAGGTCGCAACAATAATGGAGACAGGAGAAAAACTCGGGCAGCTAAATACTTAAACCGGTCCATTGTAGGTGATGCGAAGCGATACAGAAAGAGTGTGATTACGCAAATACCACATCCTATGTGTGGTATAAAGTGTTTACACAAATTAGTATTTCATGCAGTGAGTTGTAGTTAGAAACCTCACAGCTTTAACAGTGTTAAACGAGTACATTCTAAACACCTTTAACCTCCTAAGACCCGAACTCTTCCACGGCATGCATTTTTAATTTCTCTTTGATATTTGGGCTGATTGTTTTTACGTTCATCAGGTCCCAAAGAATTGCCAGATTTTTCTTTACCTAATCTTTGTTTCTAAGAAAAATGAGATCCACATATGAGGATATTCATATAAAATTTCGATAGAACAGTAGCAGTATTGTCCTCGTAAGTGGATATCAGGCCCTTGTAGAGCAAAATTGAGTATTTTGGTCTAAATAACCCAAAATGTGATGTCCACATATGTGGATGCCAGGTCCTAGGAGGCTAAACAATCAAACCTTTAAACAATCACAGATCTTGCTGTCTAAACCTTCTGTTTTTGAGAGCAGCCAATCAGAAGAAAGCTTGTTTAAAGAGACGGGTAAGGGAGATAAATCTGTTTGTTTAACGGAGTGGATAAATAAGGACTATTTATCCTTATCCTTGTAACCTTGGACTCTATTTGAGACCAAGGTTACAAATATGAACCTTGATAATGAGCATAACAGGGCTCCAGTATATTGTTAGTAATTCAGGGTGTTTTCCTACTTCTCTGACATCATCACCAAAAACAGTCATAATGCTCGGGTCTTATTTTCTACAGTTGACAGGCTAACAAACCCTCCTGTGTCAGTGGCAGCTGAACTTCATTCGACCATGGCCTGCAATGACTTTGCCAAATTCTTCACAGACAAAATCCAAAAGATTAGACAAGCAATTGGTACATCAACAGCATATTCAGGATATTTACTGTGTCCACTGAAAAACTGTTTAAACACCATCAAACAGTTTCACCCTATTAACAGCAAAGACCTGGAGGACATCTTAGGTCAACTGAACTCCTCCTCTTGCCGTTTAGATGTCCTGCCAACAAGTTTTTTCAAAAAGGTCTCAAAGACTTTGGAGTCAGACCTGAATAACTGCTATGATGCCTTCCAGTCAGGTTTTAGACAGAACCACAGCACTGAAACCGCTCTGACCAAAGTGTTTAATGACATATGTCTGAATACAGACAGTGGAAAAATGTCAGTCTTAGTTTTGCTGGATCTCAGTGCAGCATTTGATACACTTGACCACAACATATTACTCAAACGACTGGAGAACTGGGCAGGTCTCTCAGGAACTGTACTAAACTGGTTCAAAACATACTTAGAAAACAGGAAATACTTTGTATCAATAGGTAACTTCACATCTGAGCAGACAAGTATCACATGTGGAGTTCCCCAAGGTTCCATCTTGGGACCCCCTCTGTTTAACATTTACATGCTCCCACTGGCACAGATTATAAAGAACAACAAAATAAACTATCATAGCTATGCAGATGACACAAATATATATCACAATGTCACCAGGAGACCGAGGCCCTGTACAGGCTCTTGGTAAATGCATTGAGGAAATTAATGACTGGTTGTGCCGCAATTTTCTCCAGCTAAACAAAAACAAATCTGAAGTAACAGTCTTTGGTGCCAAAGAAAAACGATTACAGGTCACCAGAGAACTTACACCTAAAAACCACAAACCAGGCGAGAAATTTGGGTGTAGTGATGGATGCAGACCTAAACTTAGAAAAACACATTAAGACAATAACAAAATCAGCTTATTATCACCTCAAGAATATTTCAAGGATAAAAGATCTGATGTCTCAACAGGACCTGGAAAAACTAGTCCATGCATTCATCTTTAGTAGGCTTGATTACTGTAACAGCATCTTTACAGGTCTACCTAAAAAAATCAGTCAGACATCTACAGCTCATTCAGAACTCTGCTGCTCGAGTCCTCACTAAGACCAAAAAAGTGGACCACATCAGTCCAGCTCTGAGGTCTTTACACTGGCTGCCTGTCCGTCAGAGGATAGACTTTAAAGTTCTGATGCTGGTCTATAAAGCTCTGAATGGTTTAGGACCAAAATACATCAGTGACCTCCTGACCCAGATCCCTCAGGTCATCTGGATCCGGTTTTTTATCAGTTCCCAGAGTCAGAACCAGACACGGAGAAGCTGCATTCAGCTTTTATGCTCCATATATCTGGAACAAACTCCCAGAAAGCCTCAGATCAGCTGAAACGCTCAGTTTATTTAAATCCAGGTTGAAGACTCACCTATTCTCAGCTGCATTTGAATAAAGCACCAAATCCACACTTTTAAGCTTAAATTTCAAAATTTATATTTTAACTACTGATTTTATGTACTGTTCTGATTTTATCTACTGTTTTTTTTAATCAATTTTAAATCGTGCTTTTTATTGTTTTTGTTTTTTAATGTCTCTGTAAAGCACTTTGAATCACCTTGTTGTTGAATTGTGCTATATAAATAAACTTGCCTTGCCTTCTGCTGTTTAGACTGCTTACATTGAACTCTGGTTCTCTCTCTCTCCCTCTCTCTTCGGTGCAGTTTGTTTGTGCAGATGTGAACATGGTGCAGACCAAAACAACTAAGAAGTTGGCGACTGACTGCTTCCAAATGTGTGATGATGTGTGATGCTTTATTTATATTTGGTCAGATAACCACTTTTGTCAGCTCTTTCCTGTATTTACTTTTGTTGCGCCTTCCACAGATACATTAGGCTAATATAAGAGGACTGAAAGTCCATATTTGGCTTGTTCGCTGTGAGTTTTGTGAAGTAACCAAATGGGAAAGTTTACAAACTCGTCCTCTGACTCAGACCAGAGGAAGCAAACTATCGGTGTGAAAACGCCCTTAGTTAGTCAGTCACCTGAAAAGAAAGCACTGGCTACACTTGTTGCACTAAACTCACTGGATCATCATCGTCATCTAATCGTCTTCTTGGGTCGTGTTTCTTAGTGAAATGCCTCAGGTTGTCGTAATTGTGGAAGTTAAAGTAAGACACGAGATCCTGATGAATCAACAAATAAAAGACATTAATTAATATGACATACATAACATGTGGTGTATTTGATCGTTAACTTTTTATCATAAAAAACACAAAGAAGACATGAACATTTAGCTTCTGTTACAAAATGTAAATATTTAAGACTTAAAAAAAACTGTCATTATGTTTAAGAAGCATACCTGACAGAAGTGAATGCCACGAACACTGTTTCCAAGACGATCTAATGGTGGGGACCAACACATCATACCCATGACATTGGGGACCACCAGCAGTACAGCACCTGAAACGCCAGATTTAGCCGGCAAGCCCACCTAGACAAGGACAACCAACAAAACATCTGAAATCTCGATGCAAACATCTCATGATTAGTACTCTATGATTTAAAAAAAAAAAAAAATCTATTTTCTTCCTCCAGTACAGGGACTCACATGGAAGGCAAACTGTCCAGAAAAGTCATACATGCCGCACGAATGCATGAGACTTAGGGTGTTGCGCACTGCCTCGGCACTCAGCACGCGGTCGCCTGTGATTGGACAAATACCACCATTTGCCAGCGTGGCAGCCATGACGCTTCCTGACTCGCAGGTTACCTCTATGGAGCACAGCTGGAGTTTAAGAAAAAAAAAAAGATTAAATACTCACAGAATTG
The DNA here is from genome assembly GCF_051167445.1 of Perissodus microlepis. Lineage (NCBI taxonomy): Eukaryota > Metazoa > Chordata > Actinopteri > Cichliformes > Cichlidae > Perissodus > Perissodus microlepis. The sequence goes on from NC_140480.1 coordinate 25,060,412, forward strand.
GACTATATTGTTCTTACTGTATTATTCTTACATTACAGATTTTTTTTGCAACGTGGAAACTTGTGAGGGAAATATTTTGCTCTATAGTAGTTTTAGTGTTTAACCCTTCACTTTCTTGATCAGCTGGTCGCCAATTATGTCAGTTTCTTGATGCAGAAAAGATTGTGTGTAAAGACTGCTAAGAGATGAGTCCGTAAACTATAACAGAAAAAGATCAACTAGCTAAATCATGTAAATTTCAGGTGTTAATTCTGGTCGCCATGATTGACTTTTCATGGTGCACATAAAAATTTGATCTTATTATAACCAATCTACTGACACTAAGAGATGAGGTTGTTTTATTTTATTTTTTAGCTAAATGCTAATGTTTCGCTGATGCTTAGGAGGTACAGTTAGATCCGTCATTTGTTGGTTAAAAACGCAATTTCTGTAGTTTTGCCTCTGTGTACACCACAGTGGATTTTAAACCAAACTCCAGCTTTAATTCAAGGCTTTTTACAAGAATCTTGCAATAACTCTTTAGTAAATACCTTTTTTTTTTTTTTTTTTTTTTTTATACATAGGCTCAGATTTTCAATAGCTTAAAAGCAATTGAACAATTCACTGACAAGTTTCAGGGTCGGGTGAGGTATGTTTCCCTGTTATTTCAGGACAAATGAAAAGTTTGAGAAAAGTGTTGAATGGGTATTTCATGGCTTTTTACTGTTATTTTAAATATGAGAGCTGCAGACTTGTCAAGTGAGGGAGGCCATCATTTGGCTGAAAAAGCAAAATTAACCTATCTCAGAGATGGCAAAAACTTTAGAAGTGGCCAAATAAAAAATCTGACAGAAGGAAGGACGAAAGAAGGAACTAGCTTAATCGTTTCTGACAATTAAGGACCTTGAAATGTACTTTATAGGTTTTTTTGTTCACTACAGACTTCTTGGCTTTAAATATATTATCTGCCCCTGCTGGTAATGCAACTTCTGCATGCATGCCCATTTCATGTTTCGGAGAGGCAAAGCATGACATTGACAACTAACCGAATTATAGAAAAGCAGCTTAACAATATCTAACCAGGAGAAAAACATTTTGCAGGAGGTAGGAATATCATAATCAAGGTCTATAACCAAGAGACACTCAAGAACAGGAAGGCTAAACTTTGCTAAAAAACAAACAAACAAAAAAAAACAAAACAAGCCTGCAAAATTCTGCAAAAGCGTAGAGGGCTATGCTCTGATTCAGCCAAATGCTGCAAAACAGCATGACAGCACTACATACAGCAAATCGATAATGACCCCCAAAAATGCTACATAATCAAGCAAAATGTTTCTTAACGTAAAGAAATGGGATAATCTTCAGTAGCCAAGTCAATCATCTCAACGCTACAGAGCATGCTTTGATAAAAATGTCTGTAGTACCTTAACAGTTAATGGAAAAGAGTTGTAAAACCCCTTGAAGAAAAGCTGGAAGCATGTACTTCAATCACATATTGATTGTTTGATTTAAAATTCACTGTGATGTGATGAACAGAGGCAGTGAACTGTAGCAGAGTGTAGATTTGCCCTAGAAAAAGAAGTTTCACTGTCCAGCAAATTATCGACCTATAATAATCATGAGGTTTCTAATTACACTGCTTACTTAGCTAAACATTAATATTAAAGCTGAGGTTAGTGGGAGTGATACTTATTTAAATACTTGCAAAGTGTCAGAGATTATTGGACAATTGGAAACTTGAACAAGGGGTAAAAAGATTCATTATGTGGACATCATGACTGGTGCCCCCATCCAGTTGAGTTTAATCTGGATCAAACTGTTGGACCAACTGACAGGGAGCCGCTCTGCTAGCATACACATGCTAAAATATTGATTCCAACAACTTTAAAGGACAATCTCACCTGAAAGTAAAAGTCAAGAGCTGCAATCATATCTGCATTTTCAGGAAAGCACTGCAAGGAATAACATTAGAGTCAGCATATACTATTCAATTAAATTTAAAACCTGAATTCAATAACCCCTGAAGTACTTAATATTGTATGCAAAACACCAAAAATAATAAACACACCTTTTTCTCTTTGAGGTAATACCCAATGGCAAAATTCCTGTCACCAGTCTCCCTCTCTGACTGGAAACTGCAGGCACACAGCGATATGAAAACCATCATTCAGGGCACAAAATGACAATAGTTTTTACATTTCTTGCAGCAGGCCACTCACGTTGCATTGCTGAAGCCCACATACTCTGTACCAGCCATGCTTTTCAAGAACTCCATCACCTGCAGTAACATCACTTTTAGAGACCATTGAGCAGGAAGAACAAATACCAAAAAGGGACTAGATATAAAAATTTCTAAAAATAAAACATTTACTTACATAGTCAAACCTCTCAGCCTTATTTGAATGAGGCTGTAAGAAGAGAAGAGGGAAAATAACTTTCTATTGCCAGCTCAATAGAGTCAGTAAGTCCCTACAGATGGCAGTGTTTGAGTGCTTTGACACTGAAGCATACTTTTGATCTTGGGTGTGTGTCAATATCTGACGTGCACATGGTGTGTTTGAGCGTGTCAGCCCACGTGGCAATGTGCTCGCTGTGGCGTGAGGGCTGCTTATGGTTGTGCTTGAATTTCATGGACCAGCAGATGATCATTACCGTGTTGTAGAGGCACCAAAAGGGGATGGCGCTACATTCATATTTAATGGTCTTACCTAGAAAGGTTAAGGATGATAGCAGACATCACTGAGTTCAAGGAAAGACCTGAGAACTAAATCTCATGACCACTAAAAGAGTAGGCTCTATGTCTTTCAAGGGAATTTATCTCTGGTGTGCTACCTAATATGAAAAATAATTTTTGACCAAAACATACAAATGTTTCATATGTTAAACTTTGATATGTAAACCTTTGCAATATTTATGCAGTCCCAAATGTGCACAAATATTGCATCTTCTATATACTTTGTAGTTTTAGCCTTTAATTTCCTTTTCTGTGTCTAAAATAAATGCTTTTTAAGTATATAATCTCCTCAGTGTAAATATAAACTATAAGCAGATACACTGAATAAACTATGTTGACACAAGTATTGCCCCCTCTAAACACAAGGAGCTGTGAGGCTGGCTAACACACCTTCAGTTCTGGGGACCACAATTGGCCACAAGCATGCACACGCCCTGTTGTCAGCCCCAGACCGATTCCCCTCCCTTGCAGCTGCACTTGGCCCACATATGATAAGAGTCAGCTGTCAGACTTCAAAAACCAACACAAGCAAAGCCTCCACGACCATATATGACTGTATGTTTTGGAGTAAAGGCAAAGATCACAGATAAGTCACTATGGGGGGGATATAATATCAGCCAATAGATAAGGATGTCATGGCTGTTGCTGACGTTATCCATCAGGAGGGAGTTTGTTCAGTAAACTTCAACCTATTTGGTAGAAAAGTGTTGCTTTCTAGAACTTTGCATTGTAAATAACATTACATCACCAATAGTTTGACCTTTAAGAAATTAGCAATCTGTGGCTTTCAGCTGTGTATTTCTTTAGCGCTTCATACCCATGAAAAAAGCAATTTTCTAAACTAGCTCACAACATTTAGTTCACAATTATCTTTATATTGAATATTCTACCGTCCAAAGTACCACTAAAGGGATTTGCTTGCTTAGGTCACACACAGATTGCAAACTGTGGCACAATCAGGTTTCATAATGACTGCAAATTTTATAAGATTGCAAACCATACAGGACTCGTCCCTACTCATGCACTGGCTACAGGAATAAAAAGAGAGTTTGTACATTTTTTGAAAGAGAGTTATTTTTTTGGCAACTTCAAGCTCGTGTTGAGCCGGCAGCTAAAACCCAAATGAAACCATACATGATAGAAAACATATGTTGTAAAACCTATTTCACTCCTGCTTTGTACAGACTTTTAAACAAGTGATTACCCCTTTGAACTGTGAATCTCTGGAGAGGCTACAGAACACTATGCTGCACTGTACTAATTCAAGGGAAAACATTTAATAAAGACTGGGTTTAAAAATGGAAAGCCTATTTTTGGTCATGTCCAGCTGCCTCCTAAGAGACTCCTCTGTTTTGCCCCAACAACCTCATTTAATGACCGACAACTACGTAAAGTTATTTTATGTGCATATTCTTAAACACAGACATGTGCATTCAGTAAGCATCTATTATCACATCAATGTATTCAGGGCTTAGATTTTACCTTAATTAAAGAACTGATGACAATAGCTCCAGCATTCACCATGGGGTTGTGTGGTTTATCTGCACAAGAAATGAGAGCATGTTATCACTGATTTGCCTCTAACCACAAGAATAATAAACTGAGACTGCTGAGACTGGAGAATAAATTTCATCTTGGGGGCTTAGGATGCAGCGACGGCTAATGAACTGAAGACATGCAGTAAAATCCAATTTGCTTTAGAGATGAGCAGGTACTTTAATTGTAACCCAGCTGGCAGGAAAATTTCATACAACATTTGTAAATGTTATACCTACAAGCTCTAATGATGTTTCCGATTGGATGTTCAAGGAATATTTCTAGGTTAGAAGTTTAATGCATTTCTGACTGCAATATACATAATAAATATAATGCTTTGAAAATGTTCATTTATAATATTACATGGAAACATTAAAAATGCAAATATTCTCTGCATTCAGAGAATATTTCCAGGATGTTTCTGGCATTCCTTTAATGTGATGGGAAAAAAAGATAATCAAAATAAAAACAAAAAAAATACACAACCTGTGTGGGTTGTCTCTGGGTACTCTGTTGGGACATTAGGTTAACTGTCGTTCTTAACTGGAAATAGGTGGGAATAACCATCAAACCCTCTAACTGCAGCTAAATACACAGATAACTGTTTGTTTTCAATTCTGAAATTGCGTAGTAATGTTGTTCCCATCCACATAATGTCCTCACAGAGACCACACACGTGCTGATCGCTGGGTCGGACAGAACAATATGTGCAGCAGTGTCTGGACATTTGAAAAATGGAGGGACAGATAGTTTTGTAAACTCTGACTCATATGTTATTACCGCAGAGAGCATAAATGGGGTTCTTTACGCAAATCACTTGCCTTCCTCATTTAGTGACAGTTTGTTGAACTTGAGACCACTTGGCTCTTTGCCCACAAACTGGTGAACGTGCTCACTGCCAAACTCGTGCACAGCGATGGCGTATTCCAGAGGCTTCACACATGACTGCAGACAGAAGGGAACCTTGGTGTCACCCACAGAGTGTCTGCATGACATGAGGATGTAATGGAGAAAAAAATAAAATAAAATAAAAAATAAAATAAAAATGGAGGCGTGTTAGTGAGGCAGTACACACGGTGGAGGTTTAGAGAATGGAAAGACGTAGAACAAGTGGAACTGATACTGCACCTCTGTCCGTCGATTGTGCACAGAGATACACCCCACAGGTCAGGGCTGAACTTAGCCAGCTGTGGAATGTAGTCAGCCACCTGCATAAAGACAAGAAACATATGAGGGAGCTTAAAAAAAATGATGACGCACACGCTAAAATCAATACGCGTGTTGGTCTGGCACTTACCTGTCCTCCCTCCTGCCGATGCGCACTGTCGTACATCGTATCAATTTGGTGGACAAACTTTTCAAAGTCCGGGATGATAAATTTTTTTCTGAAAGCCTTAGTCAGCAGCATGATGTTGTTGCCCACACACCTACGAAAGGACACAATTACAGTGAGGTCAAGAAACCCTTAAAAGGGCACGCTTTAATTAGTAAGTTTTTATATACCTAACTGTCACTGAAGCTACTTTGTAGCAAAAACACTGGCCATAAAACCACCCTTCAATAGGAGGAGCCAAATAAAAGCCGTTCAGTGAGTAAATCCAGGTACCGATCAGTGTTTTTATGGCAGACATTATGACCCTTTACAGTTTAAAAGACATTATATATATTAATGCAAAGATGGTTCTGTGCCAGGGAGCCGTGTCAATGTGACAGAAATGCAGCATGTACAATCCCCACAACTGAACCAGACAAATGGATTTAATAAATTGTATTATTCACACCTGTGTGATAAAACAGGACTTTTATCCCATGTAATAAAGTGTAATGGAGACTGAGATGTTTTCATAAACAAATAAAATCCCTTTGCCTCTGCTGTGTTAAGTTACAGCAGAAATTGTGGGAAATATTGGCTTACTTGGATTATTAATATCAGTGATGTGAGACAGGCAAGCAACTACACCTCAGCTTCACACAAGACAACAGAAAACGCTGAACAGCAAACACCAATCATAAACAATTAACAATTACAGTGCCTCTTGGGTACAAGAGTCGAGACAGAGCTACGTGATTAAAGTACTAAGTTAAATTTAATGAAATTTGGTGGAGAGGTGGAGCTTTGTGAGGTTTTTGATGACTGTGGTCTTGGTCTAGGATATTGTCTCAGAGTGACTCTCAGGACGATTAATCAAACAAAGAGCTGTACAGCTAGCAGGTCCTCTAATGGAGCCATATAATACTGTGCAAAGGTATTGAGCTTTCACTCATGTCTTGGCATTTTGCTTAAAAAAAAGAAAAAAAGGGAAAACTATGTGCAGGATTTTACTGAAACTTGCAAACAAATCAATGTACAGCATGTAAGGCAAAAAACAGAGTTTCTGCAATTCTAAATAAGCTTGAAAGCCAATATTTGAGATCAGCACCTTGCATGTATTAAGCAGTAGCTGGAATGCAGGAAGCTGGTGAGGAACTTTGTGGAGAGGTCTGGAAGAAATCACCTCCTTTTCAATGTCAGCAAGGCAAATTGTAGACTGCACTATTTTTTATTCTTAACCTGTTACTGTAAGACAACAACTTCCCTTGTAAGGATCAATAAAGTAGCTATCGGTCTATTCTTTAACATAGCCTGAACTCTCTAAGGCAAGCTTTTACTTTAACTTCTTTAAGTAGTCTTCAGAATTTTCATTTTTGTCTTCACATTTCCCTTTCTTAAGAAAGTTTTCTTCACAGCAGCTTCAGTGAACAGCAGATGGATCAACTGAAGGTCCAGAGCCATCCATCCATGTCCAGTATCAGGTCTTTGTTGGATTTCTCTCCCATTTCTTAAGGACATGAATTTCAGATACTGTTCATCTTTTGCAGATAGTTTTTCATGCCTGCTACTTCTTCTTTTCTACTCCATATTTCCAGTTCACTTAATTTTTTTAAGAGCACACTATGCACTGTACATGCTTACATTTTCTACAAAAAGTCTTTGGGAATCACCTTGTTGGTGCAAAAACACTATCTTAGGCCATTTTTCAAGGATTAATCTAAAGAAATACGAAAAAACGATTAACTTTTGCTGCTAGTAACAGTAAAATCTTTATTTATTATGGGTTGTTATGTGTAGACTCAACACTAGTTCATTACTTGAGCCTTGCATGATTCATAAGTCAAATGGCAAAGAAACAATTCCTCTGAAAAAGGTTAACGATTGGACTGACTCAAGACTTTTGCACAGTACTGTATAAACTGAATGGCTTATACATCAGAATGGCCGATTGCACCTTTAAGCTAAAAGTTATATTAAGTAGTTTACTCTGAGTTATATGTAGCTCTAATTGTATTACTACATAACCGTTTTTGAGAATTAGTCAAAACACGCCTCTGTAATATGAGCGTCCAAGCTTAGACCCTTAAAAACCTGAACCATGAAATAAAGCATTCATTGAACCTTAAATAACATTAATTTGCATATATTTTAATTCATCAAATGAGTATAATATTTGTTACATTTGGCTTTTTTGCAATTTTGTTTTATTGCAGAAAAGGAAAACTCATTGATGATGTAAAAGTCTCAAAAACTCAAAATATGATACACTTGGCTTTACAAGATTAACCTTTGGCTTTTTTTCAAAGAAAAGGAGTCCAGACATTTTCTTTAGCTTCTTTGATCCAAGCGGAAAATTCTGAAGTTATTGAGAAAGGTGGTGCCTGAAAAATGGTTTATATAACTAAAACATCAATCAATAATTGAAATCTTCAACAACACGCAGGCTTCAAAGTAACCTGTTTCAGGCCAACTGACATTTAGCTAAAGGGGTAAACAAACCTGCCCATACCAACTCATCCAGTAGTTATTATAGACTTCCATTGCTGTGTGTGTTAACTGCTCAGCAATGCAGTATGCTCTCAAGGAAAGGTATGCACATTCTGTCACAGCTCTGAACTAAAATATCTGGGCCCAGAGGCCTCACTAATCCAAGACGATGCTAACGTGAGGTTTGGGACACCAGGAAAAGAGAGTGGAGAGAGCTTCCATTATTCATACGGGTCATCTCTTTAAAAAAATAAAAGCTAGCTCTCTCTGTTTCTAGTAGCATATTTATAGTATGCTCTTGAGTGTTCTTCAGGAACAGATGACCTCACAAATTTTAGAAAACAAGCACAGAAAATCGGAAACGACCAATTAATTTTAACAGAGATAGTCAGACTATTTAACCCTGTGCTGTTCCAGGCCAAAGGAAGAGAGCGAGTGAATTACAGAAGTCTGCTATGAAATGATATGTCTGGTCAGCAGCCTGCATAGCACTTACGGATCTGTTGGGCCTGCTAATGTAATTGCCACAGTCTGGAGCCAAACCAGAATGATGCCCTTTCATTAACAGCCCCAGAGACCCCCTGTCTTCCAGCACACTCCACTGCTTTGGCTGGCATGCATGCACGTGAATTTTGTTAGCTGCAGCTGTCGGCCATAAAACGCCCGTCTCTGTCAGGCCCTTGGACTCAAATAGCACTGATCACAGATCACTAACAAACACTCATGTGAAAACTCAACCAAGCTTCATCATTTTCCTCCCATTTACTCAATCTTTATTTGAAAGATTATAATTAAATATATTTCACTCAAGGTCTTCTGACTAGTTTTCAAGTATTGAGCAACTGTGTCCCCAAACTAAATCAGTTTGGCGATTGTTGCGCAAGAGTTGGCAGCTCATCTTGTAATCAGAAGGTTGCCAGTTCGAGCCCCAGCTTGGACAGTTTCGGTCGTTGTGTCCTTGGGCAAGACACTTCACCTACCGCCTACTGGTGACGGCCAGAGGGGCCGATGGCAGCCTCGCTTCTGTCAGTCTGCCCCAGGGCAGCTGTGGCTACAACTGTAGCTTGCCACCAGTGAGTGAATGAATAGTGGAATTGTAAAGTGCTTCGAGGGTCTCGAAAAGCACTATATAAATGCAATCCATTATTATTACATCACCATACACAATGTTTTTCACCTTCTGAAAAGTTTCTTATCCATCATGACTATCCCAATGGAGTCACGGGTGGATTGTCGCATCTGATGGACACAATCGCGTAGCCGAGGGTCAGATGTTAACAAGCCTGTTTTTCTTAAAGCCTGCAGAGAAGGGAAATAAGAAGCACAAGGGAGAAAAGAAGGGAGTGACCTACTGACATACTCTTTCACACACTGAAAAAGCTTTTTATGTAAGAATATTAAACATGTGTCAAGGACATGTACAGTGAAAGAGCTGCAAAGCTTCAGGCGTTGCCACAAGGGAGAAAGGCAGAAATACAGGCATAGACCAGATCACTGGAATCCCTCTCGCAAGTCACAGTGACAGCCACTGTATGTACCATGTGGGTCTATTTTGGGGACACCATGTGTACAACCCTCCTGACCAGTGAGACACCTTTTGACTGGTAAGTGATTCTGTAAGCAAGCACGCGGCTCCAAACATGCTCTTGTAGGAAGTGCTGAAATTAGACTGTTGTAGTGTTCCTGAGTCTATTTTAGAGTCGAGCCCTTCAGTTGACTGTTTGAGGGTTGGGTTTGTGAGCACAACAGACAGAACTCATTTAAACTGAAACGCAGCAAACCCTAAACACTTTTTGATTTTTGATATAAAGAGTTTTTATAAATATATGTTAGCGAAAGGCAACCGCTTTTAAATGAAGCAGATTGTTTTTTTTAACAGCAACATGACGTTCAGTTGTGCATTTAACAGCTTGTTGAAAATTTTAAAAAAAGAAGAAGAAAAAATTGGGTCAGTGGAAAACGCACTTATAATTAATTTTTACAAGCTGTTCATCATCACACACAATTATCTCCTTTTCATTCACAAATGATGGCCCAGTGTATCCTTTGCTAAAGAAGGAAGTAAAGGAAGAACCAAAGTAGCTTTTTTAGTATTTAGAAATTTCAAACATCTCTAATTATGGCCGCCATGCATATACTTCTGGGTCACTTTACTCACTTAGAAACCTTTCTAAGCAAATGTAACTATTTGACTGCACTCAAAGTCCTGACTCTGCCTTTTTTAGATCACCTGCTTTAGGTTTCCAGTGTTTTATGACACCCTGAGGGTCAATGTGTTTTGCAGTTGTTATTTCCATCACAGGGACACCGAGTACCACTTTCCCGTTCCATCTCCGCTCCAGTAACCTCTACAAACACACCAAGTAATTTGTGCTGTCACCTCTGTTGACACACGTCTCTCCTTCTTAATGTACGTTCTGTTTTAAAAAGACTGAGTCGTCATAGACACCGCAGTCACCAGCTGTCTGTATAACATGTCCCATCACAGGGGAAAAGAGAAAAAGACTCCGAGTTTATGTTCTATGTTCTAAGTCTACGTTCTACTTCTCAGTAACCTGAGCTCTTGTGAGACTTTTAAGATATGAAAAGGTTCATATCTGTTCATAGAAGCATGACTTTTTTGAATGTGTGAGCTCAGTGGGACCTCATGTATCTGACAGGAACCTCATAATGCTCCTAAGATTAATTAAGGAAATAGTAGATGCTGGTTCCTAAATTAAATTCCTTTAATCTACTAATATTATTAAATCTACCAGTACAACATCTCAACTGTAAAGTCCTGTTGTAATTAAAGGCAAAATAATAATTAAAAATTAATGTGAACAATTAATATTGCTCTCTGATTCTAATTACTTTGGTCCTTAGTGCCACAGCTACTATATATAGTCCTATTGCATAAGAAAGTCCCTAGACACTTTTTAAACCGGACTCCTCAGTCAGGTGGAGATGCTCTGGATTCCTGTTGTGGGATAACATGGCACTGCCAAGGGTGATTTGGTTAAAGTCAACGGTGTAGTCGAGTGTGTTTGTGTATGTTCACATGGGCCATGAAAAGCCAAAACAGTGCTCAGTGTGACAGAGGAAGTGTAAATGTGCTGCTGACGTACAGAGATGAACTGGGAGAGAGGGATCATCTCTTTGCCATCAGTGATGGTGTAGAAAAGCAGGTCCTCCATGCTGGACATCAACCTGCTTCTATAAAAACAAAAAACACACACGCAATCAAAACACGCAATCAAAACCTGATGTTTAAATGTGGACAAGCTTCAATGTCAGAACTTGAGCAATGAGTCAAAGTTTATGTCAATATAAAGCTAGTGTAAATACTGGCATTTTTCCAGCGATCTACTTTGATCCTAACATAAACTTTGTTTTAGAGAAGGCTTAACTACATGTATATTTAAAAAAAAATAAAAAATCACTGCACTTTTAATGTGTCTGTGTTTAGGTAATTAGCAGAATAAAGAAGGAAATTAACTGCTTTAAGTCTGGCAAGTAATTTGGTGCCAATTAAATAAAAAATGCTGTTATATCAAATAATATGAATTCACTGCCTCAACTATGCCATATTTCTCAATTGCGTAACTTTTATCACTAGCAAATACTTATTATTTAATCTACAAATTACTTTTTTGTATAAATTCGGACATAAAGTGTAAGCATTTATATAATCTGACACAGAGATTCTTGTTTTGTTTGACCAGCAGCCCAAATTAGAGATATTTAGTTACTCTCTATACATTACTTACTTAAATCACTGAAGGTAAGTGAAAAGCATCAAATCAACATATTTAAAAATTTGAAACAGTGAAAATGTGACCAGCATAAAGAGGAAAAAGGGGACCAGGCAATACTCCTTTGCCAATAAAGGAGTGATGGCCTGCTAATTAAACACAATATGAGTTATGGTAGCCTAGCTTTATATGTATTTTTTTTACATTTGTTTTTGTTTTTTTAAATGTATTGGTTTGCTCATTTCAGTTTAGCTTTTATTGTTTAAAAATGTATAATTTTAGTTTAGGACACGGGTCATGTCAAATAGGAACCCCAGTCTCAGTTAGCCTGCATTAAAGCCTCCTGATGTAACCACAAAATAGCCTTCAGTGTAGTTTTGTGGGAAGCAGCTGTTATATTGTTTCTTGACCTGGCACACTGCCGTATTGTTAGTATTACAACTGTTTTGTCAAAGTTTGCTTTCCATGCATGTGTTTAATTGCTTTTATTAACCTCTGGACAAAAGCAAACCAACATTTTTTTCAGCTATTAGCAAACATTAGCTGCCTGCAAGCTGCAGTTTTACATCTTACAGACTTCATTGGTGAATCTTCCCAGCTTTACATAAAAGGTAAGAATATTTATCACAAAATAAGAAACTTTTCTGACAAATTTTACTTTCGTTAGTGTGGCCACCTGTTACTACAAGCTTGAATAATGCGGGGAACTTAAGCAGCTAATGCTAGTAGAATTATTACTCTTATTGTGAGAGTACTGTAGTAAAAATAAAAGTACTGAATGATTTTTTGACTAATTAATGATGACAGTCTTCTGTGACCTACTTGGTGTGTCCTTGGTCCACATCAGGGCCCTGCTGGTGATAATAGGCTCTGTGGGTGTGGGGTGATGCTGCTGCCCAGCAGGGGAGAAGAACAGGTTGCTGAGTCCTGGACAAAACCATGCTGTCAGCTCCAACTCTAGCAGAGATCCCTGCATTTTTAAATAGCTGCAGGATTCCCGGGTTAGCTGTCCTCAGACTTTTCAGGCAATGCATTGTGATAAGTAGGGCTCAGCGTTTAATAATTCAAAGTAGTTTTTTTTCTTTCCTCCAGTAGCTGATCTTGAGAGATATCTGTGACCTGCGCTCCCTGGTCCTCGGAGCTTTAATAGCAGCAGCTGTCTTACAGACGGGATCAAGTAGAGGCTGTTGCTCCGGGGCGGGGCTGTGACACCGGCAGCATGGTGGGGTCAACAACCAGCACCTACCGACATGAAACTGATGTAATTTCGGCCAAAGTTAAATCACTTTCATTTAAGCAAAAGAAAAAAAGAGAAAAGGTTATATTCTCTATACTGTTCAGGGATTTATATTTTCCCCCTCTAGTGACCACCCAAAAATATTTATAAATTGAGATTAAATGGAGTTAAAACCTGGAATGAGCTCATAAACAAGCTTTGCTTTCATTTTTAGGCATATATATATATAACTTAAAGAAAACAATCAAAAATGGTTTGTTTCTTACTGCATGAATAACACATCCAATATCCAATGCCCAATATTGAATTCACATTTCATAATCCAAAATGCTGCAGCAAGAGTACTGACAGGGACTAGAAAGAGAGAGCATATTTCTCCTGTTTTGGCTTCCCTTCATTGGCTTCCTGTTAAGTCCAGAATTGAATTCAAAATCCTGCTCCTCACATACAAGGTCTTAAATAATCAGGCCCCATCTTATCTTAATGACCTTGTAGTACCATATCACCCTATTAGAGCACTTCGCTCTCGCTCTGCAGGCCTACTTGTTGTTCCTAGAGTATTTAAAAGTAGAATGGGAGGCAGAGCCTTCAGTTTTCAGGCCCCTCTTCTGTGGAACCAGCTTCCAGTTTGGATTCGGGAGACAGACACTATCTCTACTTTTAAGATTAGGCTTAAAACTTTCCTTTTTGCTAAAGCATATAGTTAGGGCTGGACCAGGTGACCCTGAATCCTCCCTTAGTTATGCTGCAATAGACGTAGGCTGCCGGGGGATTCCCATGATGCATTGAGTTTTTCCTTTCCAGTCACCTTTCTCACTCACTATGTATTAATAGACCTCTCTGCATTGAATCATATCTGTTATTAACCTCTGTCTCTCTTCCACAGCATGTCTTTTATCCTGTCTTCCTTCTCTCACCCCAACCGGTCGCAGCAGATGGCCGCCCCTCCCTGAGCCTGGTTCTGCCGGAGGTTTCTTCCTGTTAAAAGGGAGTTTTTCCTTCCCACTGTCGCCAAAGTGCTTGCTCATAGGGGGTCATATGATTGTTGGGTTTTTCTCTGTATCTATGAAGCGCCTTGAGGCGACTTTTGTTGTGATTTGGCGCTATATAAATAAAATTGAATTGAATTGAATTGAATTGAATATTTGATTGTTTATTCAAAATCTTACATATATTTCTCCTATTAAACTGTTATTTTTGTTTTTATTATTACTAATAATAATGTTGGTGATGATAGTGTTTAACAACAACAACAATAATAACAGTGTTTTCCACATTTTATATGAAGAATGTAGGCAATGTTTCATTATAAATGCATGACATTTAAATATGGACTGATGTAAATGACCAACTGTGTTGTGTTTGTCTGTTACATACTTCCTGTAAGGTTGCAGTCAGGTTGTCGCTACGGTATTTTCTAGTGTTGTGACATAGTGACACCACCTGGTGAGTTTCCCACGCTCATGGACTGAAATCTTACGGTCCTGTCCGCTAGGTGGCGTACTCACTCCAGGACCTTTTGCTCAGGTCAGTTTCCCCTCTCTAACTCTCTAGTTTTACTGAGTACACATCACAGTGAGATCTTTCCTCTCCAGAGGGTTTCTCAGCACGTTTCCTGGTGCTTCAAAGACACTTTAAAAAGATCCTTTCTTATTTTTTGAGTTTTGGACTTGGCTTCCTGTCTTTGATCTCAGCTGCTATGTGAGATGTTCACTGAAGAGTATCACCAAAACCTTTACTCCTTAGTAAAACTATTTCTCATCGTAGTGGAGGATTCTTCTGAATTGCAGACATCACATGAAAATATGTATATTTTCTATTTTTATCTATTCATATTTATCTATTTATTATTAAGGCAATCAAATCATTGAAATACAGTCTTTCTCACGCTTTCAAACTGTGCAGTAACACTTTAATTGTAGACTAAAGGGACAAGATATTATCTTTATTACCAAATAAACAAGGCCTTGCTAGGAATGGCCTTCTCCTTCGCATTTCCAGCCATATCAGTTCTCCAAAGAAGTATATGCTAACCCATGGTCCCTCTATGCTACCTCTGCTGGTTGTAGCTTCTCTGTTTTCAGCAGAAAATGTTTTCCATTCCTGGGCCAATGAATGCCACCTTTGTCCCTTCATCCTCCGTGTTGTGTGAGAAAACCCCCCTCACTGCACTCACCAAGCCTGCACAAACTTAACCTCTTTCCCCCTCCACCTCACACAGGAAAAGAAACATACCGGCTCTGGAGCTTTGATTCCATCTTAGTAATCTGGAGGTCTGGCTAAAGCCTTGGAATAGAGGCCACTTTGGACAGACATTTTTAAGTACCTTAGGGAGGAAAAAAGGGTGAAATGTGATTTGAGCAATTGTTAGGATACTCTGGATCAAAACAACAAATATAGAATAAAGGCTGCTATATAAGAACATAGAAAGAGCTAGAGAAAGATGTTGGTTATAGCTGTTTCGTCAAAGTGAATTGTGTAGAGGTAGTTCATACAAAAAAGTGTGTTAATTAACAGGGTAGGAGATATCTATTAGTTCAAGGCTAATTTAAAGCCCTGGGAAACATTACTTATCCTCATTTTCAGCCTGTCCTCACCACATTACCAATTACACTGCCATTTTCACTGGATTGGGGCATGCTTATTTTCCTGAATCACTCAAAACCTTCCAAGCCCTGAAACACATTTTACTCATGCTACCACACACCACTCTTGTTCGGATATTACCCCAGAAACAAAGGACGTAAAACGCCTTAATTTAATCCATTTCCAGTTTCTGTTAAACTCAAAGCCTCCTACACCGCCTGCATGGTAATAATATGATATTAGGAAGAGGTATTAAATAGGTATAGCACATTAGAAACTATTGAAACCTTGTAGAGATTTAATGCATCGTTTAATGCATCTCTCAAATGAAAGGATAAGGGCCATTATCCCTGTGCCACCCAGGGTGTAAGGAATTCCATCTCTTCTCTAAATTGAGTCTTACCCACACAGCGACACACACACACACACACACACATAGAGGGCATAAAACTGAATTATAATACATTCATTTCCTGGAGACTTATCCTAACCATCCAATCCAGTATCATAGGATGTCTTGTCATATCTGTTGTCTGTCTGTCATAATATTGCCCCCAACGTGGCAGCAGTAACACCCCGGGATGTTGTAGTGAGCAGTTGTTTCTTAATGTTGCATATTTTAATATGGTTTCACTATATTTAAAAATAAGAGATAATCAGTTTTTTAATATTAAAAAGATATCTAAGTTGAATCAGTTTTTTTTCCTTTCATTGTAATATTCTTTCTCTCTGTGGTGACCAAAATCAATCGCAGTCTTTGGTCTGGTCAAAAAATTACCAGCTTATGTTTAACTGAGGCTTGATCAGATTTATCTGGTGGCTATAATCAAAACTGACTATCCTTTTAATTTGAAATTCCTTTTTTGTGTTTCTCTGGGGTTTGTGTCCTTATCAAGCTACGCTGTTGGAATAGTAATGCAAAGTGAGGATTTTATTTAATTCAGCCTCCTGTTAGCTTATTGGCCGCATCACATTAAGAAGAGATTACTAAAAGTCCAGTATGGGTAGGATGTTTGATTACAGCATTATTCAATCAGACTTGAACAAATCAGAGCCTGTCTTTTAAATCTGTAACTATAACTGTTCACCTTGAGCTCTAACCTTTAATAATAATAAGCATACTTTTTGACAAAGCTTATTATGACACTGTACCCTCCCTGATGTACTGACCGTTTCTTCTTCACTTACATATTTTCACTCACTGTTATTATTAAACTCTGGCTCTTTTCCACAGTCTACCTTTGTCCTGTCTTCCTCTCCTCACCCTCAAGTTGTGGCTGATGGCTGCCTCTACCAAAGCCTCGTTCTGCTGGAGCTTTCTTCCTGGAGAAAGGGAGTTTTCCTTCCTACAGTCACAAAGTGCTTGCTCACAGGGGTCATCTGTTTGTTGGGGTTTTCCCTGTATTATCATAGGGCCTTTACCTTTAAATACAAAGTGCTTTGAGGTGACTGTCGTTGTGAAGTGGCCCTATATAAATTAAATTGAATTGAATTACTATAGCAACATACAGAAGTCCATATGTTCATTTGTCACTAGTTCATTGTACAAATGAATCACTTTAATGGATGTCTATACTGATATGAAATAAAATTATTAGTAGCTTACTAGCTTTGAATATAGTAAAAAGTAAACAAGAGATAGGAAAGTTTGACTTCAACCAAAGTCCAGCAGCCGAGCTGGCATATCAGTAAGCCAGCGGTAAAAACAGCCAAGTTTGTTGATGTTCAATTCTTAATGACTTTATTCATTTATTTAGATTAGCAGTACACAGCTGGAGGGACTTGATATGAGCCATGTAGGTCTGTCCTTCTATGCTAACCACCACTAATGAGGTTCAACAAAATTAAGACTGCAATTTTCAGTCATCTAGTTTTTTGTCAATATCAAAGGGAACCATTAACGACGGGTAAAAAAGTTGCAGGTTTGATACCACTGGCCTAGATGTTAGACTCCAGTGATTTGTGAGGACGTATTGCTGTTTCTATAGACATTTTTACAGATTTCATGAATCGCAGAAATTCCTCTCTAAAATTTCTGACTGAATTTCTTATTCTCTCTACTAACTCATGACAAAGGTTGAAACTTTGGTTCATTGTGCACAGACTAAAACCCTGTCTGTAAGTCTCAGATGAAGTAAAAACAAGATAAAGATTATTGTGGTAACTTTAACTCACATGTAAACCTAAATGCTATACATTAAGGTCTTTATGAAGTGCACTGGTAAATTATAATGCACACTGGGCATGTGAACATCTCAGTATTCAAGAGTTGGTGCATAAGCACACAACTGGTCAGCTACAAAGAAGAACTTGAACTATTAAAAACTGAGTCAAGTCTGAGGCTGACAGGTTGGATCTTAATTGACCCAAAGTGGCCAGTGCACAGCAAATCTTTGTTAGTAGAAACATGACCCTTTCTGTGGCACCGGTAAAGCTACACATTCCACCCCAACAAGACAAAATCAGGTATGTAATGAGCATTATAGCCCTGTAGGACAACTGAATTTTTGCTGCATATGTTTTTCCTCCTCATTGAAATTTGGCATCCTTTAGTCTCAACAATGGCAGAAACATTAAAGCGGAGTTTCTTGCAGCCACTACTATCTTATGTGTTCTTCACAACTAAATGAGGGACAAGATATGTTGTGAATAGGGCCTGTTCATACTCTCTTCTGCCCCAGGTGGGTGCTAATTATCACCACTTTGCCTGTACACAGGGCTACATCCACCCCCTCTTATACGGTCACTGTGCCGAAACCTAGACACCCTCTAGACCCCAGGAGCCTCAGTGCACCCGTACAGTACTGAAAGATCAGCCCCCCATCACCACCACCTTCCGCCTTCCTTACCATCTCTTCCCCTTCCCTTTCCCCTACCCCAAAACCAACCCCTCCCAGTTTTCATCCTCCGAGCACCCACACCCTTCCTCACCCTCCAACCCCCATCCTCACCATGTAGCTATCCCACTGCCCTGCCATCTCGCAGCATTCCGCGGGCCGTGCACACAGAGGCCTATTGTGTGGGCTGGGAGACGGCAGGAGGCTATATACAGTCAGAGCACCAGAGAAAAGGCATGTGTAGGGCTGAACTGGGCTCAGTATTCCTGCTGTACTTTGAAACAGATCTGTAACTGAAGTTGTGCTGGAAATCAGCGCTATTCCTGTAACATCAGTTTAAAGAGAGCTAATATCAATGCAACACTGATGAATGTCAAATGATTGCTACACAGCTCTCTTCTGCGTTCGTGTTTGGAGGTTATACATACTCAGCACTTGTTGGATGCTGTAAATGGTGGCAGTAATTTCTCTAAACCACCAGTGTTGCTTCTTCTGCCATTGCATAAACACTTGATATTTATAGTTTTGTAGTTTGCAGTTTGTTGTCTATGATTATGATTTGAGGGTTATTTAGAAGATGTAATATAAGAGACTCAGAGTTATTTTTCAAGTAACCAATGAAGCTCCACCACATCTTTCTCTGTGTGACACAGCAACATTGATTTGACACCACAGTGGACAGAGTTAGTGCGGAGTGGCACTGTGTACTCCTTCTTGTGTTAAAGATTGCTGATTATTGGTTCAGCTGGACCGTTAAATTCCTGAAATGTTTTTGTTGTTGGACTCATTAGCTTTATTGCTGGTTTGTCCTGTCCTGTTAAACTTGACGACTACATTTTAAAAATCATTTTAAACAAGCATCTGTTTTCCTAGGTATCAGCTGTACTATGAAAATCAAACTTTATAGTACAATGAATGCTTCTGTGAATACTTCTGCTGCATCAGTTTTCTTCCTCGAGTGCAATTCCAATATACGAAACTGCTCACTGCTCACACAGGTCCAGGTAAGAAGTCAGTTTCAGATCTTTCTTTTCTCTGTGTGGAATGAAGAGGGGCTCTCTAGAAGGTCATGACCCTGGAATTACTGGTCCTTTGCTCATGACAGACTCCTTTTCAAGCTCACTAATCTGGGTCTATCCACCAGAGAGATCTAGTAAAGATCATGCAGATCTTTCATCTCTATTTTATTTCAGCTTCACTGGAAATGCTGTAAATCTGGTATATATTGGATTTTTGCATGAACTGTTGCCTCAAGATCAGCTAACTCTTGATTGCAGAACCTTTTGCCCTAACTCAAAGGCCAGAAGAATTATCCATTTAACTGGATAGCCACTTGTTACTTGTCTTTGTCCAAAGAGAGAAGCCTCTCAGAATGTCTGACTGTAATGAGAGCGTGACATAGCTGCTGATTGGTCAGCTCAACACTTAAAGGTTGTCTAAAGTCTGCAGTTTAATCTATAATCCAAAAGGCTAAACTGACCCAAACAACCCTGCTGACCCACTATTGAGTTGCCATAAACTGAGAGTTTAACTGCAAGTAGCGGTTCATTACTCAGAAAACAAAAACATGTATTTTGTTCTCTTTTGCAAAGGTTAGATGCATTTCTAATATTGTATATGTTGTGTTGTATATATTTTTCAAATAAATATAGCAGTCTGGTGAAACTTTACTGTCAAAGTGCTCACTAAATCACGACAATATGACCAGAGAAAATTCAATGTGGAACGCTTTATGACTTTATGGGATTATTCCCAGAACTTTTTGATTGCACCTTGTGTGCTGACAGAATCAACTCTCTATTTACCTCCTCTCCAAAAATCTTATGATCCAAATAAAAACAACCAGTGGGCATCAATCAGTCACTAATGCACATGTAGAGCCCCTTTACTGAAAAAATATGTTTTTTTGTGCAAATAGAAATCAATTTTTTGAAGAAGGGATTGCTGTATTGTTGATATGTACCAGGATGTTTGCAACCTCCTTAACCATCAAAATGAGACCCCCTCCCCCCTTTTGATCTGTTTAATTCAGTTGAAGAATCGTCTGAAGAAAATGCTATAGTTTGTGTGTAGTCATTTCCCATGTGACCAACATCATCATATATGTTCCTATTAAAACATTTTTGGTGTATATCCTGATATTAATTGATACTTTCTTTAAGTTTGTTCACAAGACAGAAATATGAGTCACTCTAAAACAGGCATTTCATAATGCCCTGACACAGTGGCATGTGACTGACCTGTGCTCTGCTTCATGCAGCCTCCTTTGTAATGTGAAAGTGTAGGTGCATCTCCTAGCCAGGCCAGGCCAGGCCAGGCCAAGCAGGGCAAGGGAAGAAGGAGGGTTTGAGTTAAAAAAAAAAAAAAAAAGTCCCTGGGAGAGTTGACGGTGCTGGACTGAGGGGAGGGAGATGAGGTTCAGGTTTCAGCCTGACAGGGGGTCTGGGGGAAGGACTGGTATTTTGGAATATACGAAGATCCATACAAGGCACAGTGACATAAAACCGCGGTGCCTGCACTGACACAGTGGGTGCAGAGTGCCAGCTGGGGCCCCGCGGTGGATTCCACTTAGATTTTGGAGGGTTTGACTGCATGGTGCCATAAGTCTCCGGGAACACACTTAACATACCACTGACTGAAAGCCTGGTCTCCTCCATCCCTTTATTTCTCACCCAAGCTCTTGCATGTCTAATTTTTAGACATGTTCAGCTTTGTGGACTCAAGGACTGTTCTGCTACTTGTAGCATCCCAAGTTGTTTTACTATCCGTGGTCAGATGTCAGGAAGAGGATGACCGTAAGTTGCAGTATTTTTCTTTTGCACTTCCTTATTTATAATTGAATTGTAATTCTGATTCCATCACCAGTCTTTTCTGTTTCTATCTTTGTAGATCTAGAAAATCCAATGAAAGTTGTCTGTTTTCACAAAAAGAACTGTGGATACATGTTTCTTTTTCTATGTACACTTTTTAGACAATTTTTTCAAAGCAGTAATTAAATGTTATTGATGCTGTCTGCTTGTAAAATATCTCCCGAAGGAAGTTAATAGATTTCTTTTCAGTAGATAGGTAAGGTTGACAAGGTGCATCTGTGTGGGATGGAGGACCAGGTGAACAAGTGCCTGTTTGTCCTCACCTGGGTCCTACAACTCAGCCTTTCATGCTCTGTTTGATTACTTTGTAGTGAAAGTTTTTAGCCAAAAAATGAAGAAAAAGAAAAGCTTATAATACAGCATCTAGATGCTATTTTTTTTGCTAGTATTGAGCAGAAACACTTTGGTAACAACACTTAACAAATAAAAAACTAAGTTTACTTTTTCTTAAGGACTTGTAGAAATAAACCTTCCCCACAGATTTTGGCCGGAGCAGTCTAAGGTTTTTTTCCACGATGTTAAGTGACAGTGCCAGACAGTGCCTGACCCCAGACTAGCAGGCTCAAAGGGTAGCAGGACAGTGTGCACAGCAAGGAGTCAACAGATGATGGACATATAGGTGTATTTATAGCAAGACAAATTTCACTGTAACTGCTTTTATTTCCACATCTTCTTGTTTTTAATAGCTTTTGCTTTAATTCCAAAGTTTCATTTTTTTACAATTCAGTTCAGGAGGTTTCATTAGCAAGTAGCCAGACTAATCAATCCTGACTTAAACATTCATGTTACATATATATGCTATATATATACATATATATAAGTATCACTTTGACAAATAGACCTAAAACACAGATAGCAGGAGTTAGTAGGCCCAGTTCTAAGCTGTATAAGCTGCATAATCGAAACAAATCACCCATTCTTAATTCCCCAGCGTGTTTGCCCTGGCGCTTAACATAACTATGGGATCCAGATGGAGAAATGTAGAAGGACCCTCTGTTTACTTAAAGCAGCAGCGTGTCAATTGGGCATGCTGTCCCTATAAGAGAGGGTCATTCATTCGAGCAGCAGAGCAGGCCTGCAGGTTAAATATGCTCAGCCAGTGATGTGAAATGCCTCAATCAGGGCTTCAAACATAACGGCTAACTGTGGCTTGTGTTTACATTGCACTTTACGCTGCTATTAAACTCTCTTTACGATAACTTAGAGGCATTTCTTTACATACATTGTGTGCTAAATTTAAAACTCGTGAATTACTGTTGTGCTCCACAGCTACTGATTTACAACAGTGTGTTTTGGGGTCAGATCAGCACCTGTTCATCTGTAACAAAGGACCAAGTCTTCTCACTCCACTTTTTTTTTAAATCACTAAAGCACATATTTTTTAATCCAGTTTTGACTTTTTTTTAATGGTCAACCACCCAGTGTTACAGTGTTCAGAGTTTTTGTTTGCAACCAAATAACTTTTTTTTGCTTCTTCCATCTACGCCTATACTCAATAATCCCTCCTCTTCTGCTGTTACTCCTCCCACTTCCTTGCCTTGCCCCTCGACCCCTAACATCCTCTTATCCTTGTCTTAAACCAATTATTTTTTTAAAACATCTATTATGCCAACTCACAACATTGTTCAAATGCTGTTACCTCCCCCTGTCTAATTCTCTCTTGAACCCTCTTATTGCTCCTATTTCTGCTTTGCCACCTGACCCCTGCTGGCCACCACAGAGGAGTCAGGGGGTTGCATCCAGGATGGCCAGCTGTATAATGATAAGGATGTGTGGAAGCCAGAGCCGTGTCGTATCTGTGTGTGTGACAGCGGAGCAGTTCTGTGTGATGAGATAATCTGCGAGGAGATCAAAGAGTGTGCCAACCCTATCATCCCATCTGGAGAGTGCTGTCCCATCTGCCCTGCTGATGCCAGTGCCCCTTTTGGTTGTAATTTATTTATTCACATACCCATAAATAAATTACTCTTTTAGCTTGCACTCATCTCTTTCCTGGCTAACGCTTTTGAATGGGGAACTGCCACTGGATCCAAATAGTCTGCCTGATCAGAACTAGAGTGGTTACTGATTTGTGGCCAAGAGCAGCTACAATTTCTATTTTTATAATTTTTTTTTTTTTTTTTATAAATTTTGACATTTCTAAAAAGAAAAAGAAATCAGTTGCCAGCCAATGTTCCCTGTTCCAGAGTGACTTTTTTTTTTAGATGGTTTTATGGAAACTAGATAAGCAACATGATCAGGATTTTTTGCAGTCCCAGTGAAAGTCTTTTCATGTGGGATTTGAATCCTGTCATGTGCTTTCTGATCCGCACATAAACCAGCAGAGACACTTCTGCTCAATTTAACACAAAGCTGAGATGAAGTCCTCATATTGTGCAAGAACTCAATGATTCATTTGACCCATTTTGAGGCGTTCTACAAATTTCAATAGTCTCTTGAAGGTCTTTCCAACCTTTCATGTCAAAATGACTGTAAATATGTGTTTCCTCAAAGTTTCAAGTTTTTGTGAGCAGCTGCTGTACTCCAGCACTGTCTTCAAAAATCTGCTGTTAAATTCATATTGTGATCAAGACGTTGAAAGACAGAATATTTATGATTTTGTAGAATTGCTTCTTCTTTTGCTAAAAAGTTTGGGAAAACAATGGGCCTCTTAGGCTCTAATGTTTAAGGTCCTTTCCAGATTGGTTACAAATTTTCTATTAAAATAAATTTGACAATACAATGTAAGATATACATCTTAAAACAAACACACTAACAGCAGTTGCCCTTCTTTATTAAATAAGTTCACTTTTTTTTCTATTATTTACATTTTGCATGATTGAGTCTAAACCTTCATTTCTTAGTCTGAGCTTGTTTCTGCTTCATCTCTTGCATCAGTAATATGATCTGGATGGGTTTTATGCGTTTGGGTTTGGTAAATGTTATTTGATCACTTCAGCATCTTTGGATTTCCTTACAGGTCTCCTTTCTAAGAATCACAGAGTAGCTTTTAAATCAATCATGTGTTTGAAATCTCACTTCAAGGTATAACTTTTAATAATGCTCTTTCTTTCCTCTTGTTCCTCCTTCTGCATCATCAGAAACAATTGGTGCTAAGGTGAGTCAGTGATCTCCAGCAACTTATGCACAAAAATTATATTTCCTTTGTAATTGTGGTGCAGTGAACTGTCAGACAACTCATACAGTTTGATTCTTATATCATTCAGGGCCAGAAAGGAGAACCAGGAGACATTGCAGATGTAAGTATGGACGCTCACGAATATAAAACTGCTAAATAACGCTTTAAATAATTGTTGTTACAGTTCCTCTTAGATAATTCTACCTGACCAAACAAACATTTTGGGCATCTTTTGTTCACTTTTATTTGAATGGAATTACAGGATTTAAATATCTGATCAACTGTCCATCTATGTTCATTATATTCAGCCTAAAAGCAAATCACGTTTTTATCACTGGTTCTATCTTTTATAACCCACTTTTGCTTGTACTTTCAATGTGTTTCCCCTTAACAAATGTGGCAAAGTTTCTTATGTTTCTCATGAGTGAGAAACTCAGTGTGAATGTTTCTGACTTTCTATTAAATGAGGAAAAATCCTGCATTCCTGGGACATAATGAACCCAGTCAAATCCTCTTAGATCTTCTCAGCAACTTTCCTCCAAGTGCACATGTCAGAAGAAAAAAACGCCAGCCAAATTAGAGGTTAAAGGAGGTGGTGGTCATACAAAAACTTGTCCTGTCAAATCAAATCCTTTTAATGTTCACCTCCTACAAAGCTGGAATGTTTTCTAATTTTAGGAAGTTCAAACTAGTACAAAATCACCGGTTACGACACCAATGTAGACACAGTTATGAAAACAGCCTCAAAAACATTTTTGTCTTTCTGTAGGTTGTAGGACCAAGAGGACCACCAGGCCCTATGGTAAATATCAAAGATTTGGCTATGTTCTCCATATTTATATGCTTCACAACAACGTGACCTTTCTTCTGAATAGGACTTTCAGGAGTTTTGTGAATGCTACTGAGGCTTTTATGTTTGTTTTTGTAGGGCCCCCCAGGTGAGCAGGGACTACGAGGAGAAGCTGGCGCTAAAGGTGATAAGGTAAGACACAACAAAATGTGTGCAAAAAAAAACCCTTTTACCAATCTTTCAGCACTGGGTCCTTAGATACTGGGTGAAGCAGCATTATCAGAACTAGGAGAATGGCCTGTAGAGTTTGCACTTATCTTATTACTACTCATGTAAAATCTTTATTTATTTGGATGCAGCAGGTGGATGAAGTCACACAGATGACAGTTTTTGTAAAATCTGCTTTATTTTGGTAACTCCTTTTCCTACTCTCATTTGTGTAGGGAAATCCTGGACCTCGAGGAAGAGATGGTGAGCCTGGCACCCCCGGAAACCCCGGCCCACCTGGCCCACCTGGACCTCCAGGACTCGGAGGGGTGAGAATAAGGACTGTAAAATATGGCATATGCAAAATTTGAGCAATAGCTGCTTTTTTGCAACACTTTATTGTTAATGTGTAAATCTTTTATGAAGCTTCTATTTGGCTGCACTTAACTTGTTACAAGAGCGCAAAACAGGCCACACAATTTATAATGCATGAAAGTAGAAAGAGGAAAAAAGAAGAAAAAGTCACAAAGAGGTGAACAGACAAACAAACAGGTGGGCACACTGACACCTGTTTTTGAAGCAAGATGAGTGAAAAATAGAGTGACGGTAACAGGTGTAAACCCCCATTCATGGCACAGATGTACCATTCACATTACTATTTGTGGCTCACTTTGCTTAGGCAGATAAACTGACTCTTGGTCTATTTTGTGTGTTTACAGAACTTTGCTGCTCAGATGGCTCAGGGTTTTGATGAGAAGGCTGGAGGAGCTCAAATGGGTGTGATGCAGGGACCAATGGTATGTATTGCTGGGTGCATCTAACAGGGTGACTGTACTGTATGTTTACAGTTTCATCGTGAGAAAAAACGAGAAAATTTTTTGTTGCAAATATTCATCTGGTCTGCAAATCACTGCTGAAAATAATTACTGAAAAATAACCAATACCTCACTCAGATTGCTGCAGTGCTGCCACCTTGTGGCTCAATAATTTCATCCCAACAGAGAGCCTTACTATAACCTTTTAAAATCCTGCTTTCTGAACTGAATGCTGAATCTGCACACAAATAGAAATAGATAAAAATAGTATGAATTTGCCTCAGTGGACACATCACATAAAATATTGAAATCTTTCTATGAAAGGTTTTGAACTGGATACCAGTCTTTAACCTCAAATATTTTTCTTAGCTGGGACAAGATTTAAATTTGACTTTACTCTTACTAGTTCTGAATGGTTAATGTGTAACTGGTGAAACCTTTATTTACTCAGGACACCTGTATTCATTTGGTAAATTTGTTCCACTACTTGTTAAAATAAATGATGCCAGACTGATGTTCTCTGTATTTGTTGTGTTTCTTTTGTAGGGTCCTATGGGTCCTCGGGGTCCTCCTGGGCCTAGCGGAGCTCCTGTAAGTACTCTGATCACAGCCCAAATCATTATATGATTAGGTTTTATAATCAAATAGCTTATTTGAACACATTTCTAATGCTATGTATTATCATCTGTTACAATAGGGGCCACAAGGTTTCCAAGGGTCCCCCGGAGAGGCTGGAGAGCCCGGTCCCGCTGTAAGTATTAGTATCAATCCCAGAATGTATCTGTATGTCTTACAAACGAGCTGAGGTGCATATGAGGTGTAAATCTTGGGGTTTGCCAACAACACATACACTGTCAAAAACAATACTGATTATAAATGTCATGATTGTTCATTGTAAAAAAAAAAAAAAAAAAAAAAGAGATCTCTATTATTTGCTCAAAATTTAATACCAAATTGATGGCCTTAATGGCAATTTAAGGCAGAGATATATTTTACATAACATATGAATTTTTGTCTTTATATGTGGATTGTCAGTATTAAAGCTCTTGCTTTGCGTTGATACAGGGACCTATGGGACCTCGTGGACCACCTGGACCTTCCGGAAAACCAGGAAGTGATGTAAGTCATATTCATAGCAAAATTCAAAACTCTTAAAATACATGCAGATTTATTGTTATATATATATATATATATATATATATATATACATATACATATATATATATATATATATATATATATATATATATATATATATATATATATATATATATATATATATATATATATATATATATATATAGATAGATAGATAGATAGATAGATAGATAGATATAGATATATACATATATGACCTTCTTAGACGGTCAGACCACATTTTTATTTGGAAAAAAACAGTTTTGTTTTCCATGTAAAAATCACATTTTTTAAAATCTTCATTTACTTCATACTTAGTTATTTTTCACAACCTATCCCCACCTCCATAATGTACTTCAGTTATACACTCCATGTGCCACCAGGGGGCACTGTGTATCTCCAAAAATTACCAACGAACATGGTGACTTCACAATACACAGCCTTCAAACACAGTACAGTGAAGGGCCATTGCAGCTACATCTTATCTTGCAGCTACAAAGCTTCAGCATGTAATCCTGAATTTTGCTGCTGGTTTTTAGGGTGAATCTGGCAAACCTGGCAAACCTGGTGAGCGTGGACCGGCAGGGCCTCAGGTGAGCAAATAATAATTATTCAAATATTTTTAACTTCATACTTAAATAAAAAAAAAAAACAACTTTAATCTATTGCTGCATGATTGTTTTTATTTCAGGGAGCTCGTGGATTCCCTGGAACTCCTGGACTTCCTGGCATCAAAGGACACAGAGTGAGTGTTTCAGTTCAGTCACATGTTTCACAAAACTGTGGCTGCTCATTGATTGCATGTGGTGACTGACTGATGTCTAAGTCCTGATTATGAGCTTTCTTTGTAGGGTCACCCTGGTTTAGATGGAGCTAAAGGAGAGACCGGTGCAGCAGGAGCTAAGGTAAGGTCATCTTTTGTGACAGTGTGGGTTATCCAGAAATAACACTTTTTCAGCTTACTTCTGCTATTTTGTGCTTACTCATGGTAATTTTGTTCCTTTCAGGGTGAGGCTGGTGCTCCTGGAGAGAACGGTGCCCCTGGACCCATGGTGAGTTGCCACCATCGCTTTTTCTAGTCTGCGACGCTCTGAACTTTCTGACAACATCAGTAAATTTGCATAGCATATTAGGCTGCAGCAATAAAATAAATAATGAAGATATTTATATATAAATCATTCTTTTATAGGGTCCACGTGGTCTGCCTGGTGAGAGAGGACGTCCTGGAGCTGCTGGAGCTGCAGTAAGTAACATTTTTGCAGCTGCTTAAGGCTATTCAACAGGAATTTATTTCTCATTTGCTATTTATTATGGTTTTGAATCTTTTATTAGATCATAACACTGTGATGAACCAAACTAAATTGACCTGTCTTTGCTATCCTTAGGGTGCCCGTGGAAATGATGGCTTGCCTGGCCCTGCCGGTCCACCTGTATGTATCATAGTCGCCGCTATGTGGCCATTTCGTGCTGTTGATTTTTCTTTAATCTGTTGCCTTTGATCTGATGATTCTTTTTTATTTCTCTACAGGGACCAGTGGGTCCTGCTGGAGCTCCCGGTTTTCCAGGATCTCCAGGAGCAAAGGTTTTTACACAACATATCATCCAGGAAACATTTGCTGTTGAAGAGCTTGTGTATTAAAATAAAACAGAAAAAAAGACTTACAAGAGCCACTACATCAGTCTTTGTTCACTCTGGTTGTAGGACACTAAATTCCAGTTTTCCACAACACTGTATGTTTAGTTATTGTTATTTTTTCATAGACAAATATACAACTATGTCAAACTTCTTGCTAAAGAAGATAAACTGCCCTTCAAATTCTTTTTAAATTCAGTTGACTTATTTTGAATAACTCTCATAGACAATGAAACAACAGTATTATATTCAGCTCTATGGCAGGGAGGCACCAATACACAGCTCAAAGAAATCTACAACCAATACCGTTTTACTATGTTAATGATAAATTCGTTGTGCCTTTTTTAGGGAGAAGCTGGTCCTACTGGTGGCCGTGGCGCTGAAGGACCCCAGGGGCCACGTGGAGAGGCTGGTACCCCAGGATCGCCCGGACCTGCTGGAGCATCGGTTTGTTTGCCTTCACTGTTCATAAACATTCAGACTTTGATTTTGATTCATTTTCATTTGTTGATCAGGTTGTTGTTAATATAATGCTTCTTGTTCTATGCAGGGTAACCCTGGTACTGATGGTATTCCCGGAGCTAAAGGATCTGCTGTAGGTTTACACTTTTGTTAGTGGTTTTAATGTCTTTCTTTAGGTTAAATTTTATTCAATAAATATTTCTCTTCATTCTGATATTTGATTATTCCTTTCCTCAATGAAGGGTGCTCCTGGTATTGCTGGTGCTCCTGGATTCCCCGGCCCCCGTGGCCCACCTGGACCTCAGGGAGCAACAGGACCTCTAGGGCCCAAAGGACAGGCTGTAAGTCAACTGAGATAGTCTGAAGTTATGCTAAATTTAAATATTTTGTAATGTTGTGATTATTTATTATTGTGGCTGCCTTCTTTTCTTGTGTTGTTCAGGGAGACCCAGGTCTTCCTGGATTCAAAGGTGAAGCTGGACCGAAGGGAGAGCTTGTGAGTTTCAGTTTTTTGTGATCATAAATATACATGACCACATAAAAAATTTATGTGGAATTACTCCCTAGAGTAGATTCACTGAAATATCTTTATCTTTTCCAGGGCCCTATTGGTCCTCTAGGTCCCCCTGGCCCTCCAGGGGAAGAAGGAAAGAGAGGTGCCAGGGGAGAGCCTGGGGGCGCTGGACCAATTGGACCTCCCGGAGAGAGAGTAAGTGGTCAGGACATGCATTACATGTTACTGGTCACATCTGACTAAAAAGAAGGGTAAACATGGTTACTGTATTCACAGTCTAATCAAATATATCTTGATTTCTGTGATTCCTCCCAGGGAGCCCCTGGAAACCGTGGTTTCCCTGGACAGGATGGTCTTGCTGGTGCAAAGGTTGGTCCCTGCAAAATGAGATGTTTTGAAAAGTTATAATCATTTTATCTCAGTGATACCACAGCATGACAGTGCTGCATGAGAAAGATACTACAACAAGTGATTTTTCTATAACATATTTAAAGTTTCCACCTTTGGTCTTTTCTTCTTCAGGGTGTCCCTGGAGACCGTGGTGTTCCTGGTGCTTCTGGGGCTAAAGGCGCTACTGGAGAACCTGGACGCACAGGAGAGTCTGGTCTCCCTGGAGCCAGAGTGAGTCTTCCAACTTTATGCAGTGTTGCACATTTTTGTGGTTTTTGTAGGATGTTTACTGTGGCAGTTTTTTTATGACTGATTTGATTTTGATTTGAATGGAGCTGACAGTCTCTGTTGCTTGTGCCTTTCACGCAGGGTCTTACTGGTCGTCCTGGAGATGCTGGTCCTCAAGGCAAAGTTGGACCAGCTGTAAGTACAATATTAATTACAATTACATTGAATGTGATTTATAAATTTACTTCCATAAAATTTGAAATTAAAATAATAGAGCAGCTGATCCTGTTCTAAAAAATACAAGCTTTGCATTCAGTAGGGTTACTAACACCATGATCTACAGTTTCATTGTTGCTTTATGGAAATCATAAAGATTAAACAGAGCAAAATGCTTACAACCTTCTGCTGCCTGTTTAGACTTAAGAAGAATTTTGCATGACTGGCGCAATAATCCTCAGAGTAAAATCATAATAACATCCAGGTTTTAGCTTCCAGGCTAATACCTGGTGATTTACAGTGTTTATCCGTAATTTTGACAGGGTACCCCTGGTGATGATGGCCGCCCTGGCCCACCTGGTCCTCAGGGAGCCCGTGGTCAGCCAGGAGTGATGGGATTCCCTGGACCAAAGGGAGCCAATGTAAGAGTCTGAAGGTTTCTATAACAACAGACAAGCGGCACTTCCACATCTCATGATGATGTTCTTATCCCTTTGATCCCCAGTGCTAAAGAAACTTCCTACAGTTTATAGTGTATGATTTCTCTTTGACAGGGTGAGCCTGGAAAGCCTGGAGAGAAGGGACTGGTGGGTCGCCCAGGTCTGAGAGTAAGTATAGCTTTCCATAAGTGCTTAACCATCATCGATTTCTCTCTCTAGGTCCTTTTTCCTAACTAAAGTGCTCTTAATTAGGGTCTGTCCGGAAAAGATGGAGAGACTGGTCCTGCTGGCCCTAATGGGCCTGCTGTAAGTATTCCGTATAACAACATGTTTTGAGACACTTTTATAGCCAGCAAACAGACTTTTATGTTTGATTGATCAAATGTGTTTGCGTTTATCATCTTAGGGACCTGCTGGAGAGAGAGGAGAACAAGGATCTCCTGGACCTCCTGGCTTCCAGGTGAGATCATTTTCTGACCCATCCCATCATATGACTTTTGGTAAAACCTAAACATGTGCACAATGTCCGTGCCTTAAACATTAGAAACTTTAGTAATTATGAGTTTCAGCAAGTATTTAAGCTAAAGAAGGATCACCTTTTATGGATTTCGACATCACAGCTTTCAAAGACACCTCAGAATCATGTATTATAAACAAACTTACAGATAATATTCTAGTCCATACTTACTGATTGCATTTCAATAACTATTTTGCTATTATGGGCAGGGTCTACCTGGACCATCTGGTGCCCCGGGAGAAGCTGGAAAATCTGGAGAGCCGGTGAGGTTTTACTCTATCCAAATAATTTGTTGCACCTGCACTTCTCTGTTTTCTGACAAACATGTCAACAACAGTGTATTCTACAGTACATGTGACGCTGCCTACATGCAAAATACATTTAATGGGAAACTTTCTGCTAAAATAACACAAAATGGCTTATTAAATGCCAAAACAGTCGAAAAACAGATGTTGTTAATTTGTTTTATTAAGTATTGTAATGTTTTATTTAGGCTGTTTTTATAGTGTATAATTCAGTTTTTATAGTTAAGTGGCTGCTGTAACAACTTTTTCATGAATAAATATTCTCTTTATTTAAAAACCAGAGTGGTCTATGTGATCATTGGTCCTTTATTTATCCAGGTGAAAATCTAATTGAGATTAAAATTTCATTTCCAAGAAAGACCTGGCATCCTGGCAGCATCATCTTTAATTACGTAGCATTTTTTAATTTTAACGTGAACATGTAAAACTCTTTCTGTTGTCAGGTTTTAAGTGTTAAAACAAAAAAAAAACAAACAAAAAATGATAAAGTTTGTCGTTTCTGCAGGGTCTTCCTGGAGAGGGTGGAGCTCCTGGTGCTGTTGGACCCAGAGTGAGTTTCCACCAATTATGTGTATCATATGTGTACATAGAACTAAAGTTTGCTGTTGGTTTCATACATGTAATCTTTTTGTTTTGTCTTTGCTGAGCTATTCCTTATATGCTTTGCTTCTCTTCTTATCCAATATCGCTCTGTCTTATTACAGGGCGAACGTGGTTTCCCTGGTGAGAGAGGTGGTGCAGGAACCCAGGGTCTTCAGGGACCTCGTGGACTTCCTGGAACACCAGGCAGCGATGGACCCAAGGTCAGTGGATGACTCAGACTAACTTCTGGTTGCAGGTTCAAGATTCTTAACTGCCCTTCTCACATGCAGATGAATACCCACAATAACATCATCTGCTGATATTTTTATTATTCATGCCCATAGTCAATGTTCAGATTAAAAAACCCACACAAATCTGTGCTGACTACATTTAAGGTTGTGACTCCAGAACAACATAATATCATTGCTGTCACCTCTCTAGTCTCTACTATTTGCCTGACAGCCTCATAGCACCAATTAGAGTGACAAAAGCTTTGTCACAACCCACATCAAACCAGGATGTGTCACTTTTACGTCACAGTTTCTACTTAGCTAAACAAAAGAGATATGATCTCCTGATTAGTCAAATTTGAATGTGCTGACGTGCAGATTTTCTTACCTTTGAACGTACTAACACTGTCTGTTCCTCCATATTTTCCAGTCTTGGTGTGATGGTATCACATTATAGGTTTTCTTATCTAACTCTCAGCAAGTAACACAGTAAGCACTTTTCTCAAAACATCAACTTTTCTCAACGTGAAATAAGAAGAATTAAATTAAAAAATTTTAAAAAATCAAGTCTGTTTAATTTCAGGTGGAAATGTTTAACATCTGCAGCCTTGGTCAACTTGTTTTCTGCAGCACCATATAATTTGAACGACTGAGACTTTTCCAGATGTTTTTTAATCTAAGGAGCTTGGAAAGTTTTATTTAAGTTTTTTTTTCATAACATCATCAAATAGAGAGGAAAGATGAAAGATTTGGATTGACAAGTGCTCTCCTAATTGTGGTCCATCTTGCTTTTATCAGGGAGCTATTGGACCAGCTGGCTCTCCTGGAACCCAGGGACCCCCAGGCCTGCAAGGTATGCCAGGAGAGAGAGGAGCTGCTGGTATCACAGGACCCAAGGGAGACAGAGTGAGTGATAGATTCTTTATTTTCACTTTGTGAATTGCTTTCTAAGTTAAAATGTAGCTTACAGTAGTAAAGAATAAAGTAGTGTAAAAACTGCATTGTAAATATTGCGTTCTGTTCTGTATGATTAAAACACAGCTTATCGTTTTGCCCACAGGGTGACAATGGTGGAAAAGGAACTGAGGGTGCTCCTGGAAAGGATGGTGCTAGAGTGAGTTCAAAATATATTTGATCTCTTCTTATGTTTGATACATCTTTACAGTTTAAACCCCATAAATCATTCATCAAACAAGTGTAACATTCAGTGACACCTACATTATATTCTAATGTGTTTCCTCCTCTCTCCTCTTTCCTAGGGTTTGACTGGTCCTATTGGTCCTCCTGGCCCAGCTGGACCCAATGGTGCCAAGGTAAGAATAATCCTTTGCTTTGTTACGTGAATAAACAGTGATTTAAATTAGAATTTATATTGTATATTAACCATTTTAGTTGTTTGAATGATAGTTTCTCTTTTATCCAGGGTGAGACTGGACCTACTGGGCCTGTTGGTGTTAGTGGTGCTCGTGGTGCTCCTGTAAGTACCTTTTCTTGTGTTCAAGTATCAGTAGCACAGAACAAGTATACATCAGAATGATCAGGTCTGATACAGAGGCCTGGGTTTATAATATTAGAGCTCTTTCTCAATAAAAATTCTACTCTTCTAGAGAAGAGCACCAATAATAATTAACATCATTATAATAAGATAATGGGTGGATCAGGATGCAGGATTGCACATCAGAATAACTAAGCATCATCCTTCTTGTGTTTTCACAGGGTGACCGTGGTGAGGTTGGTCCTCCTGGGCCTGCTGGTTTTGCTGGACCTCCTGTAAGTAAAGTCCCCATAATTCATTCTTTACATATGGAATTCAAAAAAAACATTTATTGATGTTCAGCTTCTATCTTTATCTGATGAATATATTTAGGGTGCTGATGGTCAGCCTGGTGCTAAGGGAGAGCTTGGTGAGCGTGGACAGAAAGGAGAGTCTGGTTCTCATGGACCTCAGGGACCATCTGGTGCTCCTGGACCTGTGGTAGGTATTTAAACCAAAAATTAAGTCATGGAACTTGTTACTGTGTATCTACTATCTGTCGAATTGAATTACATAGTGAAAGAAATACATTGCACAGTGTTGCACAAACACTTTTACACTATTTTAGAGCAGGGTAAGTTTTCATGACGGAGTACCAATTTATGAAGCCTATATATGTGACTGGGCCAAACAGAAAAACATTGCACGTGAAATACTTTTAGTCAGTGCTTGTATGGTAGTTTCCATTTGTCACTTTTGTCACTTTTTTAAAAGTTATTCTACTGTGACATAAACATGATCATTCCCCTTTTTTAGGGACCTACCGGTGTATCTGGATCTAAAGGAGCACGTGGGGCTCAGGGACCTCCTGTAAGTAACTCCTACATGTCATACAGTGCATATATATTTATATATATATATGTGTGTGTGTGTGTGTGTGTGTGTGTGTGTGTGTGTGTGTGTGTGTGTGTGTGTGTGTGTGTGTGTGTGGCACATTTGGGTTTTTTGGGGTCATAAACAAGAAGTAAAACTTAAAAAAATATGAAACCATTAAAGCTCCCAAGGTTTTAACTTGGCTTTTCAATCATAAATCAATCATTCAAAGATTTTCAATACTATCAATATTGAAAAAAAATATCAACCTGACAAAATTAGTTTTCTGTACATGCTATCTTGGACACAAAAAATACACATTTTAGATAAGTTCAGTTAGATCTTTATTAACATCCCATAGCGACAGATACACATATAATGATAAGACAAACACAGAACAAAGCAAATTGAAAAAAAGTCTAGTAAGTTGTCATTGAAACTTCCTAAGATGGAAGATTTTGAACTCTAAAATATTCTTAAGAAGTTTTTTTAACAATCAGAGTTTGCTGGGAACATATGAATATTTATAGCAGTTACTCTTTATCTTTGTGCAGTCTAAAGCGTGAGCCTGAGGGCCAGATTGCTGTGTGAGAGCACAGTTTGATTTTAAACAATTCTGTCAAACAGATCAAATAGGCTTCTTTGTTTGTTTCCTATAATCTTCTCTCTGGTGAGACAATTTTGGGGGCTGCTGCAGCTGCTGCCTGCTGTGAATAAACATCAGATCAATAGAAGATTATAAAACAAAAACTGCAGCCTTAAATTTAAAAGTGATAAAAAACTCTTTGGCCTAATGATAAAGTTTAAGAAATCAATTGGTTTTACGTGAAAAACTTTCTAACTACCAACAGAAATGTGCAAATGTCTTTGATACCAACATAATTTCTATTCAGTGTTGAGATGAGCAGATAGACTCCATCAAGTAAATATCCAGTTTGTATAAGAACTAAATCAAGTTAAATGAGAGTATTTGCAAAACACACTGGACTTTACAGTACAGAGGACTCTGAAAAGCCATCCATCCATCCATCCATCCATCCATCTTCTGAACCTATGGGGTCTATCCCAGCTGTCACTGGGCAAAAACAGCAAGACAGACCTTCAATTATACTCACAGTGACCTACAGCCAATGTAGAATCACCAGTTAACCTAAAAGGCACATTTTTGGACTGTGGGAGGTGGGCAGTTTGAGTGCCCAGAGAAAACCAACACAGGTACAGATAGACCATGCAAGGCTTGTTCTGCGTATACTTGTACCACCTATACCACTGCACCACTGCTGCCTGCCTCTGAAAATGAAGCATGACATTTCCTCGGAAGAGAAATATGGCTCAGCCATTTCTCTGTTTACTATTACATTTAGACCCCCCCAATCAATCAATCAATCAATCAATCAATCAATCAATCAATCAATCAATCAATCAATCAATCAATCAATCAATCAATCAATCAATCAAACAAACAAAAACACAAATTAAAAATAACCTACAAAAAACTAAACAAAAATAAGTTTGTGACTCCCTCACTGATGACTGTTATGGTTGATGATGGTTTTTGGTCTTTGGGTTCCTTTAAATTGAACTTGCCTGATCACCAACCATGCCATCAAAACATGAAATGAAGGGAAGTCACTCAAATGGATATTGTTATGCCCTTTCAGCAGCATCCCAAAGAACCAATCCCAGAGTCCACTTGAGCTGTTTTGTTGGTCTGTGATGAACTGAATTCTACTCAGATACGATGCCTACATCTAATATCTATTTTTTTACGTTAACTTTTCATCTGTCTGTATAATATATGGACAAAAGTACTGGGCCACCAATACATTACATATATATACTGCCATGGAAATCAATGCCATGAAGCTCCCAGGAGACTGTTTTTGTGCTGATTTTAATGCAAGATGAAGTTTAGAACAAATTATTCAATCAACAGAGCAATAGTGACTTGTACACACCATGTGCCTGCAACTTTTCATGGTCTGCAGTTTGATGGCTGAGTTGCTGTTCCTAAATATTTCTGTTTTTTACAATAATACCACTTAACCACAGTTAATTGTGGAATATCTAGAATAGAAGAAATTTCACAGACTGATTTGTTGCAGCGGTGGCATCCCATTTCAGAACCACATCCAAATTCAGTTTGCTCATTATAACGACTGAAGGCAAACTGGGTGGTTTGGTGGTTGATTTTATAAAACTTTGGCAATGGAAATGAAATGGAAGCTCCTGTTAAATGTTTACTATCAAATACTTAATACATCATAAGAATTATGAATGTTCTCAACCAATAAATCTTAACATTTTAGAAAAATTCAAATTTAGGATTACAATATTAGAACAGGTCAGTGGGACAGGACAAATTCATGTTTATTGATCTCTTTCTCCTTGACAGGGTACCACAGGTTTCCCTGGTGCTGCTGGCAGAGTTGGACTTCCTGGTCCTAATGTAGGTATTTTGTCAATAATAAACTGCACAAAGAAATTAGTCTCTTTTTGTTTGTAGATTATGTGTATTTTTGCTCTTACTCAGTGAAATTCTGTTTTTTCATCAAAGGGTAACCCTGGCCCTGTTGGTCCTCCTGGCCCCGCTGGTAAAGATGGACCAAAGGGTGTTCGTGGTGATGCCGGCCCTTCAGGAAGACCAGGAGATGCTGGGCTTCGCGGACCACCAGGCCTACAGGGAGAGAAAGGAGAGCCTGGAGAGGAAGGGAAGCCTGTGAGTTTATTTTTGCACTTCACAGGAAACCATAAGTACCCGACACTGAAGCCAACATCCAGTCTGAATCACCTGCAATATTTGCCAGATATTGACTGTATTTCATGACTCAGTCATCTCTGTCTTGACTCTATAGGGTACTGAAGGGCCCTCGGGTCCCCAGGGTTTGGCTGGCTCCCGTGGTATTGTTGGTTTGCCTGGGCAGCGTGGAGAGAGAGGCTTCGCTGGTCTTCCTGGACCTTCTGTGAGTGCTTTGGCTCGCACACAAAATGTTTAGCTATGTTTATCCTTCACGTAAACTGTGAAAAACTGACACTGGTCTAATTTTGTAAATCTGGGTGTACATTTTTCCAGAATTACAGTTATGGTTTGTTTTATTTAAGACTTGTCTTAAACTTGTCAAAGATAAAACCTTGTTATTTGCAGTACATTCAAATAAAGTGTGAGCTTTCTGATAACATAGTTGATTTTCAAAGTCAGAGGATTATTTTGGGCCTTCAATGTCAAATGCTAGATTGAAAGATAAAAATATTTCCTGTGTGTGTAGGGAGAGCCTGGTAAACAGGGTGCTCCTGGTTCTGCTGGTGACCGCGGACCTCCTGGACCAGTTGGGCCTCCTGGACTTAGTGGACCTTCTGGGGAGCCTGGTAGAGAGGTCAGGAACTGAACTTCAATAACAACAAAATAGCAATATTTACAATGCAGGAAATAATACAATCATCTTCATCTATCAAATCAATGCACGTTAAATAACAAAAAACATGCTTTTATTTCTCAGGGTACCCCTGGATCAGATGGACCCCCTGGTAGGGATGGATCTCCTGGACTCAAGGTAATGGGCGTCATCCTCACTGAAATACACTAAATCAATTCAGCAACTCATTGTTTAAAAGACTTTTCAATGCTGGTTAACATAAATTGTTTTTAACCTGCATCAACACCTTCCATTCATTTGCAGGGAGAGCGAGGTAACACCGGTCCTGCTGGCGCTCCCGGAGCTCCTGGCCGCCCTGGTCCCCCTGGCCCTGTAGGACCCCTGGGCAAACAGGGAGACAGAGGAGATGCTGTAAGTATCACAAAACAGCGTAAGAACCCCAAGCACAGTGTAATTTTAAATGGCACCCACACCTATTATTTCTTTTTTAGGGTACTCAAGGACCTGCAGGACCCCCAGGACCAGCTGGAGCTAGAGGAACGGCTGTAAGTATCATTAAATCAAAATGTATTTTATCATTAAGTTGTTTTTTTTTTTTAGTTTCTGATTTTATTTGATTAAAACTTCCACATGTACAAATCCATGAATGTTAAAAGGTGAATCTTTACTTCAGGGACCTCAAGGACCACGTGGAGACAAAGGAGAAGCTGGGGAGGCTGGAGAGAGGGGGCAGAAGGGTCACCGTGGCTTCACTGGTCTGCAGGGTCTTTCCGGACCCCCTGTAAGCACTTTAATACACATCTAATAGTTCATCCATTCGGTGCCGCTTTCCGTCTTTCTCCTGATCTGTTATCATCTTTGTCCCAATAGGGTCCCTCTGGAGATTCTGGACCTGCCGGACCTGCAGGACCAAGCGGCGCTAAGGTGAGCAGAACAAAGCAGAAGAGATGAAAAACTATATTTCCATCCTGCACCTTTAACACAGAAACTATATGATGGTAATGAAGGGCACAGGTTAGCGTTTTTGTAATTCTCCAATCACCTAGAAGAAGATGGGGACAGGAAAGGCTGTGTGCTTTAATTACCCACCGCTGTGATAAGATGGGCAGCTGAGGCATTTTGTAATTACTCTCTGTGAGGAAAAGTGGCAGACAGACAGGGGGGACTGTGATTTGTGAAACCCACTCCCGCTGAGATCGGAAATGGGCTTCAATCTCTGTTCTTGATAAGCTAAGCACTGAGCATGATAAGAAAAATGAAGGGAAATGTCCCCATACAAATATTCTTCATGCATAATAAGGCAAAGGGTCTGAGGGTAATAGAGAGAAACTGCTGGTGCATTTGATTTCCTTTATCAGATTTTCTTATCCAGACTTCACTGTGGATCTGAAGAAATAACAAAGTTTTACACTTTGAACAAAAAATCCCAAGTTCACTTAATGAAACTGCTTTTCATGTTTTCATCCTCTCGTTCTGTAGGGACCCCCTGGACCAGCCGGACCTGCTGGCAAAGATGGAACTAATGGACAGCCCGGCCCCATTGGACCTCCTGGACCTCGTGGACGCTCTGGAGAATCTGGTCCTGCTGTATGTAACATGTCACGAGAATAATAATCTACAACCAAATGAGTCTGTATGCTATTCTATTTCAGTCAGGTCCCATTTCTTGCTTTTGCCTTCTTCCAGGGTCCTCCTGGTAATCCCGGACCACCTGGTCCTCCCGGGCCACCTGGCCCTGGCATCGACATGTCTGCTTTTGCTGGCCTGGGTCAGGTGGAGAAGGGCCCCGATCCTCTCAGGTACATGAGGGCCGATGAGGCATCCAGCTCTGTGAGGCAGCATGACATTGAGGTCGATTCAACACTAAAGTCCATCATCAACCAGATTGATAACCTGCGAAGCCCTGACGGCTCACAGAAGAATCCCACTCGCACCTGCAGAGACCTCAAACTGTGCCATCCTGAGTGGAAGAGCGGTAAGAAAACCAGACACTAAGGTCTGACCATATATCATATATCATACGGTATAGGATCCCTGATTGCGACTCCATATTTTTATTATTTGGCTCAAGTAGAGTAACTTTGCACAATTCTTAATTTAAAATCATTGTTTTTTATTTTATACTGAGCCTCTCAGTCCATCCATATCTGAAACAAGCTGTTTTCCTTTCCTTCCTCTTCCTTTAAACCACTGTTCTTGTCATTGGCTGC
This sequence comes from Perissodus microlepis, assembly GCF_051167445.1. Classification (NCBI taxonomy): domain Eukaryota; kingdom Metazoa; phylum Chordata; class Actinopteri; order Cichliformes; family Cichlidae; genus Perissodus; species Perissodus microlepis. The sequence continues at coordinate 25,101,239 of NC_140480.1, forward strand.
CCCTGGCAAACAGGCAAGCAGGGCTTCTGGGCCTTCAGCTAGAGCTGTGTGCCTGAGATGATAACAAAAAACCACGGGAAATGATCCACCACTGTAACAGTGACAGATATAACAGAAAATAAGGAAAACCATAATAGGGTGGCCTTTAAGTGAAAACCCAGACTGCATGAACAGGTGTTATGCTGTTCGTGTAAAATCATTTCAGTCCTTGTATTTCTAGATCGCAGCGCTGCATTTGGGTCGGTGTCTCTATACTCAAACACACATTCTGTCTGTTTTGTTATCAGTATGAGAGAAAGAGCTCAGTTTGTGGCTTTCTTTTACCTTCAGTTCACCCCCCACTGCACCCGCCCAAATCATTAGTGACACTAATGGCTTAGTGTGTCAGGACAACTTGTTCTGCCTGAATAGGGACAAGAAGCAGCAGACCTTGATAAATCCTTCACACCAAGACGGGAGCAAATCTGCTTTTCATACTTTTTATGTATACTCTTTGATGGACCATTCATATTACAGCATTGCTCCTGAAAATGTCATAAGCCTGACTTTAAAATAGTGCTGCATCACTCTTCTTTATAATAATGAACTTTTCATCTTCAGATATGAGCACTTACATTTAGTGATTAGGACTCTCCTCATTAACTCAACTGTCTCATTTTCTCAGGTGAGTACTGGGTTGATCCTAACATTGGCAGCACGGCTGATGCCATCAAGGTCTTCTGTAACATGGAGACCGGAGAGACCTGTGTCTATCCAAGCATCGCCAAGGTGCCAAAGAAGAACTGGTGGACGAGCAAGAGCAAGGAACGCAAACACGTCTGGTTCGGAGAGACAATGAATGGAGGATTCCATGTGAGTGCACACATACATCATTAGTGAACATCAAACTCCTCTTAAAGAGTCTAATGTACAAGCTGCTAACTCTCCCACCTGTTGTCTGATTCCACAGTTCAACTACGCTCAGGAAGGCGTTGCTGGCGTCGCTGCCAGCGTCCAGCTGACCTTCTTGAGGCTTCTGTCCAATGAAGCATCCCAGAACGTCACTTACCACTGCAAGAACAGCATTGCCTACCTGGACCAGGCCACCGGCAACCTGAAGAAGGCTCTGCTGCTACAGGGTTACAATGAGGTGGAGATCCGTGCAGAGGGCAACAGTCGGTTCACTTACAATGTGTTGGAGGATGGCTGCAAGGTGAGTGTGGGAAAAGGACTGAGAAAATAACCGTTAATTCAAATCATGTTAGAAATTTTACTATTCAATAAGGCTGAACTGTAACACATTCCTTTGGTCTCACTCAACAGACACATACAGGCCAGTGGGGCAAGACTGTCTTTGAGTACAAAACACAGAAAACCTCCCGTCTGCCAATCACGGACATTGCTCCTTTGGACATCGGAGGAGCAGATCAGGAGTTCGGAGTGGATGTAGGCCCTGTCTGCTTTATCTAAAGCGGAGTTTCACGATGGCCCCCCATAAAACAGGAAATAAATAAACTAAACCATGAAACATTACACACATGCCCACAATAAAGAAGACTGGAAATTATAAAAGAAAATTGATCGTTTTTTTCTCTCACTACAAAGTGCTCTCCAAGGTGTACTCCTTGGATGTTAGCACTGAAGGGCACCGGCAATATCTGTACACCACACCAGCACTCTCTGTCAACCCGCTTCCTGAGATCCAGTCATGTTTCCCATGGCCCGCTGTTGACAGGAATGAGTCAGAGCCAAGAGGAAGAGGCACAGAGCGAACAAGTTATGAACAGAAACATGGCTTGATGTCACTTATTTATTGTTTAACCTGAATAGGAAGAGCTGAGGTAGGACTGGACGGGTTTTCTTTGTAAGTAAGCCAAGCCCCCTTTTCCACTACAACCTCTGTCGCAGTCCTACTCCACCTCCCTCCCTGTTTCTCTCCTGACACACAAATATTGCATTTTGAATCCGTGTAGACCAATAAAAAAAATAAAAATCTCAGTAGGTGAAAGTGTGAGCTCCAGGCCCGTCCATCGTGAGCGGGAGCAGAAGCTTTTACTGTGTATTATAAATTCTTGGTTCCATTGTTGTAAAAGTCTGTGTTTATAAACAACCAGATGGTTTTATATATATTTCCACATTATGTGTGTACATGTGTCTAGATGCGCACCAACACTTTTGGGAAAGTGAGGTTACATTTGGGATGTATGTTTCCAGTGTCCTGTACCCCTTGACTGGCCATCACAAGAAGGCCCAGTTTGTACCCCACCCCACCCCGACCAGCACGACCCAAGAAAAAAAAAGAAATTTATTTTGAAGAAGAATTTGCTTTGCTTTTTGTATTTCTTATTGTAGTCATCCAGATTGTTCAAAGCTACCTCACACTGACAAACAAAGTGAAAATGTTGAATTCAAATCTGAGCTGACCAAACCTTTAGCTTTCAGATGGATGTAGAGCTTGAACCGCCATCTTTGTTTTGGGTTGCTCTGTATTCGGAAGGTGCTATGACGACTCCTGCGCCTGAGACGATAACAAAAAAACAAAAACAAAGATCCATCACTGTAACAGTGACAGATATAACAGAAAATAAGGAAAAGCATAATAGGTGGCCTTTAAGTGAAAACCTGGACTGGACAGGTGTTATGTTGTTTGTGTAAAGTCATTTCAGTCCTTGTATTCCTAGATCGCAGCGTTGCATTTGGGTCAGTGTCTCTATACTTAAACACACATTCTGTCTGTTTTGTTATCAGTATGAGAGAAAGAGCTCAATTTGTGGCTTTCTTTTACCTTCATTCACCCCCCCGACACTAATGACTTAGATCTAGAGCTTGAAATCACCAGTCGCATCTCTGACCCCCCCACTAGCTTCACACCACACACTCAAACTCCACCCTGAGGGAGGGGTGCAGTCAGGTAAAGACAGGAGAGACAGGCGAGCTCGGAGGCCTCCTGTGGTGTCCACACCTCCACAGCTGAATGTGGACCTCCATCAACAGTCCCTCAGAAGCAGCCAGGGTGGGTTGTCTCTGTGTGTGTAAAGGGTGTGTACATTAAAAAAATTAATTTTATAATGACCATGATCATTTTTGTTTTTATTTTGCTACACTTCAAATTGATGTAAATTGAATAATAAAAGGAAAACCGAACTGAGGATGGCGTTTATTTTATTCAGTTGAGTTTCCAATAAAAACACAAATGGCGCAGGGGATGGATTTCTTCTTTTAGCAGAGCCAGTCACGTGTGCTTAAATGTTATTTTTCCTTTTTAAACTTTTTGTCTGTGTGCGAGAGTGTGATGCAAGTGTGTGTGCGTTTTCGCATGAGCAAATCTCATAACATGAAGGAACAAAAGTACTGTATTTGTTTCGGGGTGGGGGTGGGCATCGTTGGCTCCTGTTTGTCTGGACTCAAAGACATAAATAAAGAAAATATTGTTGACTGGAATCAGATATATTGTGAGGTAGTGAGGCATTGTGAGCTGCATCACTGCCTCAGAAAAAATATAGTTGTTTAGAGTTCCTAAAAAAGCAGACGAGACCTGATTTTACACAATAAAACCATTCATTTACCATTTAGAGTTGTTAGGATTTCATTTGTCATTAAAAATCCCAAACTGTGAGTTGAAAGTAAATTTTTTTTCTGCTTTAAATACAATTTAAGACTAAAAATGAGATGGGAATACACATCACAGTAAGTATGCGGCTGAGTGTAAGGACAAGCTTAATAATAATATTGTGATTTGTCCTGAATTTGCACAGCACAGCTTGCTAAATTAGCATATTCAGGTGCTAGGATTTAACCACCAAGAGTAACTGGCTTTCTCAAGAAATTTGTCCTTAAATCAAGTCAGTCTGGCCTGTTCCAAAAATAGCATGGTCTCAGAGTAAGAGCTAATTGTGTAGGAGGGTGAGGAAAAAGCAGCCGTGTGTGCTGGAAATAAATAAAAAAACAACAAACATCTAAAGTGGATTTCAGATCATATCTTCTGTTTTAAGACACATCTTAAGACTTTATAAGCATGAGTGTGGCCGGACCTGTTTATTTACAAGAAATTTGCACAACTGAATGTCAACTATAATATTTCACAACTCTAATTTTCTTATTTTACACTGAACTTGAAAAAGAGTTTCAATTTTCTGCTGCCCATTACAGAAACCTCTTCGCAACTGATTTCACCCAGTGTCAGCCAGCTACCACCATACATTTAATAGTGACTGCTATTCAAGCCTGTGTGACTGAAGCCTGAGATGACCACAGAAGAGATCTTCTCTCAGTGACAATAAACTGGCTGGCAGCTACCAGTCCTGCCCATCGGCCTCCTAGCAAATGAGACTGTGGAATCAATTAGAAAATCTGAGGTGACATCTTTCTTGAACATCGCATTCACAGGATGTTTAGAAAACCTGAACTCTGACCGTGAAATTAAGGGCACCAAACTTCTAAGATTTTGAGGAGAGATTCATCTATGGTGTCAATTCAAAATCCTGGGTGACATTTTTCTCGAGTTATCATGTTGACAAGATCTAACCTTGACCATATGATTTATACTTGTCTGAGATCTTTAATACACGCCTCTATAGCATCAATTTGAAAATCTTAGGTTGAAGTATTGTCTTCACAAAGTCATAGATCACATCATAGATCACCTTTAACCTGAGCTTTTAACAAATATTTGAGAAATAAGGCAGCAAGCGGGTGTTTATTTAGCACTTTCAACATATTTATTAACAATCCACAACAAAACATGATGAGTGACCGTGTGATGGTGGGTGGAGGGCAGTCAGGAAATGAGCTCTGTAAAGAGAGACTGATTGACAAAGTCGGCGGGCCTTTCCTGGACGTGAGGCAGTGTCGGACTGCCGCTGGGGCCCAAACGCGGGATGCTGGCACTCAGGAAATAGAAAGGCACATGGGTAATTCTTCCACTGGACCAGCACTGAGAACAAAGAAAGAAAACATCAACAGTAACGTCAGATACCTGGACTCAGATAACCAGCATCAATAAATTATATTTTAATGAACTTGATTGTTTTTTTTGAGGAAATGGATTTTGATGCTTTGACTTTCAGGGACCTTAGGATTCCCTAAGGCTGACATGATTAAGGTGGAGTTTAAAAAATAAAGGATAAAAACAGCATAAAGGAACTAAAACAGGAATTTAATATTTTAAGACTGACCACAGTGAGCAGAGCTCCGTGTCGGAAATTTGGGTGGAAATGCATCAGTCTCGGTTCGGCTCCTGGCTCCCCTTGAACAAAACCGCTGAGCAAGAAAAACATATCAAGCACATAGAGACAGGAAGTACAGCAGTTTCACAGAGAAACACATTAGTGTGAGCTGTAATAAAGCTACGCAAGTACGACATGAATAAATATGCAAACCACGGCAAAAGCTCAAAGATGGGGCTGACTCTTGTCTTGAACACAGCAATGATTGGAGACCGGTCTGCTGCCCGTGGATCACCTGAGAGGAAAAAATAAGGCTGAGATGAGTTACTTAAACTTAAATGCTGACAAAGTCCATGAGGGTGAAGAGAAACGAGGTGATACCTTTAAGAAGCACTGCAAGCCTCTCTCCCCTCGGATCCCAGGCTAAGGACTGGATCTCTCCACCAACACTGGCAAACAAATTAGACATGAGGTGACCAACATTAAACTGCTTGGGTCACTTCCCAGGAGAAATATGTAGAGGCTGTATTTAAGTAAAAAGGGAATTACAGAGGGAACAAAGTGTACTTAAACTATTAAAAAAATATATATTATGGAGAGTGCCGTTTGTCATTGCTGCACCAAATCATTTCTATGGATGCATATAACAAAGTACGTAGTGGATTTTTACTCCTTGGAATACTGCTGAGGAATGTAATCTGTAAAAAATGGATCATGTTTTATAAGCTGATCACTTGTTTTGCATGCAAAAGGTAATTAATAACTAAAACTATGAATTTAATATACTGCAGAATTGAACTGTGGTAGCAGAAGAAGTACCAAAGATTGTACCTGACCACAGAGCTACATTTATGGTGAGAACTTAAGTAAAAAGGCAGTAAATGAGCATTATTTTTTACATTTAAAATACCAATAAAGTATAAAGCTACACTAAGGTTTTGAGCTCAGTCATTTTCCTGCTGGATTCTTCCTGCGTGCTAATTTTCACTGTTCTTTTTGGGTCTTTCAGGAAGATCAATGTACTCGTTTTCATGTAGTTAGACTGAAAAATAGCCAATTAGCCACTTTTTTTCCAGAGTTCTTACACGATGTCTCCATCTGGTGTGTTAAAAGTCGTCTCTGACAGGTCAGCCACCACAACTGCTGCATGCGGCCCTTTTGATGTGCCTGAAGGCACGGCTGCTGAATAATAAGAACAGATATTTTAAAAACTCCATAAAGTAAGCTGTCAAGTTTCAAAAGTTGTAAGAAGTATCTCATTAATGCCATCAGTTTTTCAAAGAAAAAAACTATACATATATTTTTTGTAAAGACTCCCAAAGGTAACCTGGTGTGTTAGTGAAGGTCAGAGCGTAGATGACCGTCTCGCCCTGCACAGTGAAGAGAAGTCGACTCCCATCTGGACTCCAACAACCAGACTAACCAAAACAGACAATAATGCCTATAAAACATGTTGTATTAAAGAAATGCGTCACCTATTTAAACATCAAACATGATGACAATGTTTCACCTGGCAGCGCCCTTTTATACACGGCCAGCGCTCACAGGTCCACATTCTGGTCTCCCAAACCCTGGGAAGAGATTTTTTATTTTAAAGCTTTTGTCCTTTTATAATCTTGTATTAACACACGCTAAACTCCAACATATGTCGCTAATCCCCCACATGCTCATAAATATTCATTAGGATGAACAGGCCACTATTATAACACAGCAGGTCCAAACTAATCTGACAGATGTACTACAGCAGCTCCGAATCAGCGAATGAGAGATGTGTAAAACTTCTGAGCTCTTAAGTTTTGTTTCGCACCTGAACAGGGCTGAAGGTGTAGAAGCTAGGACATGGCTACCGTCAGGAGACCAGGACAGGAAAGTAACCCCACCGCCGCCAACACGCTGAAGTGGTACGCAGCTTTCTGCAGCCACGTCCCACACCTGAAAGATGCATTTGAGGTGAATTTTAGTCATTTTGCGAATCACCATCTGCAGTTCAGAGATGAAGTTGCAGCCTCGTTACCATCATTGCCGTGTCCATGGGCGAGGCAGACAGAAGGAGAGATCTGCTGGGAGACCAAGCGATGGAAGTGACAGGAGCGTGACCGGGATGAGACAAAACATGAGCACACCCAGCTGAAGGCCTGAAACGAGATGACAGGAAGAGTAATGGGGTATATTAGAGAGCAAATACAGCTCCGATAAGGAAACAGTGAAGGTGCTTAATTCAAGGTACAAATGAACACTATTAAAAAAAGGGCGACTTTAGTATTACACAGGAAGGCAAATGTACAATGGACGGTCTTAAGTCCAAAACCGCAACACTGAAACTCTAAATTAAATCTTAAATTACATTTTTGACTATTAATGTACTAATATAGATTATAACGTACGGCTCCCAAACCACCATTTCATTCTTACTGAAATCTTTTTTTTTTTTTGCCAGAACAAAGCAGCTGAGTAATCTGTGATTTAAGTTTTTACTAAAACTCTTTTAACACTTAATAAGCCAGCCTCCTATTACAGGTAGCAGTATTGCTATGTCACAACATATCACAACAATGCCACTTTTAATTTTATAAGTGCCTTCCAACAGCTGTAGGGAAAAAAACAAAACAAATGTTTTGCTAGCTAACTACCAAAAAATTCAGCACTGCATTAAATGTAAAACTTGCTTTTCTGGCATTTTTTAAGAGACCTGAATTCAATGTTTCGTACATGACCTGAATTTACCTGGTTGACAGTGAGCAAGGGTCCACATGCCAAACCAGTAAACAGTTCTGACACCCGACTGCGAGGGCAGACGCACATAGCGGCTTCCACTGCACTACTGCAACGTTCCTCTGTAGTCGGTGCTTCAGTGTGGGAGTTGTGGCACTGAGGGAGAACAAAAGGAGACAAAGCAATGAGAATAATCTCACAGAATGACTCAGAGAACAAACTGAACATGGCTCGATGAGGTTGACACAGTTTAAGATTTCATTTTTCCCTGTAGAGCTTTGATTGACAAATATTTTCGTGTGTGTGTGTGTGTGTGTGTGTGTGTGTGTGTGTGTGTGTGTGTGTGTGTGTGTGTGTGTATAGAGAATATTAAAAATCCAAGAAACAACTAAAAGCGTTTAGACCTTCGTTTACCACCTGAGACCTCATCTATGAGCTGTTGTAAACTGGCAGAAAACAAGTATGATCTAATGCTGTTAAAAGGTTTTAAAGCTGATAAACCTGACACTAGATGCATTTGAAGATTGTGTTACTCTTTGATCTTGAACAAAATAATGAAAGCAAGTTGCAAAGAAAGCGGGAGCATTTTGGTACCAGCGTGCTTTCCTCAGATCTCGTTTCAGTACCTTTTGGGGTTGTAGATCTTGATAGAGTCATCTAACAGGGCCACAGCAAATTTATCTGTATGTGGATGCCAGGCAAAGGCTCGCACCACACAGTCCGACCTGGTAAAGAAGGTTGAATATCAGGATTTGAATTAACATTTTTAGAGAAAAAATATTCAAAATTTTTATAAAGATTACATCGTTTTTTTCAGAATGACACATTTACCATAAAAAGTGAATAAGTCAGCCAGGTCTTGTAGCTTTACATTTGTTTATTAAACAAAAATGATTAATGAACAATAAAAAAAAAAAAACATAACTGAATGCTTTAACTATGAGAAAAATTAACAGTTCACCAAGTTGGCGCTTACCAGTTCAGCACTTGTGAAAATTCAGCAATCATGTCTTCACTGCTCAACTATTAAAATATAATTAAATAAAAACACTTAAATCTGAACCCAAAAGCAACTGATAATCAAGTGGAAGATAATTAACGAGCAGAGAGAACTTACTGTGAGATGAGGAAACAGGGAGCCGTGAAAAGAAGAGACCCATCGGAGCAATGCCAGGATACAACCAGAACTCATCGACAACCATTTGGGCACTGCAAAATCGCAGATAACAGGAGAGTCACCGTGTTTGCGCATTACTGTGTGCGCAGGTTTAGGGATGTATGTGCTAAAACAAAACATGAGATTTTGGGGCATCACGTACCCTGTGGGTGGGAGTTGGTAATTTCATTCAGTAACCCTGTCAAACCGCCATCCCTCCTGGAACACACGGACAAGATCAACACATTTTCTTTGTCTGTCATACACTCAGTACAACGTGATAAAATCGTTCCTGAAACACTTTTATCAGCTGCTCTGTATCAAGTAAGAAATAAGGTGCGACTTTTCAGGCAAATTGAGATACTCTGCATGACTATGAGGTGCAGCTGCTGCCTTCTGTTTAAGCTGTAGAGATGTCCTGTTTACTAACTCGTGGCTGTTTTATAACTGACTGACAGCACGTTCGCAGATTGCTGTTTGCTAAAGGTTAAACATAACTGATTACTCTGAAAAACACAGTGATTAAAAGCTACCGAATTAATTTGGTTGAGAATTTTGTCCGGAGCAATTTAATTGAACAGCTGCGAACAGAAATCCTTCCTGTGCCCTTGAAGCAGGAAGGTTTTAAAAACATCCCGACGATGACAGGCTGCGTTGACAAGGAGAGGTGAAGAATGAATTACAGTCTTTATTATTGCCCAATAAATGTATCTTTATTTAATGGGATGTCTGTTAAATAAATAAATATCAAGAAATATTTTAGGGTGTCAATAAAGAAAGAATTAAACAATCTAATTTAAAAGGCTATAAATTTTTTTAAAAGTTTGTGGTAAATTTAAAAGAAAAACAAAAACAAAAAAAAAAAAAAACATGGGTGATTATAAAGTTTTGCATACGAAAGACACACGGCACATATCCATATGATAATCAAACTCTTCCCATACTTCTGCATGTCTAGAGTCACTGCAGCCACCACTGCTGTTACGTTACCTATGGGCAACCACGTGAAATCCTCTCTTTCTAAGAATACATATTTTGATCGTTACCGGTGAATGGCTGTGCATTTAAAGCACGCTGAAATCGGATGATTCTTTTTGATACATCCTGTATATTGTGTAGTACATGTGTTGTTTTTAAGGAAGCCCCCTTTTGTTTATAAAGCTTGGAGAAGACATCAGGTTGGACTATTTGTTTAGTTGCTCTGATTTCTTGCTGCTGCACTGACTGTTTCAGAGTTATTTGGGGTTTTACTTATTGCTATCAAAACAACTGCATGTAACCAGAGGAGAAGAGCAAGCACACCACAAACCCTTTGGTTTAAAGTTGTGCCACAAAGATCAACTTAGACCTGAAATTTAGCTGCTGTGGCGATTCAACTACAACAGCAGTCCCCAACCTTTTTTACGCCACGGACCGGTTTAATGTCAGACAATATTTTCACGGACCGGCCTTTGGTGTCGCGGATAAAAACAACAAAATAAAATGATACAACCAAGACAAAAACTGTGATATTTTGTAAATATAATAATAAACACGAACTCACTGTGTAATTGTGTAACTTTATTAGCTGCCCTTTAATGCTCTATGGTCGCTATGGTAACGTGTAAATATTTCTTTCAAAATAAGACACAACTACAACAAAAGACCCAGGGAAACTGAGTTAACGATAAAAATCCCCAAAACCATAAATTTCACACCCAAGCCTCAACTCTCGTGGCCCGGAACCAAGCGACTCATGGACAGGTACCGGTCCGTGACCCAGGGGTTGGGGAACGCTGAACTACAAGATATATTTGCCCTCTAATGTTTTCATTTTAAATGAGCTGTACAGCAATACACTGAGTGGTGATTTTTTATTTTATTTTGCCCAATCCATTGATATCAATGAGCGTACACTAAAAAAAAGAAACAGTATTGGCAGCAGTTTAGCAGGGCTACAAAGGCAACACACTTTCAACAGAACTTGAAAAGTACAACCTTCATGAAGGTGCAATTTATTGCAGGATTGTTAGGCTTTAAGTTTATATATAAGTTTACATTTAACACAGGTGTACTTAAACAGCTGGTAAATGATTGCACAGCTTCATTATCAGGTGGTCTATATGTTGGCTACGTACCATGCTGCTGCACTCCTCATCCACAGGGTTTCCGAGTGGTCCAGGAAAGCTGCCTTGCTGCTGTTTTCTGTGCGGCTGTGAAGTTTCAGAGACTCTCGAGGGAAAGACAGACTAGGAGGACTAAAGTCCTGCAGAAAATACAGACAACATAATGGACATTTAGGAATGAGCTGCCTCTCTACATTAGCCTGACCCCAACAAGTGAGGTTTTTAAATCACATTTAAAAACCTTTTCTCCGCGGCATTTCAAGATTAATACAAGAATTAGCTTTTAGTCCGTTTTTAACTACTTTTTAATCTATTTCTATTTTTCCATGTTTTACTTTTCGTTTTTCTTCAATGTCTTTTTGATTTTATTTTGGTATTTTAACTGGAAACACTTCAGTCAACAATGTTTTTTTAAATGCTCTAGAAATAAAATTGGATTGGAGATGCATTCACTTAAGATTGTACAATAATAGATACAGAGAAAAACCCAACAATCATATGACCCCCTATGAGCAAGCACTTTGGCGACAGTGGGAAGGAAAAACTCCCTTTTAACAGGAAGAAACCTCTGGCAGAACCAGGCTCAGGGAGGGGCGGCCATCTGCTGCGACCGGTTGGGGTGAGAGAAAGAAGACGATAAAGACATGCTGTGGAAGAGAGACAGCGTCAACAAGACCATGGAAAATCACAACAGATGCACTACCACATTATCTAAATATCAGTATTCGCTAAATCAGCCTCCTTGATAGATATTAATGTGAATGAGATATCCTGATGGCAGTAGCCTTTGTGTATCGGTTAATTCACATCACTTCTGCACATACATGTAACTTGTTGAGTGTTAGTTTTTTTTTTTTTTTTCTCTTATTTTCTTTTCTAAATGTACCTGTATATTGTTTACATGTTTGAAATAAATTACCAATCAATCAATCAATCAGTGTAGCTTACTTTGGTTATACTGCTAGATAAAGTCTGTCAGTAAGGCAGTCCATTGCACTGCACGCATTGAGATGAATTGAAGCATTGAAGATGAAAAAATAAATTAATAAATGTATTTGCAGGTAAGTTATCACTAAGAAACCTAAATCAGGAAAATTAATTTCATTTTGATCTGCCTAAAAGCGCAAGTGATTGATACATCTCCTTTAATAGACTATGGGACTGTGCCAGAGCTGAGCACACTGAAGGGATTATAATTTAATTAAAATACAATGAAGCTCTTTTGTGTGAACACAAAGAAGCTAAATTTATATATTAACTTATGAATTCACAAGATTAATGATTAGAGCCAGAGTTGCTATTTTGCCTTATTTGCACCACCTGTGTTTGCTTTGTTGTTATATTGTTTTTATAGATTTCCATTTCTCTTTACATCTGGTGCCTCTGAAGTATGGGGCACTTAAATTGTATATTTTGATGAAGACTGAAATGAAGCAACCACTCCTTTTTTGTGAGTACACACAGAACAGAAACAGAAAGTCGGAATTAAGAGAAAGCTGATAACCATTGATTTTACACTGCTTAATAACACAAAGAAAACCTGGGTGATAGTACACTCCTGTGGTTCAAAAGGAGGATGAATAACAACAAAAACACAATTAACCCACACAAATACCTACAAGCCTGAGCTAAAATGCTGTTCAACACTTTATTTCATGGGAAAGGAATTTTTCTTTATTCTTTTCCATCTCCAACATCTCCAAACTATACATCACAACAGCTCTCAGATCTGGTAATTCTTCCCTTTCACTCTTGCTGCTATCCTTCAAAATCAGTAGTTAAATCAGCCCTAACACTCATTTCCACCCACTCCACCTGGCCTGCACGTCACCTCATTTGTGCACTTCCTATTGCTTTACCAGGTATTTAAACTTTCACTACCTCTACTTACTTGCAACTTCAGGGAGCACCAATACTAAGGTTTATTATAATGAAAATTTGAGTAAAATCTACTTGGGAAAAAGAAAACTATTTAAGACTGACATTAACTTACAAGACTTACAAGGAATCAGTCTGTCTTGAACGTCTTAAATCTTGAATGTCATAAGTTATGATAATGCTGAACCAAAAAAAAAAACGCAATTACAAAAAACAAGTAATAATTAAGACTACAAAACGACGCTTAATAAGTTACCCCACTGGAAACATGACTGTCTGTCTTAGCTGAGACTGATAAGTCTGTAGGTTTGAGTCGGACCTGCTTCAGCTGGTCTTCAGTGCTGCTCCCCGACAGCAACTCGTTGTTGGACTCGCACACAGTGGTCTGTCCGTAGGGCAACGGAGGGGGGAAAAGAGCCAGAGAGCACATCTTCTACACGGAGAAATTATTCCACCGGACCCTGCAAAAACACAGTGGATTCGTCAGGTAAAGGCAGACACAGAAGTAGTGGACGCTGTAGCTTTTAGAGCGTGGGAAGCTAGCTAACATCACCAGCTGAAGAAAGTTAACTAGTTTGTAATCTTATAATGCTTTGGCAAGAGCCTCGTTTGTATTTAGTGGTCCTTACCTCGTAGTGTGTTTTGTATAGTGCTGTCAATTCTCATTCGTTGTTTCAAAAACAAAGTCAAAGTACATGCTAGTTTGTTGTGACGCTCCTTCAAGTCAATCCCGCCGCGTTAGTTACGGCAACACGGAGGGACAAACAGTACAATTTTTCCTGCAGTGCACAAACTGGGAAAAAATGTCGCACTGCCCTCTTCAGGACAGAAAGCGACACTGGAACCATACACAGGCAAACAAGTACAATTTATTTAGGTCGGGAGTGTCAAATTCACTATTTGATCTTAACAAAAATGGCGTATATAAAGAAGTATCATTTCAAGGCGTTTACCTGAGCCATGGAGCCTATATAGAGATTACAAAACAAAAACAAACATCAAAATAAACAAGCATAAACTCAAGTGAAAGACACTCCTCAATCCACTCATCATAAAAAATGCCAGAGAACAGAAGGTAGTACTTCTTGGTAAGGTACTTTTCTAATTTATTCAATAATTCACTTACAAAATATATAAAATGCCCAAAGTTCTATAGGCAAAGTAAAATTCAACAGTATCTCTGTTCTTTTTTCCACATTTATTTAATCTACTGTAACTGCATGTGCATTGCAGTGTACTGATCACAAGGAAAAGGCACAAAACATTCATACACAGTTTTTTCCAGACATTTTCACTCCTGTAGTAATAATAATAATAATAATAATAACAGCGTATTTAATTAAAAACACTGGAGTAATTAATTAATGTTAACACTTTGCGCCATCCAGTGGGCCGAATTACGCCGTTTGGTGGGCCAGATGTGGCCCTCGGGCCGCGAGTTTGACAGCTCTGGGGATAGCTAAAATACAGGACTCATATAGTTTGTCAGGAGAGGTTTTCACCAAACAGAGCACAGTTTATGAACAAAAACAAAACAATAAATGAATCAGGGAGGGCAGGGCGTACGATCTGGGGCAATCCAGAGTTCCTGGACTGAGTGTCTTGCTCAAAGACACATCAGCAGCAGCAGCCTGGCTCGATGCTGCTCATACAGGACCTTCTTCCGGTTCAAACTCAAGCACAGAAATCAGTGAATGGCGTGCGTGCATAATTATATATTTTGGGAATGATAGATAAAAACTGCGCTTAGTTCCGTTGGTGTCTATGTGTTTGCAGAGGGAGGAGGTGGCAGCGCCCCCTTGCGGCGTAACACGCATTTCCGTGACGTCAATTCAGCACTGGGAAGGAGACAGCTCCCTCCCCCCCAAAAAACCCAGCGCGCCTCACGTTGCATGGGTCCCCGGTTATTGATAACACAATTTACCCGCTGGGATCTATCCCAGTAACGTGAAACTCGTGGATATCGGCGCTGGAAATACTAGAGACACCCCGGACCGAATAAAAAAATAACGATCTGCTCATTATCGCCGGCAAATAGAAAGCTGAGCCCACCCCTTCACTTGACAACGCGACATCAACCAGGCAGAAAGGTATGGGAATGTCAGACTACCCGGTTAAATGCTTAATAAATGTGATATCAGGTACGTTTAGGCAGAAATCCGTTGCTTGGTGTGGTAGCGTTCATGCCGCTCACACTGCACCACTGAAGTGATGCTGCCAAGAAGCGAATCATCGTCGATGAATGCTACAAAATCATATTTGTGCAAAGAGAAAGCTCACATTACGAAATACTCGCGTTGGTACCAGCGCTGAGTAAATGTACATGTACTGCGGCAGTTTGACTTGGCATGGAGCATAGTAGGCATCGGGCTTGCTATTCATGCACGTCGGCTATGATGCTGCTGAGTGTCATCATCACATCCTTGGTTATTTAAAGATTGATCTTCCTGCGTGTGTGTGTGCGTGCGTGTGTGTGTGTGCACTACTCCTTCGCACAGGCCTGGTGGTTGTTTATTGCCCGTCTTTTACGCTCTCATTTCGCCCAGCCGCCGTGGCTCTTCTTGTGCAGTGGTGCAGTACAAGACACGGAGCTGGTGTAGGATACATGAATTGGGTACATGTGGTTCCTCTCTCTGGCTCCCACTCTCTCCCCCTCTCTCCCGCTCTAACATACACATACATGCACGCACGGACGTACGTACACATGCACACGCGGAGGTGGTTATGCAATTCGTCATATTCTTCATCACACACAATGCTCTTCTTCACTCGGTAAATGATGGGCAGCATATACCAGCTGCTTCGTTTGCATCCTGTCAGACCCTGGTGCTGCTCAGAGGAACAATTAAAGCACAGGGGACAGTCATGACTGTGGACTGTACAACAGCCTGTGGTCGATTCATTCATAAAGCCAGTTTCCACTCTGGGTGATGGCTCCACTGGGCCGGCTGGTTTTCCCATTCACAGACACAGAGATGAGGCTCTACTACATGATTCAGACAGAATTTAGTTGTGGGACTGGAGTGGCTGTGGATAGACTGGGAGACTGGCTCGCTGCCCAACTCACAACACGACTCCCTCTGTTTTGGTGTTTTGTATCGCTTGTAATGGAAGCCGGGTGCCAAGTTAGCCTTTAATTCAGCGCTGAACAGCTTCATAATGCCAGTGTATGGTTTAAGTCTGGAGCTGTCCAGTGCTGAAACGAACCTATGCATCAACATTTGTTCTAATTCACTTCTTATCACAAATCTTCTCCTCCAGGCTTTCTTCTCATCTGTCCATCCTCCATCCACCCTGACCTGCTGTGTTGGGGAAACCCCTGATGAGTGGGACCTGTATCCATGAGCCCCGTGCCCCTTCCCCCTCCCTGTCAGGCTTCAGTACCCCCATCTCAGAACCTCCCTATCGAAGACTCGATGGAGACACCCCTGCCTGCACCCCTGAAACTGACCTGACCCCCACACAGTGTGTCCTTCGTAACGTATTGTCCATTGACACCGGCGGACAGGGAGTGCCCGGCGGAAGCAGCCCGACTCCCAGTGATGGACCCTCAGCCCACTTTGACAACAGCGTGCTAAAACTAAATGAACATGAGGCCTGCCAGTGTGGCGGCGGGGCCGAGGCGGGCCACAGTCCGGAGGCTGGCGCTGTTCGGAGCCAGTCGGAGAACATTCGCCTACAATCAGGAAGTGGAGGTTTTTTGGAGGGACTGTTTGGATGCCTGAAACCAGTCTGGACCATGATTGGAAAGGCCTACTCCACTGAACACAAACATAATCATGAAGGTATGTGCAGATAAGGCGCCACTGTGTCTATGCTCTCTGTTCTTCCACTATGTATGTTAAACATGGAGATTCACCACAGAAAATGAATAGTTTAAGCCTCAACTTGACAGTGGTGGAGGAATGAACCACCAGAAGCAGAGCTGTTATTAGTATTAATTTAGCTTCTTACTTTTTGTTTTCTTGTAAAACATTGGATAATTTGTCCTGGGCCTCATCTGCTTTAATAAAACACGATTAGACAAACAGGTTGGTAGTTGCCGTGTTACCTTTAAACAGTGGATTACATAGCCTTTTCATAAGTTTCAGGTCCTTAACAGTAACTATGGCTGTTGTTAGTTAAATGTGGTGCAGGAAAAAATAAGATATTTTAGCCCGGGAAATCAAGTGGCGCGAAAGGGTAAAGTGGCAGAAAATAGAAATACTCAAGCATGAGTACCTCAAACTGTACTTAAGAACAGCACTTATAAATGTACTTTTGTATTTTGCAAACCCAGAACTCCATTATTTCCTGCGCTCCCTGACTGCCACGTTGTCCTGCTGGCAACACGACTGTGTGCTCGAGTCTGTCAACCAGGCTCACCCACAGTCATCAGCTAAACTGAGATCTCACAGCTGGTCAGGTGGGAGCATCATGTGCATCTGGCTCCACTGCTGCTGCTGCAGCTCTCAAGAGATCTAAACACTTCAGTGGACCTCATGAAGAATTGATCCTGCTGTCTCTTTTATTCTGTCAAGCTCGTCCATCTTTAGTGACCGTGCTTTCACAGTCGTTTAAGTAAAGTCAGCGTGACGGATGACAGGCAGATTAGACTACAAGTGGATTGTTGCTTTCCCCCCTATTTTTCTCCTTATCTCTGCATACAAATGCAATGGCCTAGTGGATATGTTGTCAATATCCCACTTGTTTGACCATAACATAGCAGGCACTTTGTATGATGTAACTGTGTCCTGCCAGTTTATTCTAATGTGTAGCATGGATGCACCCCCCCACCCCCACCCCCCAAAACAAAACAAAACAAAACAAAACAAAACAAAACCAAAAGAAAAACAAAACAATCTCTCTGTCCAAGCTGACAGTAAGTTGCTTTGCAATGATGATGGGTGGAAATCATCTGCTGCAGTGTCTTTGGTATTGTGAATAACTTTTCTGCAGTTGCATACTTGATGAGGTTCACATTGTTTACTTGTTGGTCTGAGTTTAGAGTCCTGGGAGGTTCCATTTGAGGAAATCTCTGACCTGCAGTGGGTGGGCAGCGGTGCACAGGGGGCCGTCTTCCTTGGCAAGTTCCACGGAGAAGAGGTGGCTGTGAAGAAAGTGCGGGACATCAAAGAGACTGAGATCAAACATCTCCGCAAACTCAAGCATCCTAACATTATTACTTTCAAGTGAGGAAGCTACATCTTTTTTTTTAATATATATATTAGGATATATATCTCCCAGTTATTTAACTCTGATTGCACTTCCCTTTCAGGGGTGTATGCACCCAGGCTCCCTGTTACTGTATCTTGATGGAATATTGTGCTCAAGGGCAGCTGTATGAGGTGCTGAGGGCAGGCCGTAAAATCACACCTTCCCTCCTGGTTGACTGGTCCATGGGCATTGCAGGTGGCATGAACTACCTACACCTCCACAAAATCATCCACAGAGACCTCAAGTCCCCCAAGTAAGACTCAGAAGCACAGCTGGTGTACTGACAGTTTCTTTGATACTAGAGCTTAAATTGTTTATTATGTAATCTCACCTTTCCAGCATGCTGATCACACATGATGACCTGGTGAAGATCTCTGACTTCGGGACTTCAAAGGAGCTCAGTGACAAGAGCACCAAGATGTCGTTTGCCGGCACTGTAGCCTGGATGGCTCCTGAAGTTATTCGGAATGAGCCAGTGTCAGAAAAGGTAGACATCTGGTAAGTCTGGTTAACATTCACACTTTTTTTCCTATAGGCTATAAAAAGTTGTGCCTCTTCATCGATTACATCGATTTAACAATTATCTTTAAAATACTACACTAAAGAAAATATGCAGATAGCTTGTTGGTATTGTGAATTATTAGTTGAGATATGTTTGAAGCTTGTTTAAAATGCCTTGTTGTGATTCTTATGCATGCATTTTATCTTTTCGTTAAGATATTTTGACCTCAGTGAGATTTCTTGAATAAATAAAGCTTAACTTCTCTTAAAGGTCCTTTGGAGTGGTGCTCTGGGAAATGCTTACAGGAGAGATCCCTTATAAAGACGTCGACTCATCTGCAATCATCTGGGGTGTGGGAAACAACAGCCTTCAGCTGCCCATACCGGAGAGCTGTCCAGATGGCTTCAAGATCCTCCTCAGACAGTGCTGGTGAGCAGCGTCTGGAAATGGGCAGTTGGAATGAAGAAAAAAAAAAAAGAGCACAGCAGGGAGGAGAGGACAGATCAGAATAGTAGAGGCGAGGGTTGAAAGTAGTTGTACAGGGAGCTGTAAGTCTGTGGTTTAAGGATTTTATTGATTTTACAGTGCATTGTAAATGTGCACAGCTGTGTTTTCCCATCTTGGATTTGCAGGAACTGTAAGCCCAGAAATAGACCTTCTTTCCGCCAGATCCTTCTTCATCTGGATATAGCATCAGCCGATGTACTGTCGACTCCTCAAGAAACATACTTCAAGTCTCAGGTAATTTTCAGCTGAATGGAAGGACTTTAAAAAAATGAATTACATTTTAAGATACACATATATATACAGTGGTGTGAGCAGTTAAACGAAAAACCAATATAAAGTGCCTTAGTAAGGTGGTGAGCCATTATAATTCACCAGAACTGCTTTAATGCATCTTAACATTGATTCTCAGTTAAATAAAATTCAGTTGTATTTATATAGTGCCACTGTACAACAGCAGTCTCCTCAAAGAGCTTGATGTTGTAAGTTAAAGATGCTACAATATTAGAGAGAAAATCTCAACAACCCTATGACCAAGCACTTGTGACGGTGGGAAGGAAGAACTCCCTTTTGACAGGAAGAGACCTCAGACAGAACCAGGCACAGTGAGGGGCAATCATCTACCTTGGCCAGTTTGTTGGGTGAAGGTAAAGAGAATAGGAAAAAAAAAGCAGAGGGTAGAAAGAGACCAAAGATTAAACACAAACTGTGGGAGAAATAATTGAGGTTGGTGAGATGCAGTAGCAGATTATAAACACATCATGAGTGCAAAGAGGAGAGTGAAATGAAAAGAAATGGATCATGGGACGTCCCCCAGCAGCTTAAGCCTATAGAGGTGTTAACTAAGAAACTGTTCAGGGTCACATAATCAAGTCTTAACTATAAGCTTTTTCAAAAAAGAAAGTTTTAATCCCTTTAAAAGCTGAGTGTCTGTCTCCAAGTCTCTTGAACTGTTTTAGACTGATAGAGCACTACTCTGCCAAAGATATTCTCTCATTCGGTGTTTTGATGATGGTGGTTGGAGAGGCTTGTCTA
Source organism: Perissodus microlepis (assembly GCF_051167445.1). NCBI lineage: Eukaryota > Metazoa > Chordata > Actinopteri > Cichliformes > Cichlidae > Perissodus > Perissodus microlepis. Next base: position 25,121,471 of record NC_140480.1, read on the forward strand.
CCACATTGCCCCTCATTGTGATGCTGTAAGAGACCACGTCTGTCATGATATAAATGTTTCACCATGCCACCAAAATGCCCATGCATAGCATAGCAGAACCATCAGATCCCCGCTGTAGGCATCAAGGGTTTGGATTTTTCTTTTATTTGTAGCCCATCTGCTCGTGCTTGCAAAGCAATCAGACATTAAATGTACAAAAGAGACCTGATTTTTGAAGTCACCTCTGAGGAGACAGAGCTGGTTAACAGAAATGTACTCTCATCAGGCTGAATGGAGGGAAGAGGTGAAGCAGCACTTTGAGAAGATTAAATCTGATGGCACTTGTCTCCACCGACTCGATGAGGAGCTGATCAACCGACGCCGAGAGGAGCTCAGGTTTGCTTTTTACTGTTAAAATAGTTTCATGAAAAATCAAGGCTTTACAATTAGCAGGCAAAAGATACTGATATTTTACTATGTTAGCTGACATGCAAGAGGCCGCTTCCCCTCTGTCCTATTTCTCGCTGTCAGTCCTTAGTCTGCCCCTGTGAATGAAATAAGTGCCTTGCGTTCACATCTATTGTAGAGCTTTTAGATTCTCTCATGCGGATGCACAGTGACATCAGCAGCTTCTTTTCTTCTCAGGCATGCTCTGGACATTCGTGAGCATTATGAGAGAAAACTGGAGAGGGCTAACAACCTTTACATGGAGCTCAGTGCTGTCATGCTGCAGCTGGAGCTGAAAGAGAAAGAGTTGCAGAGGTGCAAATAAATCCATGAAACCACAGTATATGTTTTTGAAATGCAAGCACCATTTGCAAATAAGCCTTAGTGCATTTACACTTTGGTGGCATTTTCTTTCTAGGAGAGAACAGTCTTTGGATAAGAAGTATCCGGGCTTGTTCAAGCACCATAGTTCCAGACAGAGCAGCTCGTCAAATTCCATGGATAAACTCATCAAGAAGAGAAACGTCCCACAAAAACTTCCCTCGGGAAAGAGGTGTGAGATTTCATTTTATTGGGTGAAACTGGAATAAATCAGTGAATATTCATCAGCTTTGTGGATTGTAGTTGTTGACTAATCCTTCCCACTCTTTCAGGCCAGACATTCTTAAGTCTGAGGTAATCATTCCCAAAATGGACTCCTCCGTAATGCAAGTCACTATTCCAGCCTGCCCTAACAGGAGCTCCACTTCTCCCAGCCGGTCTCGGAGGGTAAAGACCCGCCATCGTAAGCCCGGTAAGGGCAGCAGTGGGGACCTGGCTGGACTTAAAGCCAATCAATCCTCCCCTAACCGGGACACAACTGCCCAAGTTAACAGTTCTACCACTAACACCTCGAAGCAGCTCCTGGAGCCTTCCGCAGCCCTGCGGGGCCTCAGTCACGAGCAGCAGCAGAGGCAGCTATCCTCCTCCAGCCCTGACCTCATCTGCACCACACTAGAGGCAGACAGCCAAGGAAAAGGGGAGCCCTCTGTGGGTGGGCTGGAGAGAGGAGGGAGCCTTAGTGCCTCTGCAGGTTTAGGGGGGTCAGAGGGAGGGGCGGCCGGTCTGGATGATCTCACAGAAACCCCCCCACGCAGTGACACTCCCAGCGAGGATGCCGCATCATTCCCGTTCTCCAGCAGCCCGGACTCACCGTGTGGGAGGGGGGCGGCAGCAGGACGGGGCTCTCTGGGATCTCCACGCCTTCCTCACGATGGGGAAGATAAAGAGGAGGGAGCAGGTGTTGTGAGGCTGCCCCGGGGAGCATCAGGTGGAATCGGGAGTCAGCACCTCACACCTTCAGCCATTCTGTACAGGGCAGCTATCACACGCAAACAGGTACGGTGCAGGATACCGCTCCTTATTCCTCACTGTCCCCTTGGTGATCGTTTTCACTTGTGCATTTTTCATGTTTCTGACTACAGAGGCGTGGAGTGTCATCAGAAGAGGAGGAGGGTGAAGTTGACAGTGAGGTTGAGTTACCACGGAGACGGTGAGTAACTGTCCTTCATTATTTGAAAATTCCCTCCAGCCATCTTCCCTCTTTAACAAGTTGCTGTTTTATTCAGGGAGCAAATTTACGTCAATCTTTACCAGAATCAGAGATTCTTTTTTTTTTGTTTGTTTGTTTTGTTCCTTCTTAATCGCTCCAGACGCCCGACCAGCATTACCAAGTGCCAGTCGGTGTCTACATTCAGTTCAGAAAATCTGTCTGTATCGGACGGTGAAGAGGGCCACACAACTGACCACTCTCACAGCGGTACTCCCGATGTTGTCAGCACTAACACCGACGACAGGTTGGATGACCGCAGCGACGACCTCCTCTCTCAGGGGTCGGAAATCCCTGTGGACAACACCGACCCTGCCCAGGCTTCTGATGGCCTGTCAGAGAGAGACGGAGCTCTGGGCCAGTCCAAGGCTCAGCTGGATGCCGGGCAGAATCCTAATGAGGTAAAGAAGCTGCACAGAGGACCGCATGTGTCAGCTTTGGTCTTCTCCTTAGATGAGTGTAGCCACTGGTGAAAAGTACAACTCAAAACCTGTACTTGACTATATGCATTTTATTTTATTTCATGTTAGACTACCCTGATACGGTTCAGGGTTATATTTTACTTTTTGTGCAATACAGACTGCCAAAAAAAAAAGTTAGAAGGTGAGGGGAACTGGAGTTAATTCAAAGCCACTCTAATAGAGACAAGAGCCAGAAATGAGCATTATAGATTCCCTTTAATCATGTTATGAACCTTCAGTTTAATGTGGTGACCCTGAGGATAGAGCTGTTGAAAAAAAATGAACACAACTGTCAGATTGTATCAGACGAAGAGAAACTCTCTCACTTTACCCAACTACACCAATGATACCATGTAATACAGTTATTTTTACTTTTCACCATTGATCATTTTATTTAAAGTTGCAGTTGAATACCTTGATGAATGAATGGATGCATTTTAAAACACCTGCTTGTGTTAGTGGCAACAACTAAATCTCATCCTTGGAAGGCTCTAATTGTTTTACTTTCACTTCATTCTTCTTGGCCTTGTTTGCCTCTTTTCAATTGTGTGGTTGATATTTTATGCCTGTTCAGGTTATTTAAGTGTCAACCATTTCACATACAAACAAAGTGCCATCCTCTTTCTCCTTTAGTTCTTCAATCAAGCTTTGATTTTGCAGGAAAATGTCACACCTAGTGGCAGGCAGTGAAAGCAAGGCAACCAGTCTCATCACTTAGCACTAAATGTGCGATCAACTTTTTCATCATAATGATCTAGTTAAATAAAACAAACACACAAAATGAAACTGTCTAAATACAGGGTCTCCCACCACTGCTAAAATTACACTCCAAATTCCGGGTTCCCATCTTTTATTTCACGCTTCCATTTTTGGATCGTTGACACTGAAATTAGGTTTATGCTCATGTCTGCTGCTGGTCATGTATCGCACACTTTTTTCCTCTTCCTGCTCTCTTTTTAGAGTCGAGCCTTGTGCGATGATTCTGACTGCGACAGTGCTGAGCTGGATCAGTCAGGTAGTGGCGAGCTCAGCCGTCCTCCCAGTGCCGGAGCGTGGGCGCCGCCATCTCAACCTTATCAGGGGTCTCCACAGGCTCCCCATACAGGACCTCCATAGATCACTGGACACTAGGAAAGATCCAGCTACTCTACAGTGAGCAACCATCACAGGCGTACACCGGTCTGTCAGTGCAGTACATTACTGTTGTCATGAGGGATCACACCTACTACACCACTCAGACTATGACAAGTTGACTTATGGTGTCTCATAAGTTTGTTGGCTGGCAAACCTGCACCAGATGACATAGGACATTTGTCATAACCTGACTTCAGATATTTTGGCAGCTTGTGACATCAGATAAATGTCATTTAGGTTCAGTAGGGTTTGATATTTTTTTTCTTTCAGGCAGGATAGTTCCAGTTTGCAAAAACCCTTCCACAGATGCACACGCACGCACAAGAAGATACCACACTCTTAGTCCTTTAAACACTCTAACCTTCACTCTGGGAGCATCCTCCATGGTACTCCACACACTAATGCATTAAATACTAATGAATAATAAATGTAAATATCCATGACATACCACATGAGAAATATCTAACTTTATTTTATTTGTAAGATAAAAATGTAAGACTTAACAGTATGCAGCCCTGTGAACAAAATGCATGACTACATGTTTATAATTTATGGTTCGAATGTGTCCGTTTTATATTTTGTGAAAGTTTACACTTTTTTAATCCTGAAAGTATTAATTGAGTTTTTTTCTCTTTTGTTAATAAATGTTATCACTAAAAAAAAAAAAAAAAAGTCAAAAATGGAATGAAAATACTCACATTGATCGATCATGATGCATAATTTGGGTTCTCAGTAGCTAAAATTTTATTTATTTTTTAAACCCTCCTACTACTGAGTTTCAAATACACATATGACACACTCGAGGTTTTTATAGAGTTTCTAAAATTTTTTGATGGGGTGGGAGGTCTTTTGGTTCACTCGAAATGCACCTCTGCTATTGTATATACTCAGTTAACCAGCTTATTTAGTACATCGAGCTAAAATTCTTGCAAAGACTTCCTTGCAGCACTTTATGGGTTTTTTGTTGAAACTGTTTTAAAAGGCTGTGGATTCAAGTGGAATATCATTGTGGAGAATGTAATTTGTTTGTGGTGTGGGTAAACTATATTTCACTAAAGTTGTGCTTGTCATTTAGCCGGGGTGTATAAAATTATGTAGAAGCGTTTTGGAGGTACCGTCGCCACAAACTGACACAACCAGTTGAATCAGACCCTCCCTAAAACAGTTTTAATATAAACGCAACATTCTAACCTCCAGTAAGGTAGCATTTATTGCAGGACTGTTGCATAAGACTGCATTTGTTTTAGCTATTTGTTCTTAATAAACTGGCAACATATTACTGCTATACCATTTTATGACATTACTGGTGCTAGCAATGTCTGCTTTTAACCGTTTCAGCAGTTAAGTGCAGAAGAAATCCACTGTTTTAACACCAAACTGTAGCGCAATGAATGGAGTCGGACTAGTTTTAAAATGTAATTAGTGCAGACGAATCATTTTCTATTTCTACTTCTCAGTTGTTAAAGGCTTATATTCCACCTTTGGCAACATAACAGTTGGCCAGAGAGCTAGGTGTTCTTGTTAGCAGCTGATACCTTTGAAATGAGTTTTCTGGCCTTCTGCAGCTATTTCTTCTTCTGCGTTCACATGACTTGCTGAACCAGAATTAGAATGACTACATGTGATAGTTTTCTTTGATGCTAACTAAAAGCGCGCCCTTGAGGTAGTGTCTTGTTTAAGTATAGGATTCTGCATTCAGGTCATACTGAATAAATCTTATATGTGCAGACATGCATGGAAAACTCCTGACGGTTGACCTAATGTGGAGTCATAAAGAGTTTGATTTAAGCCTGTTGGTGTGGCTGCATGGTTTAGCACCAGAGGTGGGGATCGCACAGTATATTACCGTAAGATACAATCATGATACCAGTTGTATCGCGAAACATTCTGCAATACTTAATATATTGCAAGACAATCATCTATGATACAGGATCATATCTGTGTAAATCAGAAAGAACTAAAGAAAAAAAAATACCCCTAAAAAAATATCATTCACTTGTTTTTAGTGTTTCTAATAATTAGCTTTATTACTTTAATAAAGTGTCCGTTTATTTGAGTAGCTATATGATTTGCTTTCCTCTTCTGTTATTTCTCCTAAGTTTCTTTTCATTCGATAAGCGGCATCATGAAGAGTCACGAAGGACTCCGGTGTGTCAAACGACTGAGCAAAATCCAGTTACAGCGCCTGCATATGTAATTTAAAAAAAATGCTGATATTTGTGGCGTTCAAAACGGGCAAAAATCTCAGCTTTGCAGTGCTTCTAAAGTAACTAATGTGGGATCACTAAATAAACTACAAATAGTAGCCCGATGTGTGCACGTTCTGTGTGACAGATCTCACTATTCATTAGGCGGTCCAACATGCTGGCTCACAAAGCAGCGCACTTAAAAATAAATAAATAAATCACCCATTACACACGGTAGCTTCTTTCAAACTAGTTCATCTTTGTTTAGCGTTCTTTCATCAGGCATAGTTTGCACAATACTGTACTATACCCCGTGGAGGTTTGGTGGCAAAGTGCACAAGAGATTATATTATGCATAGATATAAAGGAAAATAAGACTTATCACATCAAAAATTTAATATTATTGTTTCAAATACTGGTAAATATATTAGTGACCCTTACAGATGTGACTTTTTTGCCTCTTTAAAGAGAGCCCCCACCTAACTCGAACCCAGGACATTTGGTTCCAGTGCATCTTTGACTTGTAAGAGAAAGCAATTTGATTTGTTGCTTGATGTGTAAATGCAGCAGAAAACCGAAAAGCAGCAGCTCTCATCCACGAAACCTAAATAGACTGATTTGTGAAATCGGTGGAGTACCATGCAGTAATGAACCAAAAGGCCTCCGGTTGTTCAGGATGTTGGCAGGCTTCATAAAAACCTCATCTGTTCCTTTTACCCTTTAAGATTACTGCAGAAGTACCCAGATAAAGAATAGAGCACTTCTCTGTGATGGTTACTAGTAGAACAGTAAGTATCCTTTGGAGTTTGAATAGAAATGTTTTGTTTTTATACAGCATTGCACATTGTACTTGTAACATAGGAATTATATCAAAAGCAAAATATTATGAGCAACAATAAATAATGTATTGGTTACAAAAAAACAAAGCTGGGTGTGATGTTTGTTTTAAAAGACAGGTCATGCTATAGCTACAGTTTGTGCTGTCGTTGCATCACAAAGACGGCTCAACAAGAAATAAATGACCATTTTCAATCGCTTTGAGCATGTCCAAAGTGTGCCCGTGTTAATTTATGACAAATTTTCTTGCTCGCCTCTGTACACCACAGTGCATTTTATATCATAATGTAGTATAGACTCGAGGGGTTTAACAAAAGTATTGACCTCAACATCAAGGTGAAGACATTTTGCAAATGTGATAACTCAAGGATGTCACCTAGCATTTTGAAACCGATACCATAGGTGCTTCTACTTGGGAGGCTGAGGGGAAGCACTGACCGGTATTTTCATTCAGTCTTTTATTTCAGTGCAAGGGAAGAAGACCATCAACGGGCTGAAAGAAAAGAAAACTAAAAAAAAAAAAAAGAAGAATGGGCACAAACTTTAGCAGTCGCCAAATCAAATCAAATATTTGGTCCAAAAAAAAAAAAAAAAATTGTCTTGAAAGAAAGAAAATTGGGCATGTAAGGCCTAAAATCAAGAGATCAGATTAAGGTGCAAAGCATTTGTTATACTCAAAAACAGCAAGGCCAGATTAGATTTAGCCAGAAAACTTCTAAAAGAGCGAACACTTTTGGATGGAAAAAAAACCCCCAAAACTAAAAAGTCTGAAATGAAACCAACTTGCACCAGAATGATGGGAAGAGAAACAGGTGGAGACAGTGTTATGGCAATGACATGAATGGCTCCCAGTGGAACCGGGTCACCAGCGGTTATTAATAATGTGACTGCTGACAGAAGTAGCAGGATGAATTCTGTAGCATACAGGGCTCCACTCTTTGCTCCGAACACAGCACGGTATACTTTGTGCAATGACTCAAAAGTAAAAAGAACCACAAACACGGGTCAACTGAAGGTGGCTGTAATAAAGGCCTCTCAAGGCATGACACATTATTTGGTAATGCCCCCCCCCGATCCACCCCCTTTCCCCTTGATTGCCTTGTATTTAAAAAAAAAAAAAAAAAAAAAAAAAAAAAAAAGTCTCAATCCCCATGAGATGGTACCAAAAAGGAAAAAGAACAAAGGACTGTTTAAGCATTTCACATCTTTTATTTCTGCATTTCATTTCTTCAACAATTTAATTGCACCCAGATCTACAATATTTCGAAAACGTGCACAAAAACGTGAGTTTCTTCATCCTGCAAAGAATAATAAAAAATAAAATCTGACCCAGGCAAAAAAGATAGCAGGAAACTAGTGTTAATTCTATAATTCTCCTTCTAATTAATCATAATTTAATACCTCAGCATAATATACTTAAAGACCAATATGTCTTGTAGTTTTGCCCCTTGCAGCATTCCCCCTCCCTGCAGTTAAAAAAAATATTTCTCTATTTAAAACAAACATTTCAATGTTATTATCATCACCACCATGGTCTTAGTAATTTAAGAGAAAAGAATATATTTTCCTCTTATTTAAGCCCACTCCTCATAACCAAAGCCCCACCCACCCTTATCAGAATCCAATACACAACAATGCTCAAAATCCCAGGGCCTACACTACGAAGCAGGTTCAGCATACCTACGATGCCTTCTTACTGTCAGACTATAACAGACATCATGCCACGATATCAATGTGGTAAGTCAAAGCTTTTTCTGAATATAGCAATGAGCCACAAAATTCTTAACTATAATCCCCTAACAAATATGTGAGTTTCTGCAGCCAAAGCCGGTAAAAGCTTTGTGTAAATGAGTAAGATAGGCTCATTAATATCACTGCCCTATCATTAAGGCACGAGTAGATCTATCATTACAAATGTGTATTCCAATAAACTGATGTGTTCCTCAGACGTCATCTTATGGCAAATGAGACATTTTAGCATTTTTGTTTCAAGCTGCAAACCTGGTGGCATTAAAAAGCCTTGGAAGCATGTAAAGCACAAACAGAAAAACATAATTCAAACCTGTATGTGCGCTGTACTCGTCAGAAAACGCTACTGAGGTTAGACCGTCTCAGAACACCCCTTACTTCATAAGATCCAGTCTACCCAAAGGTATCTTCTAAAACCAGTTAATTACTCAAAACCGATTGACCAGTTGATGCTTTTATATATGCTAATCTGTTACCTCATGCATGTGTGTGGTCCAAGTTATCACTGCAATGTGTCCCATTAAGGAACTGAACCACTGTGTAACCTTCAGATCCCAAGATTACCTGGCGTTATGACGCTAACCACAAATCCCGCTTCGTAGTGCAGGCCTCTGGTTCAAGAAATAAAACGGATGGAAATACAGGAATGACACAAAATAATTACTCAGCAAATTAGAGGTGAGACATGATGTAGCTTAAAAAAAATTCTCATCTGAACCCGCACTAGACAAGGGGTAAATTACCTTCGGACTAAAAGGTTTTCCCTGCATACACCTTCAGCTGAAGATCACTTAGACCCAGTGAGACCCGTTAAACCCACAATGCCTCATTCAGGAAGTACAGCCGCAAACAGAAGATGGCAAATACCAACAAATTCTACTCATTCGAGAAGCTGTGTATTAAATAAAAATAAATAGATATTTAAAAGGAAGGGAAAGAACAGTCCATCTATAATGTTATTGTGTGTTTTTTTCTTCATTTTTACATTTTCTAAGAAAAATCTGACATAAGAAAAACATTATTTATGCCTTTTCAGATTTTTCTAAAATTTTACCTACAGTATATCAAGAAGATCATACAGATATACAGCAAAATAAGAGGGAAAAATACAACAGAAGGAGTCCTTAAAAACTATATGCAAAGGGAATTTAAAAACATAATAAATAAATAAAATACCAATATCATGATAATGGTGTAATTACAACTGAGTAGGTGTCTAACCAAAGAGGAGAAAACAGTGAGTTTATAGTACTTGGTTTTTGCATTAAGTTCAATAAGGGACCTCTTGGTAAAAAGTAGGGGGAGGGGTTACGTTAGGTGCTGATGAAGATCTCCATGTCAGTTGGCTGCGAGTCCAGTAGCTTCAGATGACAGCCTGAGCAGAAAACAGAAAAATCCAACACTGTTTAAAACAAACAAGTTAGATTATCAGTAACACATGTTGCTGTATTTGAAAACTAATAAAAAAAAAAAGTCTCAGACTTGTGGACAATCTGAGTGAGTGAAGATGGACGATTTCTGCTATCGTTTTACACAAGGTCTTTTGACTGGCAGTTTGAGTTAAGCAGGATGAGATTTTTCCACAGAATACACTTGATTATCAAACTGCCCATCTATCAGGAAATCAACACCTGCTTCCAGCAAACTGATGTGCTATATGCCCTGATAATGAACTGTGTGACCCCACTTCCTGCTTTAAAAATCACCCTGCATCTGTACAGCAGGCTTAGCTGCAGAATTCAAATACGCTGCTGCTGGAGAATTGGGGGTGCGAAAAATGATTTTAGTTTACCAATTACAGCAGGATAATTGGACCGTTATTGGCTGATAAACTGAGGTAAACTATGTTATGTCACAATGTTCTTTGAAAACATAATAAACAGGAGCCACACTGGCTGCAAATAAAATGTTGGTCAGGCAAAAGCGAATCAATCAATAACTGTGTGGTAGTGATGGCAGTGATCAACCCAACTCTGCTACAGATTTTGTTTGTTTGTACATTTTAGACTACATACACTTATATCTCATTGGTTTGTGCACATAATGGACAAACAGCTGTTCGAATGGTAAAATCCTGTGTTTTTGGCCCGTTCTGTCAGCCCTAGATTCTAGTGGGACACTGTCACAGCTGGAAGAGGGGGTAATGAAATTATTACGAGAGCTGTAGTAATGAAGTGACTGTTAAAAACTGCCAGTAGTCCAATTCTAATAAATCTTCGGTAACCTAATTAAACGAGAAGCGCTCCTTGTCTTTCCTCTTATGTGAGGAATCCATTGCTTCTGATTGATACTAGTTGGTCAAGTGGACAAATGGTAGGAAAACTCAATCTCCATTGATGCGTTTCAAAACTGACCACCTGCACAATGTCAGAATTTAAAAACAGACAGCGAGAGAGCGCCATCTTCTTTCCATTTTGCACTAGCCTGTGGCTTTTTTCTTACCGGGCATTGATCAGGTACTCAGCCAGGCTGATACTGGCGTGGGAGCCAGTAATGGTGACCTGTCTGTCAGTTGAGCCCTCCACAGGGTTGGCAATCTTGATCTGAGCCCCTGACATCTGACGGATCTCATTGATCTTTGCGCCCTGACGGCCGATGATGCAGCCAATGAGCTGGGGAAGAAGAATTACATGACACTATGGCAATACTTTCACTGCAATAAAATAAATAAAAATAAAAGGTTGCCAATTCAAACAAAATGAGCTACTCAGAAAATCAGCAAGTTTCTCTGTTAAGAAAAAAAAAAAATTAAAGTCACATTAATTTTGACTTACATCGTTTGGAATGGTCAGCTCATGAGAGCCAGTTTGTGCAGAGGCATCCATCCCAGCTGAAAGAACACAAGAGTGAGTTGATTGCATGGATTAACAGAAACAGACAGCAATCAAATTCCTCCTCACAGGAAGTACACCTACCCTGGAAGCCCTGGTTGCTGTGTGCAATGGGGAAGGGGCTCTGCTGCATGGCCAGCTGGTGAAGTTTGGTGAGCTGTTGAAACAAAAAAACAGAAAGATACGTAGAGCACAGACAGACAAGGATGTGTTAAGAAACACTGAAAATAAACTTTAAGACTGAAATGTTGTTTCCCTTGTGTAAGTGGTGGTTGTGATAATGAGTGGAAATCATGAAATTGTGAAATGAAAAATGGGATTAATGATTTTGCTTTAAGATATTTATGTTAGGATTTGAATCTATAATCTTTGGAACTGTTAAATGGATGTGCATCTCAAGCAGTGGTGGCTGTGGGAAGGGCAGCAGGGAAAAAAAAAAGTCAAGAGGGATGAAATAAAAAGGTGGTATGGCTTCCCCGGACCGAAGTTGCAAATATATTGGATCACTTACAGAGGGCCCTTCACTTACATCAGGCTGTGGAATGGCGTGCTGCCCTTGGACAGCGTAAGCCTGCAAGGAGAGAATAGCACTTAGGAGGGTGTGGCAGTGTGACATGGTGCACTCCAATATCCATCAGTCCTCTGTCCTTGCTACAAGGAGCAATGCCAGGCATGCTACTAGAATAGCATTTCCATAACTAAACTCGGTTAAAATAAAAGTATTTAAAAGAAGAAGAAGAAAAAAGAAAAAGTACTTTTATTACTTTACCTGACCACCTGCAAAGATGACAGGAGACCCTGAGGGTTTGGGTCTGTATGGGATGGTCACTCCTTTTGGTGGAGACTAGAAAAACAGAAATATTCACCTTTAACTATCAATAACTACGTAAAGTCTCAGTGTCCAGAGCACATTTACAAAATCATATAAAAAAAAAAAAAAAAAAAAAAAATCAGGATTACATTAAACAATGTTTGTACCTCAAGCATGACAATGCAGATCTGCTTGACACACTCAATAATGGACTGTGGAGTCCCTGCAACGGTGATGGCACGCTCTGTTGAGTTGGGTAACATGTCCCCTGCTACTTGTACCTGAGCTCCTGCAGACTACAAAGTCACAGCAAGAATTACAACACCGATCAGGGGAAAACAACAACAAACAAACAAAACCCACAACAGGATCTGAAATTCATACAAGACTAAAATACAGCAGACAAACCTCTCTGATTTCTTTGATCTTGCAGCCACCTTTACCAATGAGTGAGCCGCACTGGCTGGCGGGTACAACGAGGCGCATGGTGACTGGTGGTTTGCTGGTGGCCGTACTGTTAGTCATCGAAGTGCTGATGTCCTGTAGGGGAAGCGGATACAACAGGAGGCTTTAGAAAGTGGCACTTGTATAGCCGCTACGTCTTTAATGTAAGATACAACAAACAATTCTAACCTCCTCCAGTTTCTCTATGATCATGGAAAAGGCTTTAAAGATGGAGGTGGTAGGTCCCGCGAGAGTTATGATCCTCTCTGGGCAGTTCCCCTCTGAGATGTTGATACGTGCACCACTCTGCAAAGAGACAGGAAAAAAATAAAATAAAAAATTGAATCAGTTGCTTTGTTGTCATATGATGCATGAGTCACAGTAAATGTTGACATGTTCTTTCCTGATTGTTAGAAAAAGACAGACTTACCTCCTCTCTCATCTTTTTAACAGACTCGCCTTTCTGTAGATAAAGAATACAAAACAATATTTACAAAACACACCAAGGGACATGCCACAGATAGCATCGTTCTGGCAGTAAAACCAGCTTACCTTGCCAATAATGCTTCCAACCTCCTACAGAAGATGACAACAAAAGTTTGTGTTAAAACAATACTTTGCGGTTTTCTTTTTTTACTACAGCTAGATCAATTTTAAGGAATGAATGCAGACATTAAGCTCATTATAGAATCTAAACCTCATATCAGTGCTGGAATGTTGGGGTTTTTGCACGCCTGAATCACATGCAAGCCTTTACAGCCATATAAATAGTTACAATAATCCCCAAAACCAGTGCTGACCTATTTTTTCACCCAACACACCAAAAACTGATCTGCAGTCAATAAGGGGTTTGATAACAGCTTTTCATATCTTTTCAGTCTATCCATAGTTGCATGCAGTCACACTCACCTTCCCATGCATGAGAAGCCTGATGGTTAAGGTGACATTAAGTCCTCCTTCAACCAAACTGGAGTCCATTGCTGCAGCTGAATCCAACACACACTCGCACACGCTCTCAACACTGGCCAACAAAGTGAGTCTTTGGTCACTGGCTGAACGTCTGCAACAGAGTGGAAAAATTAACAGTCAGAGACGAGCGTAGTTGGTGGAAAGTGTGAGGCCATCTGCTGTCAATGCAAATCAGTGAAGTGATGCGGGCAGTGCACATCTTGTAGACTTTAACGCCGTTTTCCAGCCACGTCGAAAGAAAGAGACGTTTCAGTTCGGTAATTGACATTAGACTGGCCCGAGTCCACTCATTCACTGTGCACAATGACCCACTGTCTCTCGGCGGTCGTGTCTATTTTCTGGCATTCTACAGCGGTGGCGACATCTCTTTAACTCTTGTAGTCAACACAAGCTGCTCAAAACAATCATTTAAAAATCACCGTAGCTTTAAATTAACTTCACAACCAAGCTAGCAAGAGAAAGCTAACAGCGTGACGTTATGGCATCAAATCCTGTTTGAAAATGAGCATCCCAGCTAGTCACGCAAGCGAGGGTAAGAGGAAGTTAGCTGCACCAAAACATTTTTCCACTCAAAACACTCGCTTTTAGCTACATGTACAGATTGAGTGCTAACAGATTTAACCATTCTACCTTAAAAAAAAAATAGCATTTCGAAGCTAACTCCTGCTCCACCATCAAGCTAAAAATACAAATCAGTGATTTTCCATCCAGCACGCTAGCGTTAGCATCCAGCAACTAGTCGGATCCCGCGGCCTACGAACCGCACTGAGTTATCCCTGTCCTTCACTCCTAGGGGAAAAACACACATATACACAAAGCTGGAAGACTTACCGGAACCGTCCCTGGAAGTGTGTTCAGGGGGTGGGTAGGGTGGCAAGGGTAGAAGGGGAGAGGTTCGGGAGGGAGTTTTAAAAGGATCTGGGGAAGAGGGAAGCGACGCCGCTTTTCGATCGGACTCCACTCTCCTCCTCTGCTTCGCACAAAAGACAAAACGCGTTCAACTCTGACCCCTTTAATGCCCCGCCCCTCAACTAGGTCAGCCCCGCCCATTGACGTGATATTCACTCCGTACAGTACAAAACAAAAATATAACTAAATAAAACGAAAAAAAGCAAAAAAATATTTTATACTACATATTTTTCCCAAACGCAACAAATACCATTTATTTATTTATTTATTTGTATACATTCACAATGTGTACATTTCTCATTCACAAATAAGTTCATATTGTTTCTGCCAAAATATCTATAAATTAATAACCAAAAGCAAAAATAATACAGAAAAAAAATCAATAAAAACTAAAAACTGTAGTAGTAGAAGATACTGGTAATATCTTTGCTAATATGGTAATTACTGGTAATTTATTTATCCCATATTTGGTAATTTCCCTTGTCACAGAGTTTGAAATACTACTAGTCCTACTAAATGTAATAATGACAACAATATAGGATTCATTTTCTCCTTCCTCTTTGCTTCGTCTCTCCCTTTAGTGAGATCGCCACAGTGGATCATCTCCTGCAACCTTATCCCTATCCCTAACATCCTCCTCTGTCACACCAGCTGTCAAATGAAACCATATTAACCAGGTAATTTAACCACATACTTATTTGCAATCCCTGGTTGTCATTCTTAGTAAGGAATTTGACCACTACTGTACTTGTTGAAACTTCGTCAGAATGCTGTAGGACTGATTCTCAAAGTCTCTCTTCTGAAGGTGTGAACAACATTCTTCCACAAAATATTTTAGTGTTTGGGATTTTGATGATCAAGGCAGAGAGCTATGGGAGATCCAAAATCTCCAGCAGGGATTCAGCTGGACTGAGAAATTGTGAGTTTGAAGGCCACATCACATGATTACATGTTTTTTTTTTATCTTTATTGATCTGCTCAGTGATATAAATGGTAAATATTTCCTTTACAGAAGAGGTTACTGTGGCATATTTACATCGCAGCTCATTTTCATCAAATCTGAGGAAAAAAAATAACCAAACTGATGTGATGTCTAACCCAGGGGTGGGCAACTCTAGGCCTCGAGGGCCGGTGTCCCTGCAGGTTTTAGATGTGTCCTTGAACCAACACAGCTGATTTAAATGGCTAAATTAGCTCCTCAACATGCCCTGAAGTTCTCCAGAGGCCTGGTAACGAACTAATCAAGTGATTCAGGTGTGTTGACCCAAGGTGAGATCTAAAACCTGCAGGACACCGGCCCTCGAGGCCTGGAATTGCCCACCCCTGGTCTAACCCAATTACGCATGGTGCGTGAGTTATTAAAAAAAGAATCTCCCCAATCAGAGCTTTTAGAAATAGGGAAACTAGCCACAGATGGCAAAACTATATTTTGAATTATGTACCTTCAGTACTGACGTACTCATTTCTAGCATCTTCAACTCTGCCACCTGCAGCTTGGCCCCCTGTCTTTTTGTCAGCACCACCATTTCCAACGATACAGTACCATCCTGTAAACTCTTGCTGCTATCATCCCTGAATCTTGTCTTCACCCGCTCCACCCGCTCTCTTCTGCACCTCTCTTGTGGACTGTGCATTGTTTTGGACAGAAGACCCCCAGATATTTAAACTCATCAACCTACTATCTAACCTGCACCTGTCTCCCTCTCATTCACATAAATATTTTCTGTATTGCGTCTGCTGGCCTTCATTTGTCTTTATTGGCTCAGTTGAGGCAGATGTTGTCAACACCTGGCCAGTGCAAACTAACTGTAATGTGTGTATTCTAAATAGAGACTTATGGAGACAGACCCACGGGAGGTTTTGAAAGACTCTTCGCAGTTGTCTGTAAATCCAACAGATGGCACAATAACACTGTGAACGTAGCTGGTGGCCGTTCTCTTCAAAGTCCTGCATCCATTCTGCCATTGCTCAAAAAATACTCATTCATAGCTCGATGAGTTGACCGAGGTGTCGTGACTGTACCACCTAAAAATAAGAAGCACTAAAATTAGCCATGTGAAAAGGGCATTTTGCCCAGTTAGAGATATAAAATGAGCAAAATTCCTTTGTGAAATGAGTCAGCACTCTAAATTTAAAAGAGGAGCTAGAAACTGCATGTTTTAGTTGCTGAATTATAAACATATCGACTAATAATTTATATTACTGCAGTGAATGTCTCACTACTTGACTCCAGCTGCAGTATTTCTATAAATTTCTGATTATGAAGAGAAGACTGCTAATCAATAGTGCGATTTGTATTTGCTGTGACAGATCATTAAGTGTCTTTAACAATCTGGGAATATATATGTATTCTTCGGCGTATCAGTCTGGTGTTTATATATATCTATCCTTTTACCTCTGATGATGTTTGAAAACCTGTCACAGTCTATTTGGCTGATACACCGCATATTTTTTTTTTCTGTTGTCATGCATACATAAGCAGAACAAATAAAACCAAAACGTAATGAAATGTGAAGACTTGAAAGCCTGACCTCTTGACCTGAAAATAATGAACCCCAGTCATTCATATATATTTTTTTCTATATGCAGAATATGATTGATGACTTTCTGCTTCATGATGGATTGCCTTGTTTTCTGCAAGTCTGTTATTTGGTTGAGATGATTGATGGGATAAACAAGCATCTTAATTGTCTGCTAGTGTTTGTTTTGAATTAAAAAGAATACAATCAAAGGCACTGCTGTACAGTTAAATCCTCGCAGTTGTGATTCTTATTAAAGTAGAGTGCTATATATGGCCGGAAAGCAAAAGAGATAGATACAGTGGAACAGTATAGCCCTATAACCATGTGTTCATGGTCTGGTTGACAGAGTATTCTGCCTGAACTCACTCACCACATGTTCATTAATCTGGTGCACATCAGAGCACCCACAATACAATTAGTCAATGGACAGAATAGCCCGCTATTGTCTGTAACCAACTTTCTATTCTCCTCATTTGTAAATCTTTAATAAATCCAATACTCTGATGTTCCACACAGTGTGGTTTACACCTTTGTGTTTACGTGCATGAGTCATGAATCATGTCTGGCTCAGTTTATTGGGTTCAAAATCGCTCTGCTGTCGATAGATTGCCCCCACGCTCGATGCAGTGGAGCTCTGCTACTCTAAAAAACAGTTTGTCTCAACGTTTCCTGTTTTTTTAAATTTCAAAAATGAATCCAGGCAGTAGATGTTTGCTCTCGCTTTAAGAAGCCATCTGTAGTGCTGTCTGAATGGTGGCAGGCTTACAAGGCTGGTGGTGTTTTTAAATTAGAACCATGGCTGACCAGATTTACTCCTATCCAGAGATTGCGACACGCTGGCTGCGAGTTAAACATCTGATGTAGGCAAAAACCCCTGCAGAACACATTAACACTGTTTGGCTTTTCCTAAAGGGAAGGTAAAGGGTAACTTAAAAACCCATTAAGTGAAAGACATAAAACAACTGTTTTTGTGTGAGGACAAAAATGTGTTTAATTAGTGTAAAAATGCCTGTCTCTTTGATCTGAAGCACAATCACTGAGAGCCGGATTATACAGAGGAGAGGAGGTGCGAGCTCTTCAGCCTTTCCAATCAGCATATGGTCTCCCTGGCCTTTCATGTGTGTCTCCCCCGTCGAACAATTGCTTACATAATCATCTGCTTACTTTAATCTCTGCATCTTTCCCACAGTTTGTGCTCTTTTACACTTCTCTCACTTTTCTCTGTGGTACCCCCATCAAATTCAATACATCCTCCCATTGTACACAGTGTGTCTCCTTCAGTGCTTTTATCTGACATGCCCACTGGCACTCTCACTCTCTTGTCCCTCTTCCCTCCACTGGTGAGTGTTCATTGATTATTGTACATGAATTGTATGATGAAATGCCACTCGCCCACCCAGCATCCTCTCGTCAGTGGCCTCTGACATCCCACTGCCTGCGAGCGATCCAGACTATCTTTGCCTTTGTGTTTAATGATCTGAATGTTAGATTACCTTTCTCTGATATTCGTACCTGGATTAATCTTTTTTATCTTTTTTAAAATGGCGTGTGTTTTAGTGGTGTGGCATATGTCAGTAGTACGCCTTCGACTTTAGCAACTGCACATATGGAATGCCAGTGCAATCTTTTACGGTGGAAAGTGATCGTTTACAGTGATAAAAAGGGAGACTAAATCCAATTTATTCTCTTCAGTTGTAAATTGTCTGCACATATTAAAGCAAATTATCTGGATTACAGTGTGAAACCTGATGACACACTCAAAGCCAGAGAGGCGAGTATCCAATTAGTCACCTAATTAGCAAGTGAATGTTGTTGTTATAAAAATTAAAGGTCTTGAAAAGAGATGGAAAACAAAAACAGCGGAGACAAACCTGGCGTCTTTTGAATATGATACCACGATTTAACTGATAAAGCGAGGACACCTGTCTTTCCATTTTTGATTTGTGACATCTGACGCACACGGTGTGACTGTGTGATCAAGGCATTCATTTTTTGACAGAGCCGTAGGCGCGTTGTACAGATCTGTTAACTCACTAAACTGGAGATGCGGGGTTGCACAGTGGGGCTGAATTCTCTCTGCAGGGGTGTGAACGGATCCAAAAGCCTGAGCTTGTATGGTGACTGCAACGTCACTACCTTTCCACAGCCAAAGTTAGATGGCCCTGCAGGGTCACAGCAAGAGGTGACATGTGACCGTGTAAACTGTCCAGTCAGGAAACAGAAAGGATGTAGAACAGCTGTGACTTCTCACTCTTATTTTAAGACAATCTTCCGCAAATAGGTTGCCCCTGCTGAGACAAATAATTGGCGTGATATCTTGGGGGCACGAGCATGAGGAGCAGTCTGCATTTTAATGCCAATCCTCCACAGGAAGAGCCCAGCTATGCATGCCACTGGGCATGATCTGTGGACTCTGTACATTCAGGGAAACACATACTATTGAAACTTAAGACAGACTATGGTTTTTAGGTGAGTACAACAAAAAAAAAAAGAATGACAAACAAATTTTTATGTGGTGAAATGTTTGTTGTTCTACTTTAAATGCATTTAAAATAAAATAAACAAAATGCGCAGATCAGTCAAAGATATTGTATTTTACTTCTTTATGCTTCTCCAGTTCATTTGTATCTTTTTGAGCATTAAGAGCACAGTTGTCTATGATGTCCCAGTTAATATACAACTCTGATGGCTGCTAAAAACATAGATCTTACGCATGGACATCAGCTACCTTTGTTTTATTAGTAATGGGATTCAGACCTGTGGACTCCACTATAAAAGCTTTGCATGAGTCACAGTTCAAATAATAATTATTTTTCTCTTAAACTGGGCCTTGGTGATCCGCTGTCTGAAACAAGCCAGCACCCTCCACCAATTCAATTCAGTTCAGTTCAGTTCAGTTCAGTTCAGTTCAGTTCAGTTCAGTTCAATTCAATTCAATTCAATTCAATTCAATTCAATTCAATTTATACAGTGCCAAATGACAACAACTCAAGGCCCTTTATATTGTAAGGTAGACCCTATAACAATACAACAGGAGAAAATGCCAACAATCAGACGACCCCTCTATGAGCAAGCACTTTGGTGATAAGGAAAAACTCCCTTTTAACAGGAGGACTCCAGCAGAACCACCCTCAGGGAGGGGCGGTCGTCTACCGCGACCGGTTTGGGTGAGGAGAGGACGACAGAACAAAAGACATGCTGTGGAAGAGTTCCAGCGATTAATAATAATAATTAATAATAAATAAACCAATTCTGTTTACATTATACATGCTTCCCTTAGGCAGTATCATCAGAAGACATAGTGTACATTTTCACTGCTATGCTGATGACACCCAGCTCTATCTATCTATGAAGCCAGATAACACACACCAATGAGTTAAACTGCAGGAATGTCTTAAAGACATAAAGACCTGGATGGCCGCTAACTTTCTGCTTCTTAATTCAGATGAAACTGAGGTTATTGTACTCGGCCCTGAAAATCTTAGAAATATGGTATCTAACCAGATTCTGACTCTGGATGGCATTACCTTGGCCTCCAGTAACACTGTGAGGAATTGACCAGGATATCCTTCAATGCACATATTAAACAAATATGTAAGACTGCTTTCTTTCATTTGCGCAACATCTCGAAAATTAGAAATATCCTGTCTCAGAGTGACGCTGAAAAACTAGTTCATGCATTTATTACTTCTATGCTGGACTACTTTAATTTATTATTATCAGGAAGTCCTAAAACTCCATGAAAAGCCTTCAGTTAATCCAAAATGCTGCAGCAAGAGTCCTGACAGGGACTAGAAAGAGAGAGCATATTTCTCCTGTTTTGGCTTTCCTTCATTGGCTTCCTGTTAAATTCAGAATTGAATTCAAAATCCTGCTCCTCACATTCAAGGTTGACCTTGTAGTACCATATCACCCTATTAGAGCATTATTTGTTGTTCCTAGAGTATTTAAAAGTAGAATGGGAGAGAGAGCCTTCGGTTTTCAGGTCCCTCTTCTGTGGAACCAGCTTCCAGTTTGGATTTGGGAGACAGACACTATCTCTACTTTTAAGATTAGGTTTAAAACTTTCCTTTTTGCTAAAGCATATAGTTAGGGCTGGACCAGGTGACCCTGAATCCTCCCTAAGTTATGCTGCAATAGGCATAGGCTGCTGGGGGAGTACCATGATGCATTGGGTTTTTCCTTTTCAGTCACCTTTTTCACACACTATGTGTTAATAGACTTCTCTGCATTGAATCATACTTGTTTTTAATCCCTGTCTCTCTTCCACAGCATGTCTTCTATCCTGTCTTCCTTCTCTCACCCCAACCGGTCGCAGCAGATGGCCCCTCCCCTCCCTGAGCCTGGTTCTGCTGGAGATTTCTTCCTGTTAAAAGGAAGTTTTTCCTTCCCACTGTCGCCAAAGTGCTTGCTCATAGGGGGTCATTTGATTGTTGGTTTGTTCTCAAAGCACCTTGAGGCGACTGTTGTTGTGATTTGGCGCTATATAAATAAAATTGAATTGAATTAAATTGAATAATAAGTAAATAAAAATAATTCAGTGCAGAGAGCCTGGTTGCTGCTAGCAAACAGAAGCTTTGAAAAGTAAGTAAGTGGAGCATCTGTGCTCACAGCCAGGGCTGTGGGCTTGACATGACCGTGGGGCGACCGTGGTTCAGGGGGTTGGGAAGTTCATCTTGTAACCGGAAAGTTGCCGATTCAATCCCCTGTCTGTCCTGGTCGTTGTGACCTTGGGAAACCCTACCGCCTACTGGTGATGGCCAGGGGGCCGATGGCGCGATATGGCAGCCTCGCTTCTGTCAGTCTGCCCCAGGGCAGCTGTGGCTACAACTGTGGTTTGTGAATTTGAGAGTGAATGAAAAGTGGAATTGTAAAGTGCTTTGAGTGTCTAGAAAAGCTCTATATAAATGCAATCCATTATGACCATGCCATGGATATCTTAGTGACACTGCACAGATCTACATGTAGAAAAAGCTGTCTGAAACTGGGCATTGAGGAAAGCCTCACAATTGACTTGTTTATATATTATGTTTATAAACATTTACTATTGCAAAAGTAAATATTATATTTAAGAAAAAAGAAAAGAAGGCTTAATAGGTCCTTTTTAATGTCCCAACCTCTTTTATCTTCCATTGTCTTTGAATGCAGCACATTATAGGTATATTATTTAACCAACTTCAGAATGCCTGTATGTTAAGCAGCTGTGAAAGACACAAACACACCTGGAGACAAGGCGTTCTGAAAGACAGTTTGGTATATGTTATTCCTAGACGCAGAGATTGTTACATAAAACAGATTGTGAATGAGGGAGCGGACTGATCTGATCAAGCTCGCCGTAGAGCTTGGCAGCTGATGGACGAACAGCTTTCTCCCTCCTCCAAAACAGTCACTGTATACCGTACTCTACTCACTGGCTTGAGTACACAAAAGGAGGCCAAGACAAAGCAAAAACAATCCCAAGTTTCACTCGCTTTGCCAGCAGTGTGTCACGATTTTGCATGGGTTACAACGCTGAAAAGAGCCAGTCACAAACTTCATCTTGTTACAAACTGCATGGTTGGTTTCCGTTTAAATTTCTCCACTAGCAAATCAACCAAAAAAAAGCACACCAAGAATGGCAAATGGATTGTGAAAGCTATTCATTTTTCTGAATTGCCATTGTCAAAAAAGAAGGAAAAAAGAGAAAAGAATGGTAATGCTTTGCTTAACATCATTATCTTTCTTATTCAAACAAATTCTTTATTGTAACAGACTGTAAAAAAATTAAACATGGTCTTTGTATCGCTTAAGTGTTTCGGGAAAACCTTTATTGAATAAGAAAATAATGTACCACAATAAAGCTGCTGAACAGTGTCTAACATGTTTCTCTCTTTTTACTATAGCAAAGAAAATCTACGTCTGCATCACTCTTTATTATAGCTGCTCTTGGTTTTATTATTCATACAAAAATAGGAAAATAATAATTTTTTGCATTATTATTTCCTTATGAGTCGTTTTGTCTTTACAGAAAAAACAGCATTACAGGCAGTGTCACTGTTTGATGGACACTTATTCACGGATATGCACGACAACATATTCCAGTGCTACAGCACTAAAAAATGTTTGGGAAAATTGATTTACAAACAACACCATACACGTACACAGATGTAAAGTATATATAGGTCTAATATTTTTTTTAACAAACAACCTTTATTTGTCACATACACAATCATACAGAGTACAACGTGTAGTGAAATGCTTTTGTGCGAGCTGGCGACAGACTGCACACAAAGCCGCGCCATTCCAGGTCTTGGTTTTAGCATGGGGGTCTAGCCAGGACCCTTACTGGATACTGGGTGGAAATCAAACTTGCGACTCCCGCTCCAAAGGTGTGTAGTTTTACTACCACACTATCCAGCTGCAGCATTATTTTAATAAATAACGCTGTACATATGCAATATCCAGACACTATGCAGTAATAATTCCCCAATGAAGTGTATATAATAAACATAAGAAAACATTTTACGATTCCATGACATAAAAGTTATGAAATTATACATACATGCTGTTCAACATGAAAATATAGGTATCATATTGAACAGCAGGATGCAAACATGGTATTACATGATATATGGTATTTTTGAAAGGGTGTATTTTGCCTTTGATTACTTTCCTTACTTAAAGGCATTAACAAAATGCAAAATTATGCCAAGACTGTTTAACCCCTAGAGGGCTCAATTTACCCCATCCTTGTGCTCATTATCCCTCTACATCAGGGCATGTTGTGCAGTAGGACTAACTTTTTTGACAGGTCATTGGTGTAAAACTATAATAACTAGAATTTGATAGATACAACAAAGAAATTTTATTATTTGAATATTATTTTTATTATTTTAAACAAATGCAATTTTATTTGGCATCAAAATCAACTGTAAAAAGTTGCTCATCATACCTTCTTTTCTATAGAGATAATAAGGCAATGCAATGTGGATGTATCACTCTGGTGACTGTGGAGATGGTGGGTTTAGGACAGTGGTGGGTGGAGATGCTCATTCTCTCCTCACATTGTCCTTGTTTTCACATAGTCATACATTCACCTATTAAACCACAATAACATGACAAACACCGAGCCAAGTGGCCATTTAATTGGCTTTAGTCCATAGGTGGGATGGTACACATGCCACTGATCCAAATCCTGTCAGGCCTTGTAGGGTGTTCAAAGAAAAAACAGATGTTTCCACTAATATCTGAAATATGATCGAGCAGGTAAATTTACAGTCCATTATGGTTGAACTGGGAACTAACTAGCCAACTTGTAAAAAAGCAATAAGTGAGGGATTACTGCCAGATACCTTACAAAGAAGAAGTACGCACAAAAAAAAGCATTCAGTTTACAACACAACCACTGGCCGCCTCTGTGCCCCCTTTGGATATCCATCCTTGGATCAGGAGCAGAGTTATTAGTCATGGTTTTATCCAATCAGCCATCCTTAATGCTTTTGCTACTGGGCATTACTCTGGAGAGGAAAGATTGTCTTTCATTGTCAGTTTGATTTCAAACTGGAGATTAGTCGTATTCTTTCAGTTGCTTGTGGCACAGACCTATGTGTATTTGTGTATGTGCGTGCTTCTGTGTGTCTAATAATGTTTGCATTTGGGCATACAAACATCTGTGTTGAAATTATTCACTCCGGGAAACCTTCATGAGTTCTTTTTGTGTTACATTCTGTACATATGAAGATTAATATCTGTCAGTCAGACTGTAGCGGTGGGTCATCTCACAGGCAAAAATCTGGTAGTGATTCAGAGACTGCCCAGAATTTCGCTATAATCATGCATATTTTATATTTTATATGTGAAATTGGAGACATTAATATTTAAAACCTGACCTTCAAATAATTTTAATTCACTTAATTTAGGATCATAAACAAAGAGTTATTCACCACTTAAAT